>NC_089038.1:20748611-21071388 GCF_034140825.1 Oryza sativa Japonica Group
GCTCGTGTACAGCGCGACGAGACGGTAGATCTGCTCGTGCCCGTCCATGTGCTTGATCATGTCGACGAACTTCTCCCGCTGCAGCCGCTTGATGATCTCAGCCTGCAACGCGAGCGTCTCAGTGAAGAAGCAGGTAATCACCATGGTTGTTGATCGAGAGTTCGAGCTCATGAGGCGTACACCCCGGGTGGTTGTGGTGGTGTGGGTGATGCCGCGGCTGCGGCCGAGGCGGAGGCGGGTGGCCGGAGTTGCCGAGGAAGGCGAAGCGAATGAGGGTCTCGCCGGACTTGAGCAGGCTGCAGAAGTTGTCGGCGACGGTGGGGATTGTCTTTGGCCTAGCATCCGACGGCGGCGCAGGCAACTGACATGTGGGCCCAATAATATGTTTTTATTGTTTTACTCACTGACATGTGGGTCCCATTTACATTTGTTTTTATTTTAGTGCTACGTAAGCGCCACGTCGATGCCACATGGAAGTCAACCCGCCACGTAAGTGCCACGTAGGACAAAACCGCCTCCGAAACCGCCGAGGGAGGTGATTTGCTCTGGTTTTCAGAGAAGAATGAGGCGTTATACCCGGTTTTCCGGTTGAGGGATGTTATTCACATAAGCACAAGAGATGAGGGAGGTTAAATGGACTTATTCCTATAAAGTATACCGCCATTTCGATGTCTGGTCCCTGAAGGCCCTGGACGGCTGCACGCGCCGATGCTGCTGCCCAATAGCCGCTCGCCCGTGGCCCAGTGGCCCGTCTTGCTGCTGCAGTGTCAGACCAGCCCACATTTTCCTCCCCCATACAATGGGCCCAACCACCCCCGCCCACAGGGTGGCTTTGCCTTGCTCTCACGCACTCACGCTGGCCTCCCCGTAGCCGTCACCGTCGCATGCGTCCTTTGCCTGCCTGCCTCGTGCCTGCCACCTCCGCTGGACACTGTGGCAGTTAGCGAGGTAGCTAGTGAGCCACGGTTCAAGACCGAACCCTCTGCATCGCTGTGCAACTGTGCATGCCGTCTCTCTCTCTGTCTCTCACTCTAATCCGAAACACAACCACCCGTGAGTCCGTCACCGCTCCTGCTCCCAGTAGTCCAGTACTCTCGCTCCACTCTCCTCGCCGAGTCGCCGTCGCCGCCTCGGCCAGCTTCGGATTGGGTTCCAGCACCGGGGCGGATAATCTGCTGCTGCTGCTGCTGCTGCAAGGTCAGTCTCGCGCGCGCTCCCTTCCCCGGGTTGATCACCGCGTGCGGCGCCTTGGTGACGTGAAAGCGATCCCGCGCAGCATTACGTAGTTTTAATTAATTCTCTTGTGTACTTCACGCTAGCTTCTTGCGGGTAGTCTCGATTTCTGTTTCCGTTTCTGCTTCCGTTCTTTTCTCCTTTTGGACGAATGCGCTGCTTCCTGTGGTGAGAGCAAAAGGCTCTGGTTGCATGACTTGCATCCAAATCTGAGTAATTTAGACAATGTATGCAGATCTTCTAGCAGCCTGGACCCTAGAGGGGGATACTATATACAGTGCAGTTGTTTGTCTGTGAGACTGTGAAACTGTTTTTTGAAGGGAGTTATCTGTGTAAATGTATAATCATTTCATTCTGAACTGGTCATGACATCTGTTGAACATCGCAAATGTGGAGTAAGACCAGTTGGGTCGAACTTGTAAGTTTAGTAACCAACTGAAGCCTATAGATTAGGTAGCCTCATGTATGCTCTTCTCCATATGATTCATACGGGTGGCCCTCGTAGCTCCAGTTTCGTTCTTCTGTAGGTGTCCAAATCTGAAAAAAGAAAAAAAAATACCATACATGCAGTTCTTTCAGTATCTTAATTAAAGGGGGTTACTGCATTGTAGTTCTTCAGCTTGCCCTGAATTGCTCCACATATACTCCATTCACTCGGCATGCCATCTGTCAAACACGGCAAATCTGCAGACAAGCACTTGGACAATCAGTTGTGTCGAACTTGCTAATATGGTAGTGATCATTTCGGGGTTCACTTATAACAATATCAAATCACTTAGGCCCTCTTTGTTTAGGTTTAGGGTTATTGGTTTAGACTTTTAAGTCAGCTTATTGGCTTACATGATTTATAAGTCAGTGGATTTAATGTTCTAAGTTTAGTGCTAGAGTTATACATCTACCTCATATAAGCCAAAAAAGTTTCTCCAACGTAACTTTTGGCTTAATAGTGTTATAGTGGTTTATGGCTTTAAAAAAGTCAAACGAAAAAGCTACTTGTTTATTTAGATTTAGACTTTTTGGCTTATAAGCCTAAACAAAGAGGGCCTTAGAGGGTATCCGATTTTTTTTTATAAAAAAAAACATTGAGAGGGAATCCGAAGCTGCTGTAGTTTTTAGTGCTACACTGCCATTTTGTGGTACCAAAATTTGCATTGGCATCTCCTTATTAAGAACTGTAAAATATCTTTACATAGTAATATGGAGAAATGCTGCAAATACTTAACGTTTGCTTGTGAAAGTCCCAAAGTTGCCATCCACACCCTTATTGCAAGTACTTGTGGCAAAGGATTTTTTTTTCATCGCTATCTTTATACTGCTAGCTAGTAAGTTTCTAAAAGCTTGGTATTATTAGAATGTATTAAAGTGGATGTAAGTGGGGATGACAATGAACCACGTAGAGCTTCCCACGGAAATGGAACAGACTGTTCATTACTACCAACTTCAACTTGATACGTGATGCGTCATGCACCTTTGATCCAATCCATATCCAAATATATCCGAATGGCAGTTGGGTTGGATTAAATTAGTTTTATTTCTGCATCAGGTAGTTGACTGTAATACCATTATCTGCAGTTCAAGTTTGTTTCTAACAATGGCTTGCACAGCAACACTTCCTCAAAGAGCTGATAATTTTTTTTCCTTGAAAAATTAAAATTATTGCAATTCGAGAAAATGTAGCTGTGCATCCAGCTTCTAATGTTACAACTGTTATTCATAACTTCTAATACTCTGTTTGAATTTAATACTAGTGAGAAAGATCCAGGGAAGAGTTTATGTATATGGATTTGCTAGCGATGAATGTGACAAGATTAGATATCTCATCAAGAGACATTTCTCTGTATATTTCCTGCTAAGATTGTTGGAAAACCAAAGTTGGGTGTTAATCCTTGCTTTCAGAAGTACTCTTTATCCAGAAATAAGAACACGGTAGCTTGGGCATCCAATAGCTATTCAGTGAACACAATTTGTCTTGTTCGACAGTACAAGAACTTTACACCTTTTTAAGCATTGTGACCATTGAAATTATTTTTAAAAAGTAAAGCAGGATCTCCACTGTGACCATTGTGACCTTTTTAACGGAGGGAGTATTTACTTCCTTCCTTTCAAAATTTTTTTTGTTCCTTTCAAAAATTAGTATTTGCTTCCCAGAAGGTTTCAGTTTCTTCCTTGACCATTGGCTTGTCAAATTCTTTTCAGTGCTTTCCTACTATGATGCTCTGCCTTCTTTTTTTCTGCTCTGCCAAATGTTTGTTCTTCCAACTGAAACGTGAAAAAATGTTGGTTGAAAGAAGAAATTACGTTGGAATATGGGCGTTCAGAGTTCAGTTCTGTACATCCTGAGACAAGAAATTATTTATTAGTAGAAGGTTCATATTAATCGTCTGCCAGCTGATCTACTGAATGCAATTATTTACGGAGTTGCTAGAAATATGGTGCTATATGCTACAGTCGATTTTTTTTCAGCCACTTACACAGTAGTTACACCTCATTTACACCCCATTTACATATGTAATTAGTATGTAATTTTCGAATTTACATATGTAATTTTAGTACTTACATATGTAATTTTGAGACTTACATTGTAAATACACTAAAATTACATATGTAATTAGGGACTTACAATGTAAATACATGTCGACTATTTTTTTTGATGGAAAATATGGCGCCATAAATATAGCATCTCCTCTCTTGCTTCTGATCACCATTATTTTTCAGGTCTCGAATACCCAGACTTCGAGAGATGGCAACAACTACCGTCACCACACCAATTCTCTGCAACCTCAGCGCCAAGCCACGCGACACCCTGCGCCTGCCGACGACGCGTTCGCCGAACGACGGCACGAGGCGAACGACGCTCCACCTGAGCTCGTCAAGAGCCCGCGGCGACTTGATCCGCGCCGCCGCCGCCGTCTACACGGTGAAGCTCATCGGGCCGGAGGGGCAGGAGAGCGTGATCAAGGTGCCGGAGGACACCTACATCCTGGACGCGGCCGAGGAAGCCGGCGTCGACCTGCCCTACTCGTGCCGCGCCGGCGCGTGCTCCACCTGCGCCGGCAAGGTCGTCGAGGGCGGCGTCGACCAGTCGGACCAGTCGTTCCTCGACGACGCCCAGGTCGGCGCCGGCTACGTGCTCACCTGCGTCGCGTACCCGACCGCCAACAGCGTCATCCAGACGCACAAGGAGGCAGACCTGTATTAGTTAGCTAGCTGCGTTGCACTTGATGATTTGATCCATCACTTTCGATGCAATCTTGACACTGTGGTTTGCACATGCACTTGCCGTTGAAACTAGCCAGAATTTATCGTCATCTTCCACTTGGATTGAGTTAAGTGTACGTTCTTGTCTCTGCATTGTTCTCAATGGATATCTCGGAATCTGTCAAGCCTGTCGTGAAGTCGATGGCCGGGGATGCTGCATTATGCAGCAATCGGTTTCAGTTCTCGCCGCCGTTCTCGCGGCGTCCATGAGAAAGAATCAAAAAGGGATGAAGCTTTCAGGAATATTTCAGTATATATTGAAAGCGAAATAATCCACGCAATATATACTGATTGTACAGAATAATGCAAATGTGGTACACTTGAATATGTCCTTGCCATTTTCAGCCATATGTTATGGAAATTAACAAATACTATCGAATTGGATTGGTCTTGCATGTTTTGCAGCAGCAGGTGTCGCATCACCGAAAGGCCACCGGTAGAGAGCGCAATTATTTGGATGGTTTTGGTTGCTGCACGACGTGAACTGAAAGCTATGCCACTTGAACAAAGTATACCACATTACCACCATGGAAACTGGAAAGCTCTCTCGATCTCGACAGAATGAAGGATTGCCGGCGGAATGGGGATTCGCTCTTTTTTCTGAACTCTGAACTTGTTCTGATCCTGGCTGGTACGTGTTGGTGGCTGATGAGACTGAAGTTTCAGAATGGGGCTCCGGTGGGTTTTGGTGTAGGTGCAATGGGGAAAAAGCAGCGCAATGCCTACAAATGGAGGGTGCCAGCGTGTACATGAATGCATCGAACTGATTCGAGTGTATCTGCACAGGATATTCGGTCGGCGTTAGGTGAAGGATGATCTGTCCGTCCAGGGTGATGGGGGCAAACAAAAGCCGATGAAACAAAAGACGATGAACTGGCTGAAAGACGGTTTGTAGCTAGCGTAATGGTTCCCAATGAAAAGGGAACATCGATGATTCGAATGTATAGCATATTAAATTATTGACATGAATCACAAGATTGATCCGAGTCATGCTTGCATAAAGCTCCGAACATCACGCTCAGGTAGTTCGAGGTTTGGTCCTGCATGACCGGAAATATGTCATTGTAAAGCAGACCGATAAAATTTGCTTTACATGCAACAACTTTAGCCTGAGTAGCGCCAAGTGAGAAGAAATTTACACATATGCCATCGAAAAAAACTGGCTTAAATTTGCACATATGCCATCGAAAAAACTGGCTTTGCTAGAATGCTATCATTTAGATAGGCTTATAATATGCGACAATCAGATAGAAGATGCTCGCTCTAATACCATCATAAACGATTTTGCTCTCGGATCTTCTCGTTCCTCCCTCCAGGTCCGGCCGAGTAATGCTCCGGCAGAGCTCGATATCCTTGGATCAGCCAGCCACATGAGCGAAGTGTACGTGCTGTGTGCACGTACGTTCCAGGAATTCGTCTTCGTAGCGTTTGAAGTCGTGCTGGACTGTAATTTCCTGTGATCCTCGTTTTCTAATCATCAGGAGTAACATCTCCCAAAAGTTATTTTATGAATTACGAGTGAGTTCCGAACTTTGTACTTGTCGCTCGCATAAAGCTTCGTTGACTGGGCTGTATGCTCAGTAGACGTGGCAATATTGTCGTAGCAAATAGGGGTGGGCATTCGGTCTGATTTCTTTTGATCCTTCCAGTCTTTGAAAAGTGTAGACCGAATTTCAACGCAAAAATATCAGGATCGATAAATTCGGTCTCGGTCCTGACCGAAATTCAACAATATTTTCATATATGCAAAGAAAGAATGAAAAATTTCAACACAAAAATCACAAAAAAAATTCATAAGCACTTATAAGTAAAGATTCTTATTAGGTTGCATGCCTAGAAAAAGTAGGGATGTAAAAATTAGAATTTAATCCTACTGAACATAGTGGATTGTAGGTTGCATTTAGATTTTTTTTTTGTTAATTCGGTCTTTCGGTTAACCGAGGAGACTAACCGAATTGACCGAACAAAATTCGGTCTTTCACTGCCTAGGACCGAATTTCTCGGTCTCGGTCTTTTTCTGTCTACCCCTAGTAGCAAATGTGTGCAGGCTGTTCACGGCTTCCACAAGAATCGCAGTCGGGGATAGAAACACGGTGCGCTTCTAGGACCATGCATGGATCAAAGGAAGCAGGGTCAAAGACCCATGCCCATAGTCTATGCAACCTCCTAGAAAAGGAGAAAGTCGCTGCGCCAAGAAAAGGAAAACGATGCCTGAGTCGGAGATTTGGCCTTGGAGATAAACCTGCAAATCACAGTGACCCTTATTGAATAGCCCGTGGCACTATAGATCGCAGTCTGTGGCGTGCAACTGGATGAATTTGAACCGGACCAAATCACATGGAAGTTCATAACCCACGAGCAGTACTCGGCTTCGTCAGCTTACAAAGCACATGCATTGGTGCACCCGACACGACCTTTGACCTGTTGATTTGGAGAGCATGGGCGCCTGGGAAATGTAAACTTCATGCCTGGCTCATCATTCATAACAGAGTATGGATCTCTTACTGGCTTACAAACAGGGGATGGCAGAACAATGGGCAGTGCCCCCCTGTTGGGGAGAGGATGAAACGGCCTTACACCTCATCACGAAATGTCGATATACCAAAATAATTTGAAGCCTTGTAGCGGATTGGGTGGGATACCATCAGCTCGATTCCCGGCATTGGGAGACGACTTAGACGGTCAAAGATTGGTTGGAAACGTTAGCCACTTCAACTGGCATCCCAAAAAGGGGCTGCGCACCCTGATCCTCCTCATTGTTTAGGAAATATGGAAGGCGCATAACGGGCGAATCTTCGAGCACAAGGAGACCATAACATTGTATCTCATCGCAAAAATAAAAGGAGAAGCTAGCACTTGGGCGTTAGCGGGTGCTAAGCGATTGCGCGATCTTATCCCGCACCTTGTATAGTAAACAGATTTTGGCTTTCGCATTTTCTTTGTCTATAGGGATTGTATTTTTTTCCCGCTATATACAATGAAAATACACACTCTCCTATTGGTACCATTAAAATAAAAAAGTGTGCAGGCTAACTTGGCAGCCAGTGGCAACGGTAGGGCTAGAGAAGGCACGGAGACGAGGAGTGAAGGGAGCCGGACCCTCGTGGGGGCCACACCAACCGTATGCGAGTCTGACGACGCACACAGTAGTCCCGGGGCCCAGGATCCACGTGCCGCCGACTCGGAACGGCGTCACCACGCGGCCACACCGGGCCGCGTCGATCGCCACCGCCCCATCACCGCGCACCGACGCCTCTGCCCCGCCACGCCCCGCGTGGCGGCCGCCGCGCCACGGCGGAAACCAATCGGAATTCGGGAACCTCGCGGCCGGGCCGGCGCGCGCCGTATTTTCGTCGGTTTGTTACAGGTAGTCGAGTCGAAACCTCGTTCCATTTTGGGCGAAACCGTGCGGGAACATCTTGGCTTGGCCGCTGGAAAAAACGCCTGGATTTCCCTTTCCAGTCGTCGCGTGTCGTCGTGTCGCCCCACTCGCCCGTAATAAGTCCGTCCGATTTTCGCTGAAATGCGCGGGGAGGTTTCGTGCCGCGGGCGGAAGTTTCGATCGCAGCAGCCGCCCGGCGCGCGCGTCACCGTCCGCAACCGCCACCCGGAAAGGGCATCCCAGGGCCGGGGGTGCACGGAACTGCTTCTGCGAGCTGAGCTGGTAGTAGCGACATACACGTAAGTACGTTACCAGATACAGCCCAGGCACCCGATGGTCGGTGGCGGCATCCGGCGCGGCACGCATCGGGGCGAGCCGTTGCTACTACTATATAAGAGCGGGGGAGCACAGCGCCTCTGCTTCCGTTTCAGTCACTCCCCGATCCATCCAAATTCCAAGACAAGCTCCTCGTGCTTTCCTGCCTTGCCGCTGCGTCGCTCTCGCTCTCCACGGCACGCGCACGCAACGCGCGACGCGGTCCGGCGCTAGCTGAGCTGTGACTAGCCGAGCAAACACCCGCGGCTCGCCACCCCGACGGTTACCGCCGCGCGCCACCCCCCACCCGCACTGCATAAAAACGCCCCACCTCCGCCGAATCGCCGATCCGCGCGCTGCTACCACCACAAACATTCTACCGCGGGACACACACTCGTCTTTACCACACAACACGAGCACGCGCGCGAGAGAGAAAGGGGGAGATAAGAGCAGTTTGACTTCGAGCTTCAACCACAGCCGAGTGATCCATGGCGGCAGGGGAGCAACCGGGAACTGGGTCGCCGCCGCAGCCGTCGACCCGCCTCTTCCTCCTCGTCCTCGCAGTCATCCTCACAGGTGAGCTCTGGTGCAATCTGGGAATCGGATTCCTCATTTTCACATTTCACTCCTCCCTGAACTGCAAGTCTGAATTTACATGTTACAGTATACAGTTTACCAATCAATTTAGCATCTCGGGGTATTTACTGAGGTGCGCCTGAACTGTTGAATAATAGTATCTATTAAATTACGACATAAGCTGTCAGCGTAGGCTCAGACCGTGAAACTTATATTGCTGACAGGATATAGAAGAAATGATCAAACTAAAGAAACTCTAAGCCTGTTGTGAAATGGTTTTGAATATAAAGGAACTCTGAGCTTACAGCATGTCTGAACTCAGAATGAAGGTTAATGTTACTGGTTGAACTAGCTGTACATACATATGATCCTTTGCATGAAGCTCCCTGACCGTTTGAGTTTGACCTTCGTAGCTAACTGGTGTCTCAGACAATCTCTGTGTCTGTTTAAGCATAAATTATTTGCACGGAATTATTTTTTGTTCCATTTTCCATTTCTTCACATCGCTTATTTTTTAATGGAAATTATGATTGATACTGCCTTTCCATTAGTTCAGTGCATATTTAATTCTGTTCTGACTTCTGAAAGTTCTTTTTTTTATTAATGGTAAATATATTTATGTATTTTGCCTCAATAAGGAATACTTCATTAGGCTATACTGATTATTTTCCCAAAACAATATGGGACCACCTATACATTTGGCGACAAATTTTCTCCTAAAAATTTGACAGATGTAATTGTAATACAATCGTAGTGTAATTACACTGTAACTTATATGTAATTACACTGTAACTTGCATGTAACTACAGTGTAACTTGTACGTAAGTTTCATGTAATTTTGAATCATTATATCTATTACAAGATTTGTTTTGCTGGGGAAGAAAAAAAATCACGGCACATACATATGTATAAGGATTTGTTCCCACAACCTCCATTTTACCGAAATAACATATTACAGAGAGATTTTTGAAAGTTACATACAAGTTACACTATAGTTACAGTGTAATTACATGCAAGTTACAGTGTAATTACACTACGACTGTACTGTAATTACATCTGTCAAATTTTTGGGAGAAAATTTGTCGACAAATATATAGCAAAATCGAACAATATTGCAATTCACATTGCAAGCTATTGTGAATGGTGGTTATTAGATGTCCTTGCTGATATAATCTTACCTAAATTTTTAACGCATATCCAGTGAGATTACATGGTCCCCCTTGTGCTCCATGGCGTAAGGCAGGCTACCCACTAAGATGGCATCACCCCAAATCCCAATACTAAATCCGAGCCTTTTAGCTTATTTGCCTAAGAAACGAGTCTATTTGTCACTTTTTCCTTCTCCTTTTCGCCTCAATTTGACGTGCATCTGATCTGGTTCTGAGCTGTGATGACTTTCTCCGTAAAGCTTGTCTGCGACAGTGGTTTGCTTAACTCGCAGTTGCCAGCTAAATCTGATGAACTTTTTGATCACTTGTGGCCATAGGAAGAGAAATTTTATAAATCATGATCCTCTACCCTGGAACTCTGAAAGGTGTTTGATAACGTAAGTTGTTTTTTTATTGACTTGATTCTTGGTGGGACACCCGAATCACATGCTCACATGTGGACCAGACTTCTCATCAGATCATGTAATTAAGTAATTAACTAGAATTGTGTACCATTGATCAGAGGTGCAGCTAAGATTTCTCGTAACTTTAGTTACTTTTCAAATCTCCTAGATTCCTTCACCAATGATCTGTTCTGGTGCAATTTGGGTCATTTGTGGACCACATGATGTATGTTGTCTTCTTTCTGATCAGATGATCAAAACCAAGTCATGAAGTTATGTCTATATATAGCGAAACTGTTTTAGGGCAAACAGTCCATTTGTGGTGAAAACTGAACACTAATGTCAAAAGCCTCCTGGAAAGTGAAAGGGTTTACACAAAGTTGTTTTCCTCTTTTACCCTCTCAACAAAATGCATTGTCCATTGTCATAAAAATATTGTTCTTTTACTTTTCAATATGCATTTTTACCATTTGTTTTGTGTTGTTAGTTATCTATCTAGAAAAACTTTACGAAGTATAATATTATGAAAAAATTTCTTATGCCCAACTTATTATTCATATGATTTTCATTCATTCAGACCTTCACGTTGGCATTAACTCGTATGTTTTCTGTGACTAGAGTAGTACAATCATGCATCTTAGGTTAATATAGAAAACATATTGATTTTGATCTGATCTGTAACAATTGCAGATCAAGTGCTAGCGGCATCAGCTCAAGGCATGTCAATCGGGATCAACTACGGGCAGATCGCGGACAACCTCCCTTCTCCGACCAGGGTCTCGGGTCTCCTCCGGTCAATGCAGATCAGCAAGGTGAAGCTCTACGACGCCGACCAGAACGTCCTGAGCGCGTTCCTCGACACGGGCGTGGAGTTCGTCGTCGGCATCGGCAACGAGAACGTGTCGGCGATGGTGGACCCGGCGGCGGCGCAGGCGTGGGTGCAGCAGCACGTCCGCCCCTACCTCCCGAGCGCGCGCATCACCTGCATCACCGTCGGGAACGAGGTGTTCAAGGGCAACGACACCGCGCTCAAGGCCAACCTCCTGCCGGCGATGCAGTCCGTGTACAACGCCGTCGTCGCGCTCGGGCTGCAGGGCCAGGTGAACGTCACGACGGCGCACTCCCTGGACATCATGGGCAGCTCCTACCCTCCCTCCGCCGGCGCGTTCCGGCCCGACGCCGTGCCGTACATCCAGCCGCTGCTCAACTTCCTGTCCATGGCGGGGTCCCCGTTCCTGATCAACTGCTACCCGTACTTCGCCTACAAGGCCGACCCGGGCAGCGTGCCGCTGGAGTACGTCCTCTTCCAGCCCAACGCCGGCGTGACCGACCCAAACACGAAGCTCAACTACGACAACATGCTGTACGCCCAGATCGACTCAGTGTACGCCGCGATGCAGGCGCTGGGCCACACCGACGTCGACGTGAAGATCTCCGAGACCGGGTGGCCGTCCAGGGGCGACCCCGACGAGGCCGGCGCGACGCCGGAGTACGCCGGGATCTACATCGGCAACCTCCTGCGGAGGATCGAGATGAAGCAGGGGACGCCGCTGAGGCCGTCGTCGCCCATCGACGTCTACGTCTTTGCGCTGTTCAACGAGAACCTCAAGCCGGGGCCGGCATCCGAGCGGAACTACGGGCTGTTCTACCCCGACGGCACGCCGGTCTACGACGTCGGCCTGCGCGGGTATCTCCCGCCGATGGACGAATCGAAAAGCGCGCGAAAGGTAGGCGGTGTGAACTGTGAACTCGATCGTTTTTTTCTCCTTCAAAATCTGCAAAACTGTTACAAACTTTCTGCTGCATGTCACGCATCATATAGATAAAAGAATTTAGATCAGGTGACCGTGCTGCTTTCATATAATACTTTATCAAACGTTTGGCAACTAGCTAATCACATGGCCTAAGCAGGAATAGAACTCCCCACTAAATCGGTGTCGAAAGTAATTGATGACTTTGACGCATCTGCTTTAGTTTTGCCGCGAAAGCGTGAAGTGTCCGTTCTATGAATGTGCAAATGAAACATCAGAGATAGTACATCCTCCTTTTGCATCTCTAATTTACAAGAGACCTGACTAGTAACGACTAACGACCGTGACATTTGTCCTTGGCAGGCGGTTTCAGTGTTAGCTCTCATCGCCATTGCATCGATCACTCTCATCTTATCCTGAGAGTATATACTTTTGTCCAGTTCAGTAAAGTAGAGTAAAGGTGCAGCATCTCTTGCTGCTGAAGATTCCCATAGAAGAAAGCAAGGTAAGATAGTTGGAAGACAACCAGCATTTTTATCTATGTAGTTTTTTTTTTGAGTGAATTTATCTATGTAGTGGATTCTTCATGTAGTAAAATAGCTTGTTTTGGATTAAGAAATAGAGAAAATTCTTCAAATTTGGAAGATCTAGTAAATTCTGATACTATAGTAGTTTGCCATATTAGTAGGAATTAATCACCTATATGCTCATGCCACATACTAGTATGCTCAAAGATTAACCTAATATTACATTACTCCAGGGATGCTTCGGGAGCACAAGATCATTCAGATTTCAGAACGATAGGATCGCCCATGCATTTAGTGTGTCTTTTTATTTTTATTTGATACTAGCATTTAGGGGCTAAATTTGGCACAGATAGTGATGTAGAAGTAGAAACTAACGAAAGCTTCGAGATGATACAAGTCCAGATCTGTAATATACGACCTTGGTTTGATACAATTCTTGTTGATTAATTTCTTATTGATACATTTTGATTTGTTTATGCAAACTGTATATTGTATATATCAGTGGGACAATCATCGGTACATAAGTTCAGAGAGATATTTGTAGTATTGTACATATTATGTGGCCCTTTTCGATGTGTAATAATTTTGATCTGAGAGTTTCAGGGCGTAGTACTCGTGCAGACAGGTGTGTATAATACAGTAGTACATGTGTGATTATAAAAGTTGCAAAATTGTAACCTAATTAATACCCCCCCTATGTTTCAACATTTTTACTTATTATCCCACACATATCAATAAGAAACCAATGAATACACCCATATTCTTCATTTTTACCTACTTACTTTTACAAACATCGATACAATGACTGCTAAAAATGAACTTATTTACTTACTATTATTCTTCATTTTATCTACTTACAATTTATTTATGTTGTACTTTTACAAACTCCGATACGATGACTGCTAAAAATCAACTTATTTACTTACTTTGGTATATACGAAAAGGACGAAAAATGGACTTATTCCCGGACAGCAGGAGTAGTTAGGTCTCAAAGGATTGGCAAAGTACTTTTTTTTTTTTTTGGAGAACTCAACTTCCTAAGGATTTTTTTTCCCTATAGAGCCCTTAATTTGATTAATAGGAAGATGATAAGAAATTTTCTATAGGATTGTATCCCTATAGTCAATTTCATAGGAAACCTCTTAGGGAACTTTCATTTGGATTATTTTCCTCCAGTGCAATCAAAGGATTTTCTTTCTGTTTTACATGTTTTCAATAATTGGATGAACATATTACTTTAGTTTCTGTGTTTTTCTTATATCTATGTTTTTACTGTACTGTGTTTTAAAGGGTCCTGGTGTCGAAAATGACCGAGTATAGATGCAGTTGTAGCCATCTAGCGGAAGAACCCACCTGACAAGCTCGTAATTAATTAATTACTAGTAAACGTGCACGTGAAATCCACGTGACATAATATTTGATGAATAAATAATATGCAAGGAAAATATGGCGTTGTCATTGATCAATGTACGTGCATGCAATCTCTTGAATGGGCAGAGCATGCTAGCCCAGAAGCAAATCAACTTGAAATTCACAATCGCCACCATCTAGCTAAAAAATCTGAAATCTTAGCCTACTACTACAGTTTGAGACAAAATGAGGCACTTCTTTTATTCAGTTTGACACGTTGCAGTATTTACACCTATAAATAAATCCAAATAAACCCTAAAAATCCTTAGGAAACATCAATAACCGAGCCTCTCAAATGGAAATTTATCAGATCTTCTCATGGTAGCCTCTGCTATTGTGTTCTCCCTGTGCAAAATAGAGCCCAGGTTTGCAGAAGCTTACTGCCCCCGCGTCAACTTAGCTGAGCTGCAAACCTTCTTCATGAAAGCCCACATCCTACAAAATCCTAAGGCAGAAGTATACGGCTTAAATCCAGATATGCATGCACGTCTGTCTTATGTAAAGCAAAGCACCCATCTTAGCTAAGACAGAAATCCAGGATTGGGTAAGATGACATCACATGATTCTGTACAATTACGAAGAGCATTTGCTATCTAACTAATTACTTAGAGCAGTTGTTGTATGATTTCGTACAAAATTATATAGCTGTAAATATAGTAAAAAAAGAGCAATTCTAGATGAGATTTTCATATATGAGTACAGATATACTTATGATATTTTAGTCCAATGGTAACATCTAATAGGAGTTACTAACAGCCAAAAAAAAACACATCTAATAGGAGTTACTAACAGCATCCAATAGAGATATCTAGCAATCTTGATGGACAGAGTTTGACATGAATAGGAGCAGTCTTACTGCTAGTCATCGTCTCATCTTCAAATAATTCTGAATATAGATATGGGCTGTGTTTAGTTCACGCCGAAGTTGGAAGTTTGGTTGAAAATTGGAACGATGTGATTGAAAGTTTGTGTGTGTATGACATGTTGATGTGATGGGAAAAGTTGGAAGTTTGGAAAAAAACTTTGGAACTAAACACACCAATGATAGTGATGATAATATAGTATAGGGATATAGATAAGCTGTTACTGATATACCTACTGCTAGTCCTCATGAGTTGTTCCTACATGCTAGCAATAGTGTTTTTCAAGATGCAGCACAGTAGATCTGAAAGACATGGAATTCCTGCTTCGGTGTTACCCATCAAACCATAGCAATTTTAGCAAGTACAGTTAAAATTAGCATCAATTCAAGCCAAATATCATACCATAGCAAGGTAACAGGAAATTCCAACAATAAAGTATTGTCATGTAGAAACGACACCTAACTCCATACAAATTACCTTTATGTTGGCCTTTGCCATATTTTTTTGCCGTATGTTTCGTTTTTCTTTAGATTCAGAGTTCAGTTGAACCCTATTTTCCTTTTTCTCATCACATGAATCCTGTATTTCTTGAACCTGCAAGGACCTTATGAGGAACAATTAGCAACTCACATGAAGAAAAAAAATGTTACTGACATCAGCAGCAAGACATTTTACCCAATCTTGCTGAAGATATCGGTGTGGAGCCCCTAATAGTGACCATGGTGGCAGTGGTCGAACAAATTTTTATTGAGTATTTCAACAAATGCATGGTCAACATTTTAGCAAACAAATAGTGAGCACGCTGCTGTACAAAAGAATGACTGGAGGGAACCATATAACAAATAGTTGAAGAAACATAATCTGGATGCAGGTGGATTCCTTGGGCTAGCTGCAGATAACATTTTCATTTTTGCTAAGGTGCAGAGCATGGACTAAAGTATGGACTCAAAGATTTGGAACAGAGCTCTAGAATTCATTAGAGTTTACCAACATTTAGAACAGAGCTCTAGAATTCACATTGGCTGGGATCTAAATACAAATAACATGTCAACACTCTGTAAATACAGGAGTTGAAAATAACAATATAATGCAAAATATGATGCCGAATGTATAATCAAACACTGCAACAGATTTTGTAAATACAGGAATGTATAGTGCAAGATCGTCTAAACTACTGCAACAGATTCTGTACGTGAATCAAACAATAGCCTAATGAGCACATTGCTTGAGATGACTGATAACCTGGCACAGCGAGCTACCTCCGGCAGCCTGAGGGAAGCAGCTCCAGCCAGTGGAGTGGGCTGCACTGGTTCCATGACCAGTCAACGTGAAGCACAGCGGACGCAGGGGTTATTGGTGTCGGCGGCAAGGCAGAGGCATGGGTGGGTTAGGACTTAGCAGTGCGTACCGAGGACAGCGGTGGCCGGTGGAGATGGCGGCAGCGACCGCGGAGGAGATCGGCGAGGCGGGCGTCGCGGTTGGCGTGGCGGCCGCGCGATGGCGAGGCGTCGGCAGTGATGCGGGCGGCGGCGCCGGTCGGAAGATGGCGGGGCGTCGGCGGGAGTCGCGACGCCGATGTGCACTGGGTGGGGCTTCGGCGGCGTCGGAATCTCCACCGCTCCACCTCTACCAAAGACTCCCCAAATGCTGCATCACGTCACATCGATGCTCCACCTTGCGAGCCGGCTACCCCGCCGATCTCCACGGACAGAAGCGCCGGGATGGGGGTGGGGTGCCGCGGGAGGAGCCGGCGGCGACGCGGAGGAACCGTCGGCCGGTAGATGCGGGGCGGTAGGGGTGACGCGATGTGGGAGGCGTGGTGGGGGAGGCGGAGTTGGGAACCGCCCCCGGTGGCGGCGGCGGCGAGGGAGGATGGCGGTGGCGTGGGGAGGGCCGTGGAGATGGTGGCGTGGGGGAGGGCGGCGCCGGTGAGGTGAGGCGGGCTCAGGTCCGGCGGGCGGCGCGGCATGGGAAGGGGCAGGGCGGCGATGGTGGCGTGGGGGAGGGCGGCGCCGGTGAGGTGAGGCGGGATCAGGTCCGGCGGGCGGTGCAGCGTGGGGCGTGGGGCGGGCGGCGCGGCAGGCGGAGCAGTGGCGTGGGGGCGGAGATTAGCGATTTCTTGCTGTGCGTGGGGGATGGCGGCGCCGTGGGTTAGTTCCAGCGGGCGGCGCAGCGTGGGGATGGCGCGGCGCGGCGATGGGTTAGGTCCGCCGAGCGTGCGCGTTATTTTTTTTCGCACCGTCTCTTTTTTTTTCTCCGTGCGTGGTGCGGTTTCTTTGGATGACAGATGGGTCCTACGCGACAGTGGATCAGAAGGATTAGAGGATTGCTGGATGAACTCGTACTTTTTATATTAATATATAAATATTAGTATAGATATAGATCATGTCCTCTTCCACCGTCGTCAATCGTCATACCACGGGCAGTGGCAGGTGAATCACGCGCGTAGACACGTATTCGACTTGTGAGTTGTGAGGTGTGTGAGCATGACCCCACTCTACGAGCGGATCAGGCAGGCCAATGAAAGGTCAGGGCAGAGCAGAGCGAGGGAGGTGTGGCGTGGCGTGGGCTTCTCTCCTCGCGCACTGGGCAACACCCCCACGCAATTACGCAGGCCGAAACCGAAACAGCCGAACATCCCCGCGAATTTTCTCGGTTGGCTCGCAGGCTAGATTCTTAATGGGCTTTTGCAGGCCGTGTTTCAACTTTGTTGGAATAAGTCCACTTACTATCCCTCAACTTTACGTCGAGTACTTGAATCTGTATAACATCCCTAATCACCAATACCAGAAATATCTACCCTCAAGTATTCAAAACCATGTAAAGTAAGTCCCATGACATGTCATGTGCGGTTTGCTGACGTGGTATCCTAGTCAGCAAAAAAATATGTGAGGCCAACATGTAAGTGGCCCAGCCACTGAAGATTTCGCTGCCAAGCAGCGCTCGGTGTGCTGCCTTGTGCCGGCGCTCCTCTTGCCCACCATGCCGAGGCAGCCTCCAGCCGACCGAGGCGTCGCCGTCCCCTAGCACCTCACGTAGCCCTCCCTCCCTCCCTCCTTCCCTCCCTCCCTCCTCTCCTCGCTCGCGCTTTCGTCTACAATCTAGAGATCAACTCAAATGGGAAAACTCCTTCGCCACCGTTGTCACCATCGCCGAGGCGCTCCCCCCTTCTCATGCCCCTACCCCACTCATCACTTGGCCCACCCCCAATCCTGAGCTGGACCGTCGTCGCTGCCTCCATCGGATCTAGGAGCGCGAAGTTGCCTGGATGCCCTATTCCCCACTCCCACTCCCGTCCCTCGTCTTCCACCTTGATCACACCGGGGAGGTTGACGCATTCGCGTAAATTTGTAGAGTAATATATTTATAAAAAATAGTAGAAAAACCTAATTTAAAATACCATTATTTTTTTCTACTAAGTGCGTCTTTTTTTTACTTTATCGTTTTTATCATAAGTCTGTACGTACGATTCTTTACCTACTTTTTTTTTCTTCCGGTGAATAGTAGGTAAGCTTCATTTTTTCAGTTGGTACATACGTACAAAGTATTTACATTTTTTTTTCTTTTTCCAACCCACAGAATACAGGAGGAAGGTATCACTTTTTTTAACAAAAACAATACACTAATTTAATGGTCTAAAATATTGGGTCCACCAATTTAAGTGAAAATCAATGGTGAGATTAGACATTATCATATGACAACTTAAAAGTGTTTGTAGGAGTGTCACGTGGTGGTTTAAGAGCATTCATAGAAAGTTTAATGAATTTTCAGATTTTTTTCAATCTTTATCGTGACAAGTAGCTGTTGACATGCTCTGCTATTCACATTCCGCTGTCGTCGTTGCATCTCCACATTCTACAGTGTGCTCCATGCATTTTGCCTGCACGCTGAATAATACCTGTGGACGGCTTAATAGTGACCGCTTCATGCTTTGCAGGTACCAGAAAGCGCCATGGGCCTTATCCTCCTCCACTTACCGATTATGGGGCGGCTAATATACCAAGTTAAAACTGGTAATCCCCATGTTTTTAATAGCTGGAAGTGGCTCTTATCAAAAGATTATATATTTGGCCTGCCATATGCTCTTTAAGTCTTGTCCTGTTCTAATATTCTCTAGCCTGTTGATAACTTGATATTGACAGGGTCAACTTTTTTTGCCTGCTGAAGTGGTAGGCAATGAAGTCTTCAAAAGAAAAGATGACGAAAAAAAAAAAGAAAGAAGTGGTAGGCAATGAGACATGGCTAGCATTTATCAATGTCAAGCTCTTCAAGGCACATATACTATTTTCTTCATCCTTGAAGCCATCCAGAATGTGCTATGGGGCTCTGGAGCCTGAAAATTTTGTGGTCCTTTCCTTTCGGTGCAGCCCTACAGTGTGCAGTCCCCACATAGTGGGATATATTCCTCCAGCTGAGACTGCTCAGTGATGATGTGTCCTTTGCCATTTTGCAGGTCAGCCATTCGTAGAGATGAATCTTGCTATCCTAGTGCTGCCAAAAGTGATATAGGATTTCATGCTTGTCGTTTGGACTACAGTAAATTCAGAAATACTCATAACCAGACAAACCAGTTGGCTACTGGATGTAGTACTAGATTTTGACTCATTATCTTACCTCAAAAAAAGAGAGTTGATACTGGATTCATGTTTAGTGTAACTAGAAAGGAAGCCCGCGCAGATGCGCGGGCAATTTATTTTTTTGTTTATAGAAAGAATACTAAAATAAACCATATGTTACCGTATTTATTTTAAGAACCATAGATTACCTTATAATATAAAATAAGAAATATTTATTATGTGAAATAAATTATAAACTTTGATATACTAATTGATAAAATCTATTATATTCAAACAAATTTCACTTTGTCATGGCTATACATAAAGTCGCATATCACCATCTTTCGTAAACATACAGGTTAATATGGGTTTAGATTTTTTTCTTTTACTATACATCTAAGTCACCTACGTATATTCATGGGTAATATTCGAAGGAATAATTCATATTGTCAAAATTATTTGTGCTAATTTTGTCAACACTATTTAGATGAGAATGACATACTTATATAAGGATATAATAGGTTTCCATGCGACATTTTTTATTGTACGTATGTATATTTTTGTTTTTTTTTGTGAATAGTACTGCGCATATTCGTAGGATGGTTGTGCACATATTTATATGAGTGTCTATGATTTCGTTTTAGATCATTAGTTAAAAAAATATTTTAAAAAAGTTTTGTGGGATGGCATGAAGCGATGCCACGGTGGCATGACTTTTTCGATAACATCGTAAAGAGTTTCACTATATATATGCATAATTTGAGGAAAACTTTAGTGCTGCAAAGAAAGAAACAAAAAAACAACCAGACGGAGCAGATCATATATACATTCTTCTTTTTTTTTCCTTTTTGACATCTCTTGTATAGGTACGTACATAGGGAGAGATTAGTTGGTTTTTAGCTCGAATATATCCAATATAATGGTTAAAAATAATGGATCTACCAGTTGAAGTGTAAATTGATGACCAGATATTTTCTTTTTTATATTTTTCCTTATACTTTTTTTCTAATTTATGAGATCTATTACGTGATATATTAAGGGTTCTTGTAGAAGTGTAGAATTCTATTGCTTATACTGACAATATACTTGTAATCGATTATTATTTGCTGTGGCTTGGTGGCATGCTTTACTTTACCTATCATTTGTTGATAGTTCTCCACTTAGCATAGTCCGTTATATATGGTGCTTCATGACATAAGTGCTCGTTGGATGGTAGCTAATTATTAGGTGCACTATGAATGAATACCTCGTAAGCAATATGACTTGACGATTAGTTGATAAAATTTATATACTTATGGATAAGTGGTGGCATATGATTATATATTAGGATATTTTTTTATTCATAAAGTATATTATATACTACACATTAAACATTTTAGTAAATAAGCAATAAGTTCTAGAGTACTTATCAGATTGGTTGCTCCTTGTTTTCCCAGTTATCTACCCATTGATATAGGAATTATTACAAAAGACATATCTTTTGATAATAATATCTAAATCCATCTGAACCATTTTATGCACTATAATTAAATTGACAACCATAACCTACATCGTATATATTTAAAAGCAACTTGTGTATAATTAAAATATATTTTATATAAAAGTTTAAAAATTAAATAAATCTATTTTGGATTTATTATATTCAATATTTAATTAATCTTGCACTAATGATATGTGTCGTTTCATGTATCCTGAATAAGCTCAGCCATCCAGCTAGATCAAATGAAGCATAAGTAGAAGATAAAGTAGATCAGTATGGTGTGAAAAGAATATATACAATCTTTGATATTTAAATATTATACGAATAGAGAAAACACATTCATGATAAATTTAATGATATCAGTTTGACATATCATTATTTTTTATAAGGAGTAGGTAACTTTTGAGAATTGCTAGTCACAATTAGAATTGTTTTTATTTTAAAAAATGCAAGTCTAATTTAACTATTACATAATATATACTTTAATTAATTTTTTCTTCTCATTGGTGTTTCGATGACATGTGCCTATATTTTTACAACGTAAGTAGAGCATAGTTAATATGGGCAGTTTGGTTTTCTATCCGAGTGAAAAAAAAAAGAAAATAAAAAGATGTCGTTAGCCCGGCCTGCTTATGTACATATGTACGTACTTTTTTACCTTGGAATATATAATAATATCTAAATCCATCTGAACCATTTTATGCACTATAATTAAATTGACAACCATAACCTACATCGTATATATTTAAAAGCAACTTGTGTATAATTAAAATATATTTTATATAAAAGTTTAAAAATTAAATACATCTATTTTGGCTTTATTATATTCAATATTTAATTAATCTTGCACTAATGATATGTGTCGTTTCATGTATCCTGAATAAGCTCAGCCATCCAGCTAGATCAAATGAAGCATAAGTAGAAGATAAAGGAGATCAGTACAGTGTGAAAAGAATATATACAATCTTTGATATTTAAATATTATACGAATAGAGAAAACACATTCATGATAAATTTAGTGATATCAGTTTGACATATCATTATTTTTTATAAGGAGTAGGTAACTTTTGAGAATTGCTAGTCACAATTAGAATTGTTTTTATTTTAACAAATGCAAGTCTAATTTAACTATTACATAATATATACTTTAATTAATTTTTGCTTCTCATTGGTGTTTCGATGACATATATGTGCCTATATTTTTACAACGTAAGTAGAGCATAGTTAATATGGGCAGTTTGGTTTTTTATCCGAGTGAAAAAAAAGAAAATAAAAAGATGTCGTTAGCCCGGCCTGCTTATGTACATATGTACGTACTTTTTTACCTTGGAATATATGTACGTACCTTTTTTTTTTGGAATACCTACTAAACGTCCGTACTTATGTGCACATGCACATAAAGATTGGCAATATTGGGTTTTGGAGATAATTTTAATTGGTATGTTTTACAATAGATCTAATGGTTGAAAATAATGGGCCTACCATATATTAAATGAAAATCGATGGCTAATATTTTCTTAGAATTTCTATAATTTATTAGATCGCCACATGGCGGCGTAGGAGCGTTTCTAGGGGTCCTATGTGGCGGCTTAGGAGGGTTTCTAGGAAGTTTAATGGACTTTTAGTATATAATAGAAGATAGATAGAAGATTTAGGGCGTTGCACGAGTTGACAAAGCTGAACATGTCTTCTCAACCGTCTTCTTCCACTCTCAATTAAGCAACGCAAGATGATGGTTTTTGTTGCTTGATCCGATATCTGTATAGTTGAAAGGCCATGACCGCTTTGACGCTTTCGGTTGGACAGTTGGACGACTGTTCGGTGAAGCCACTCAGCCTCTCTCCTCTCCACCACTTCTCGAAATGCAAGGGCAACACGAACACCTCACCCCGAGCTTTGTGCGTCGTCGTGTGCTCGCTCGTGTAGTCGTGCGCCTAGACGTGGCCAGGATTTTAATCTTTTTTTCCGTTCGCTTTGTCCATCTCCTCCTCTCCCGTGCATTGCATGCAACATTCGAGCTTGCAGGACGTGTGGTTAATGGGCGTACGTGCTCCTGTTGCCACGACAAGCACTACCTCCATTTCCTCGCAAAAATTGCATGTCATGTCACTGCAGAAAAAAGAGGGAGAAGTGGGAAAGAACGGCTGCAAAAGAGGGGCAAAACTGTGTCTATATATACGTGGTGTCTTCTGAACTCTGGTGGATAAACCGCCCAAGTTAGCACCTTCACCAGCAGCAGCGTTCTTGCTCTTGGAAATCTTCTGGCCTTCGAAGATTCCTGCAGCCGTCGAGCAAAGAGGTCAGATCACTATTGCCCCAGCATGATTGCACACTTTATATATGATCGATCTTGTGATGGCTGCAGAGAATCGACATCTTTTGCCTGTCCTTTTCGCAGGAACATCTACTAGTCGGAGCACGGCCACTTTGGTTCCAGGGACCAAACTCCAAAGGGTTGAAGCTGATCTGCATATAGCAAAGTAGAGGTAAGATGGATTGTGGTTGGTCCATGACATTGCCAGTTTGCGACAATGCGATTAAGCTCAATGCCTATATATTTGCTCATTCTACAAGTGGCTTGACTCCAAACTACTCTCTGTTCTTGCCCTGTGGTTTCTTCTCCGTTTGCAGGCTTTATTGCATTGCAGGAAAAGATGGCAGCTTCTCATGGAAATGCGATCTTTGTTCTGCTGCTGTGCACTCTCTTTCTCCCGTCCCTTGCATGTGACAGCGGTACATTCTTCTACCCTGCATTGAGTATTTGTCTGAACCCTGTCTACTCTGCTTGTGTATTTATCTACTGTTACAGTCGTTTCCATGCCTTCATGAGAGCATTCAGAATTCCTTGCTTCCGTTTCTGCTGTCAATTTGGACAATTTCACAATCAAGTTTCGCAATATTATCATTTTCTAACGTTATCGTTGATGTGAGATATGTGAATTCTTGATTGGAAGCAGGTGGCGTGAAGTTTGGGTACACTGGTTCTATCGGCCCTGACTTCTGGGGGAATTTGAGTGCCGACTTCACGCGTTGCTCGAACGGAAAGCAGCAGTCCCCAATTGACATCGACACCAACAACCTGGTTCATGAACTGAATATGGAGCCACTCCATAGAAATTATACCGCTGCAAATGCTACTCTTGTCGACAACATCTTCAACGTCGCGGTTTGTTCTGAACCAAACCTCTTGCACTGAACACTACTCTGTCCCTCCTCTGATTGTGCAGTCTTCTGATAGTTAGTCGTTTTTGTTTCCTTCAGCTGCGGTACGAAGAGGCAGCAGGGGTTCTGAGCATTAACGGGGTGAAGTACACGCTGAAGCAGATGCACTGGCACTCTCCTTCCGAGCACACCATCAACGGCTTCAGGTTTGCGCCTGCCTGCACATAACAGAGACGAAATGCAGACGACGGCTGGAAATATGGAATGGATCATCCTTTTCTGTGCTGATCAGTGATCACAATTCGTTGTAACTTTTTTCTCTGGCAGGTTCCCACTGGAGCTCCACATGGTTCACACCAACGAAAATGGCAACATCACCGTTCTGGCCTTTCTCTACCGATTTGGCAGGCCAGACCCGTTCTTCGAACAGGTAGATCACCCGATTCATATGACGTGGCTGCACGGTGCACACTACGATTCTACCGTTCAAAGGCAATAATTTATAGCAGCATGTCTTCCTCTGTTCCTGATATGTGGTGTTTTGCCCTTCATGGATGATAGATTCAGGATAAGCTGGCTGCGCTCAACGCGGAGGGCTGCAAGGCAGAGAAAGGCAGCCCGGTCCCTGCCGGATCTGTGAGCTTGCTGACGATGAGGCAGCACGTGCACATATACTACAGATACGTTGGGTCACTGACCACGCCACCGTGCGCCGAGAACGTGATCTGGAACATCCCTGCCATGGTACGTATACTACACACGCACTAGCTTCATCTCCTAAAATTTTCCATCTCAGCTGCATCATGACAGCAACATGGCTCGCATCGCATTCTGCCAAGTCTGAACTTTGTGAGCACGAATGCTTACTAAAATGTTGCAGCCGAGAGAGATGACACCGCAGCAGGCCGCCGATCTGATGGCTCCCCTGGACGAAGGCTACCGCCGGAACAGCAGGCCGACGCAGCAGATGAACGGCCGCACCGTGCAGCTCTACCACAGGTTCTGGGGGAAGAAGAAGAGGAGGAGCTCCCCGTAGGCTGACGACGACGACGTACGACGACGCGCTGGCAGCGCCATCGATCCATTCCGGCCGATGGAGATCGCTGCGTGTTTTGGGGTCCCTTGTGTTGTGTTCTGTCCAGCAGTAGTAGTTTGTTTCTGAAGTCGTGTGTTTATAGCGTCTAGGTTTGCTTTCTTATTTTGGTTACCGGCCATAGTTTGCCCCGGTTTTGCTAGCAGTCTTGAACTGGCTTTGATTTCTGTACTAAGAGACCGGTCTTTTGTCACCCTCTTTAATTACCTACTAATGAAGAACTACTGAGTTCTCAACAAACGTGTGCTCTTGCCGTTGGTGCGGGGCGCTAGCGTAGTAGTGCGCGCACGAACCGCGCGATTGATGGGGAGCTTCAGCACACGCCGACTCGCCTACAGGCCCCCGTCCTGTGTGCAACCTCGGCCGGACGGGGGCTCGCGGCCGCGGAGACTTCGTCCGGGCCAGACGAGAGGCCCATCAGTTGGGCCGGAACGAGATGGCGAGCAAATTTGGCCAGTTGGGATGAGGAAGATTAACGACGTCCAGATTGGGATTGCGATTGTTACATTAACGAGAGGAAAGAAATGGGATGATTGGAAAAATAAGAGATGGATTTGGCCAGATTGGAACGGAAATATGTTTTAAAAATAGAAAAATTAGAAAACTTAGTTAATAAGGGCCCATCCGGGTTCGAACCGGAGACCTCTTGATCTGCAGTCAAATGCTCTACCACTGAGCTATGGACCCAACTCACAAAAAATTTTCTAAATCTACTTAAAAAACAACAAATATTATACTAATTAACTAAAATATATTATTGTAATTGTAGATCATGTTGTGAATTTGTATTAAATAAAACATGTCCTTGGAAAACACCGTGTAACTTCACATTTGACTTAAGAAGTTTGGATGAAATAGGAGTCCATGTCAAATACTACCACAAACTAATAGTTTATTGATTCGGAATTTTAGAACCAAAGTCTAAACAGTTCGCAACTCTATATTTATTGAATTATGAAACATGCTAAATTAAAACTCCGACATAAATACAATTAGATATACTTATTAATTCAAAATTTGTAAAATGTTAATATAACATGAAAACAACGGAAGATATAGTAAGATGTTCCATTATGTCTTTATTTTTTTACTAATTTTACTTTCGAATTTAAAAAATTAATATTAAAAAGTCATAATCGTTTTTTATCTAATCCTATTTAGTTTGAAGTATAGGTGACGTATCCAATATATTATTAAAATTTAAATATTTATATTATTAGTACTAAGTACCAATTCAAACTCAAACATCACAATTATTTTATTTATTCATATGCTTATGAAGTAAATAAAAAAATATTTACGAGTAAAAATTTTATGTACGTGTCCTGAACGACTTAAAATCAAATGTTGCAAATTAAACTATGATGAAAATAATTAAATTTAAAATTGAGTTTTAAATTTTAATCTTTGACTTATATCTATTCTCTACTATTATAAATTGAAGATGTTTTTACCGATATTTTAGTAAGTCATCCGTATTTGAGTCGATTTTTAAGTCCGTTCGCTCTTGGAAATAAATATCCGTGTATGAGTTGGATTTTAAATTCGATTGCTTTGGAAATACAAAAAAAGTCGTATAAGAAATTTATTTAAAAAAGCTTGCATGCTAACTTGAGATAAAAATCGGACTCCTAATTGCAGCTCATGATTTTCTAAAAAAAAATCCAAGCGAATTCCTACAGTGAATTTCATCCTAGTTAAACCGTATATAATAAGATTAAAATAGCATTAAACCGTTGCAACGCACGGGTATTTTTTAGTAAGCATAAAAAATAAGCAAGACAATCTTTTAGCCCCCATATGCACTTCCTCGTTCAAAATTCTTCTACTTCATATGGCCTGTTTAGTTCCAAAGTTTTTTTTTTTCAAACTTTCAACTTTCCATCGCATCAAACCTTTCATACACACATAATTTTTTTCTATCACATCATACCAATTTCAACCAAACTTAGTATGAACTAGATACTGCCGCGCGTTTGGGCATTCGACACACTGCTAGTAGCCGGTCTGCCGATGTTACCGATGGCTGCGTGCAAACTAAAAACAACGAGAAAGCACCTCCAAAACTCCCCGGCAAGCCGCGCCTCACCCAACCACTCAACCCACCAACGGTACTCGCTGCCGTTCCACACCGCACGGGCCTCCCCCTTTTCAAAATCTCCACGTCTTTTGTTTGGCGCTCCCCTTAAATCCACTTGCTCTGACTCTCCAGAAACTATCAATCGCTCACCCACCAGTCAGTCAGTGCTAGTAGCTGGCAAGGATGCCGCAAATCAATCTGGAGTCCCTCTTCTGCGGCGGCGGCGAGGCGGGGTCGAGGGTGGCGTGCGAGACCATCGCGCTCCCCGGCTGCTCCGACGCCCCAGCGGAGTCGCGCTGCGTGCGGATAGGGGACGGCGCCATCTGGGCGGAGTTGGCCGGCGGCGCGGTGCTGGAGAGGGATGGCTCCACCAAGGGCAGCTCTAATCCCAAGGCGGCCGCTGCGTCCGGGAAGGGGAAGAAGGGCGGGCCACGGCCGTCGTCGGCTGAGTCGAGGAGGCTGCCGGTGACCGGCAAGGCGGCCGTCGTGATCTGCGGTCTGCCGGCGGGAAAGATGGTCGCGCAGAAGAAGCGGCTGTCCCCATGCCTTGGCCGCGGATGGCGCCGGGCACCCGCGGCGGCGGGGGCCAGGGTCTTCGCGAGCGAGGCGGTGGAGACGGATCCCGGGTCCCCGAAGGTTTCGTGCTTTGGGGCCGTGCGGTCGGAGAGGTCGCCGGCGACGGCGGCGGCGGCGCCTGCGCCTCCCGTGGAGGACGAGGAGAGGAACGGCGGGTGCTGGGCGAGCGTGGCTGCCACGCTGCGTCACCTATGTCGTTCTTCCAGCAATCCGCTCGAAGGTGAGCTGGAGACGAACGAGTGGAACGCAACGGCGACTTCGTCACCGACGGTCGCCGCTCTTTCGCCGCCGCGGCCGGTGGCGGTTGGGCTGGGAGAGATGAAGCGCCTTGCTTCACGGCGGTGGCCGGAGACCATGGCAGTGGCTGGGCAGGGACCAGTCTCGGCGGCCTGAATCTGGTATATCGACGGATCACGGTCCCCGAGGCAAACAACCATCCGTTCTTAGTACTTGGAACAGCATCTCCCGTGCTAATATCCAGTTGTTAACTCTGAAAAAAGTCATCTTTATCTTCTTCTGCTTGTGCATGTGTGACACTTTTCTTTATTGAGCAAGCTGCTCCTTGTACCTTGTGTTGTCGTCGATGTTAGACTAGATTAATCACTCACTGGACTTTCTACACTGTAGAACCATTGCAATGCATCAACCAAATTCTCTTGAGATGGTCTCTTCCAAATTTCCAATCAGGTATCCAACTAAAGCAAATCCAATTAAAAAAACTAAAGCACTAATCTGAAAGATCAAAAAGGCATATAAACATCTGAAAAACTAAAAAGTTGCAAACTTTATGGGCTCGCACGCGAGACTAAAAAAGCCCATAACTGAGAAAAAGAAACTGGCCCAACACTTTGCCTCCGTACGATCCAGCGGGGCAACTCTGACACGGGCCGCGCCACCTTTTTTCGACTTGCGGGCCTTCCTCCTCCTCCTGGCTTCTGCGCTGCCACGGGCACCAACCATCTGCCGGATTCGACCGTTGGAATTGCTACCAACATCGCCGCGCAGCGCACGAGAAAATTAAAAACAAAAGCCCAAATCTCCAGCGTCACCACGGCACGCAGTCACGCACCGCCCTCTCGGTCTCGGCCTCTCCTTGGTGACCGTTGCGCGCACAGTCACTCACACGGCGTTCAAAACGCACCACAAAACGCCCCACTACTCCCCGAGCCGGTCAAGCCATAGACGTTGCCCACTCTGGTCAAGGCTCGAGAAAGCGAGAGAGTGAAAAGCGCCGCCGTTTCGAGAGAGAGGTGGTTGGTTGCTCGCCGTCGCTGTCGCCGTCGCCGTGACGAGATGGGGTGCATCTCCTCGAAGCTGCTCCCGCCCGGGCCGGGCGACGCGAGAGGGGGAAGCGGCGCGCGCGCCACCGTGCGTGGCCGCGTCGACCATGTGGTGTCCCTCACCTCCACCACCTACGGGGTGCTCGACCTCCACCCCAAGCACGGGGCTGCGGCTGCCGCGGCAGCGGCGGCAGCAGCGGCGGCGGCGGTGGCGTGCCAGGAAAAGGTGCAGGAGACTCAGGCTCAGCCGCCGCAGGAGGATAAGCCGATAAGCAGGGAGTGGAAGCGCGCGAGGCCGCCGCCGCTCGTGGTCCCGAGCGCCAAGAAGCCGGCGCCGGCGGGTAAGCTGGACTCCGGATTGGAGGTTATCAACGCCTGGGAGATTATGGCCGGGCTGGAGGACGCCGACGCCGCGGATGCGTCGCCGGCGAAGAAGCCGGCCAAGCAGCCGAGTCGTTGGTCGCCGGCAAGGGTCATCGCAATGGCCCTGCCGTCGCCCAAGAAGTCGGCGACGAAGCGGAGGAACACGCCCGGGAAGGAGAACAGCCCGCTGCAGCGCTGCTCCGGGAACAACAACAGCAGCAACATCAACAAGACCGGCGACGTCAACGTCGACAGGGTCCTCCGGCCGTACAATTCAATCGACAACTCGAAATTGTCCAGGATGTCCAAGAGATTCTCTCCGGTGAGCGCTCGGATCGTCCGGAAGCCCGGGCCGCCGGAGACCGGCGGCGGAATGTCGTCGTCGCGGCGGAGCCTGAGCCCGCTGTTCGACCCGGAGCTCCTGGCGTCCATCGAGCGCGAGCTGTCGGAGGAAGGCGCCCACATCAAGCGGATGGTCGGGTCGGAGAAGCCCAAGCACCCGAAGGCGGCGCCACCGGCGATGGTGGCCGAGGGGAAATGCCCGCCCGGCGGCGCCGACGCGGTCGTCCTGTACACCACCACCCTCCGCGGCATCCGCAGGACGTTCGAGGAGTGCAACGCGGTGCGCGCGGCGATCGAGGCCCACGACGTGAAGTTGATCGAGCGGGACGTGTCCATGGACTCGGGCTACCGCGAGGAGCTGCGGCTGCTGCTGGGCGGGCGGGAGGTGCGCGTGCCGGCGGTGTTCGTCCGGGGCCGGCACGTCGGCGGCGCGGCGGAGGTGACCAAGCTGGAGGAGGAGGGCAAGCTGAAGGCGCTGCTGCAGGGCCTCCCGCGCGCGCGCGTCTGGTGCGCCGGCTGCGCCGGCGTGCGGTTCGTCATGTGCCGGGACTGCAACGGCAGCCGCAAGGTGCGCGTGGACGGCGAGCGGAAGGAGACGGTCCAGTGCGGCGAGTGCAACGAGAACGGCCTCGTCCGCTGCCCCATCTGCTCATGATGGATCCGGCGATGGATAGCTGTGAATCGTGTGTGATGTCCAAAGTTGTGGAGCAATTCGTGTCGTGTTGGGTCGATTCGCGTGTCTACCCCCGGCTGATGTTGGATTCTGGTTTGTGCTGCTTGTTGTGCTCGGCAACGGCTAACAATTGTAATCTGTACCGATTACTATTCTTTCTTTACCACTTTGTGATAATTTAATCGCTTTTCATTCTTTCGCATTGAGGAGCTGAGAATTTGAGAATGCTGATGCTTAAGGCTTTGCTTGTTAGCCGAGAATTTGACAGTAACTGCATTGCTTGCACCCTTCCATTGCCTGTTTGCATTCGAACAAAAGCTCAGATTGTGTGCATTCTTCGAATCCGGCAATCACGAGACCTGAAGTGAAATAACTGACGGTCATTTATGGAAAAGAATTGATTTTATAGTTGATACATCTATTTCCAATTGTTGCCCATTCAACCCATCTTTGAACTATTTATTTGCCATGTCCCCCTAAATAAGCCAAGATTTCGTTATATAGGACATGTTTGCTTTGATATCATGTCAAAATGTTAGCAATGCTAAGATCTAAGCATATTTTGGTAGTTCCAAATCTAAGCACGCTATATATGTTATTTGGTATATTTTGGTAGCGTACCAAACATTAGCCAAAGTGTTATTCGAATGGCTAACAATTTGGTAGGGTATATTTTGATTTCAAATCAAAATGGCGCATTGTTCAGTGAATTTTGAAGCAAACATTTCGCCATTTCCTAGTATAAATCCACTACGGTGGTAATGGAGATGTTTCAGCTCCGTAGAAACCTAATTATTTTCTCAGATCTCTTAAATGAAATTAAGGAACAAGTAATTAGATCTAGATCGGTGGAGTATAATGTTATGTATGTACAAATCTAGGAGAGTAGTGGTCAGAGTACATGTGACATGTGAGTTTAATTTGGTTTAAGTTGCTCTAGTGTGCAAAATGTTTGTAGATTCACGTGTAAGAGAAAACTACCTCCTTGTCTACCCTGTCTTCTACTATGGCCGCGTTTAGTTCCATGGGCTAATGTTTAGCCCTCAACTTTTAGCCTCAAATTAGCCCTCAGAAATCAAAACAAGTGGGCTAATTTTGAGCTAATGTGAATTAGCTCCTCTCAAAACATTAGCCCCTTCAAGAGATGCTAATGGGGCTAATTTTGTGTAGGGACCATCAAAAAGCAGCTCTCTCTCCTTCTCTCTCCTCTCTTTCTACTCTCTCTCTACCTTTTAGCCTTGAATTAGCCCATGGATCCAAACATGCTACCTTAGGCTAATGTTTAGCCTACCAATTCATGACTAAACATTAGCTCTTAAAATTAGCTCTGAGCTAATCTTCCAAACAGGGCCAATGTTCTACTATCCTCTCTTCTTTCCTTGCTCTTCCGGTAGAGTGGCAGGTCCATCTTCATGCTTCTGAACATTGTAGTGTCCAAATCAAGCCAAACTCCTGGTTCAGTTAAGGGGGTGTTTAGATGGGGCTAAAACTTTTTAGCCCAAGTCACATCAGATGTTTGAACGCTAATTTAGAGTATTAAACATAGACTAATAAAAAAACTAATTTCATAAATGAGAGCTAATCCGCGAGACGATTTTTTAAGCCTAATTAATCCATAATTATCAAAAGTTTACTGTAGCATCACATTGTCAAAATCATGACATAATTAGACTCAAAAGATTCGTCTCGCGAATTAGTCCAAGCTTATGGAATAGGTTTTGTAATTAGTGTATGTTTAATACTCCAAATTAGTGTCCAAATATCCGATGTGACAGAGACTTGGAATAAGTCCCTGGAAACCAAACAGCCCCTAAGCCATCCAAGACGCTAGGAGTGAAAAGTCACACGGGTTTTCGTTTTGCCGAGTTAGGCTTGTCAAGCCCGAGTCTTATCTCACAAACTAGATTTTACAAACACTTCAATTATATAGTTTTAACTACTTCATCTGTTTTTAAAAAACAACATGTAAGAATGAATTTGGATAAATACATATCCGGATTTTTCAAAAATTGGTTTTTTCTGTGACAGATGAAGTAATTTATAATGTGTTTTTGTGTGTGTCCAATGTTCCCAACAAAAAATTGACACTAGGGGGTGTTTAGATGGGGCTAAAACTTTTTAGCCCATGTCACATCGGATGTTTGGACGCTAATTTGGAGTATTAAACATAGACTAATAAAAAATTAATTTCATAAATGAGAGCTAATCCGCGAGACGAATTTTTTAAGCCTAATTAATCTATAATTATAAAAAGTTTATTGTAGCATCACATTGTCAAAATCATGACATAATTAGACTCAAAAGATTCGTCTCGTGAATTAGTCCAAGGATATGGAATGTGTTTTGTAGTTAGTGTATGTTTAATACTCCAAATTAGTATCCAAACATCCGATGTGACATGGACTTGGAATAAGTTCCTGGAAACCAAACAGCACCTAAGTCATCAACAAACAACACGCTTGGACAACCTTGTAAATAGACAAAAATACAGAAATACTCCCAGTAGCAAAATGATATCAGCAACAACAGTGTGCTAATCCTTGCAACTTGTACCACATCGCCGCCGTACGATTAACATTGGATGCTCCTGATCGTTTTGCTGCAGCAGCAGAGCAGCCCGACACGACACGAGCGAGTCACACGGACCATCAGGGCATTAGCACTGCGTTGTGTTTTTCTGAGGAGCCTAAACAGCCACGTACGAAGAAACAGCGTGAAGCTCCTCTCTCCACAATGCGGCGTGGGCGCGTGTCTTTAGGTGGACCCCACCAAACTGTTTCTCATGTGGGCCCCACCACAAAAATTTACTTTTTTGGGTCAGCTTCTCCCCCTTCTCTCTCTGTGTCCTGCTTTCTCATGTGCAAATGCGATTAAAAAAGCGCCAAATGAGGACGCGCGGAGCTGGTGAATATATGGGCCCCACATTCTTTTCTTCTCCACGTATACAATCTGCTTAGCTGGACAGTTGAGGCCAAATGCCATGTAGATGCATTGTGAATGGCCTCACGGTACACACCGTAAACTGTTACTCCACGCTGCGCTGCACGGCTTCCTCTTCCTCCCTCCTCTTCTTCTCCTCAGATCCCTCTCGCGGTCGCGGCCAACAACCACAGATCCACATCCCAAAGCTGCAGCGCGGGGGGCCGCAGCAGCCGCAGCAGCAGCAATGGCGGTGCGCGCGAGCCTCGCCTGCTTCCCCTCCGACGCGGCACTCCAGGAGTCCTCGGGCATCCCGTGGGGCGTCGCCGTGACGCCCTTCTCCGCCGCCGACGAGCGCGGCGCGGCGCCCGCCACCGGCGCCGAGGGCCACCTCCTCCCGCGCTGCGACTCCTGCTACGCCTACTTTAGCACCCTCTGCCCGCTCCACCGCTGGTCGTGGTCCTGCGCCATCTGCTCCGCCGACAACGACCTCACCCCCGACGCCTCCGCGCGGTACGCCCGCGACGGCGGCCAGGACCCGCCCGAGATGCGCTCCGCCTTCGTGGACCTCCTCCTCCCTGGTATGGATCATAGTTGTCGATGTTCTCATGTAATGCAATGTGGTTGCCGTGTGATGATGAGGAGCTGATGTTTTTTTTCCTCTCGGCAGGGGAAGAGGGAGAGGCGGCGACGACGACGCCAGTGTACGTGGCGGCAATCGACTTGTCCTGTAAGATCTCAAAATTCCTTCGTCTCGAAACGTTTTAGAGGTGGTTGGCTATAAAATGCATGAAGCTTGCTTAATAGTCACTACTCACTAGTCAGCATGTGAGCCCCTTTTTTTTTGGGGTGCCATAGGAACGTGAATTTGAACTGAACATAATAACTTGCTATGCTCATGCCATGGATTTAGTCTAGTAATTGATCAACATGAGCAATGGTTCCTGTTTGTAACACGTGTGGATGTGTGTTTGCAAGCATGCTTGAATTGTAGAAAAAAAAGGAAATTAGCGTTGCAACATTTTGTTGATTACTGTGAACAGTTCTGTCAAGTTCTGGATCCATTTAGTTGATCGAGTTGGTTTTTGCATATGCATTATACCTTGATGGATGGCATCCAAATTCATTTGATCATTCCATCTTAATCCTATTGCTGTGATAAGTTAAATTGGACTCACTGTATCTATTGAAAGAGTATTGAGATTTACATGAAAATAACATTGATTTCTTTCAGCTGCAATCTTTCTAGACTTCCCGACTCATTTTCTGTAGATCTTATTTGTTTAATCATATTGTATTTTAGCTTCGGAGGAGTTCTTGGAGCTAGTCAAAAGTGCTCTCCTAGCAGCTCTTGAAGGTGAGATCCAGCCACAAGTTTTTAGGAGCTAGTACTAATCTATTGTGGACATCATAAAGTTCATGAGCTTCCTGTGCAACTATGTGTGCACTGATCCTTGTGATCCCATGCAGCTATCCCTCCAGGATCATTGTTTGGGCTTTTGACATTTAGCAGCAAGATAGGTTTATATGATGTTCAAGGTCCGATACCGATTGTGAAGAATGCTTTCATCCCTCCTGATTCTGATGGTACCTTACTTGTCGACCTTGAAGATGTCATGCCGCTTCGTTCCTTTTTGGCTCCTGTATGTATACCATGCTGTTGATTGTAGTTTTGCCCTTATTCGCAATTCCTTTAATCTATGATTTTGTCTTTTACTGTGCTTTCTGCCCCTTCCTAGAATATTCATATCTGTCGTATGCTTATGTCAGTTATGTCTTAACAGGTCGACGGGTGCAAAGATCGCATTGCTGAAGCACTTGAAACAATTAAACCAACATCTTCCTGGGAAATAACAGCAACTGCCTCAGAAGTCCAGGATCACGCGTTGCATCATGCCCGCGGTTTTGGGTTAGCAATGGATGCTGTTGTCAACTACCTATGTACAGAGTACGGAAGTTTGTTTGAACTTGGTATGTGATATCTTGATTACGCTATCATTCTATTGTTTCATTTGTGGCTTATCTTCTTTTTGAAGGCTGTACTATGTTTGGTGGCGATTGACCTTGCCTTCTACTATAATGTTCTGTCCTGATTTTAAACAGCAAGGATATTCACATTTTTGTCTGGTCCACCGAATTACGGGCCTGGCCAAATAGAAACAAGAAGTGACGTGGACCATAATGCTGCTAAAATGCTGGGATCCGACCATACATTCATTTCCGAGCAGACAAATTTCTACACAAATCTGGTAAGTCTCTGTAATTTTTGCTCAATAAATTACAAGAATATTCTAGAATATATCCTAATTGGCATATCACAGGCTGCTAGTGCTGTTCAAGCAGGTGTATGTGTGGACCTTTTTGCAATTACAAATGAATACACAGATCTTTCTTCCTTGAAAGTTCTTAGTGTTGAGAGCGGTGGCTCATTGTACATGTATTCAAGTACAGATGAATCAACACTTCCGCAAGATATGTAAGTTTGCTCATCATCTGAGTTGTGTATCTCAATGTAATCATCAGTTCAACTTTATTGCTTCAAGATCATAGGTCCTTCAAATTTTCCACAGCCCAAGGTTTTGATTTATGTATGCTTGTACTCTTCTTCTCTCTCTGTTTGCAGAACAGTTAAATTGATAGAATTCTGATGTTCAGTGTATCCTGACAGTTGATCCTAATATTCCTCTCTGTTCAAGTTCTGGATCATATCTGACTTGTCTAATCCTTAATAGCCTAATGAATATTTAAATGATGGTTTTGCAGTACCCTGAATGTCACATACTATAACTATTTGTATGTATGCGCAGAATGGCCTAAGTACAATGTACTGTTTATATGCGTAGATTATTATATATTACAAAGCAGCAATTGAGTTTTATCCTTCATTTTGCAGATACAAAATGCTAAGCCGTCCTTATGCTTTCGGATGTGTGCTGCGTTTGAGAACATCTTCAGAGTTCAAGATTGCTGATTCTGTAAGTATTATGAGGGATGTGCAACCCCTTATTCAGTTATTTGAGGTCTTTTTTAGATGTTCTTGTGGCTGATATTGTTTATTTTTGTTTTTTTTTTCAACAGTATGGCCATTTCTTTCCGGATCCTCAATACATGCATGTTCAGCACATAAATTGTTGTGACTCATTTGCTACCTACGTCTATGACTTTGAGTTTCAAAAGGATTCTCAGTTTTCCAGGTAAAAGGCATTCTGTTTCCCGACCATTTCCTGAATATGTGCTTTGCATGTGTTAGTATGTTATGGTTTTTGTCTGGAAGTAACTGGGCACTTTCCTTTGCTGTGGCAGATGGAAAGTTCCATTTGCAGCATTGATTTTTATTACTCCCTCTGTCCCATAATATAACAAGCTAGTACTGGATGGGACACATCCTAGGACATGAATCTGGACAAGCTTGTCCAGATTCGTAGTCCTAGGATGTGTCCTATCTAATATTAGGTTACTATATTATGTGACGGAGGTAGTACTTCCTCCGTTTCATATCATATGGATGTTAATGAATCTAGACACATTAATATCCATATATCTAGATTCATTAACATCCATATGAATGTGGGCAATGCTAGAAAGTCTTATAATATGAAACGGAGGGAGTAGTAATTTTGTGGTCAACACCATAAATACTTGTTATAGATTTTTGTAACAGCATTCTCTATTTGTTGTGGCAATATTGTGGTCAATATCATATGATATGACGCATGAGTGAGGAGTTGCTTACTAGTTAGCATTTGAAAACAAAATATTCTGGCATAAAGACGCCAATGGATCTAAACCCAATCTATTCTGATTCTTGCTGTATTGTGTATTCAGCTTATATTTGGTTACCCATTAGTTTACTATAGGCTAAGGTATCGTGTTTAATTGTTAGGGCCATTTGTTTCCTTAATGTGGAATCACCGAATCAGTACAAGTCTTCAGCCAAACAGTTAAATTATCATTCTAAATGTATCTTCACCATCCTTACAGTATCATCTTTGTACCTGCAGGAAGTCAAGCCCTCCTATACTTCAAATTGCATTCAAGTACACAACGATTGTGCAACAGGGTGATACTTCTGATGATGTCTCAAATTCTGTCAGCAGGTAACTGCCTACAGCTTTTTTTTTCGGGAGTACGCAAAAGGCTTGTGTATCATTGTATTAAGGAGAAGAATTAAGAGTTTTACAACCATTGGCAAGCTGGGAACAGCCTGCTCCAACCAAATTACGGTATTAGCCGATCTGGCCCGGTTTTTCCCCACTAACCAATTACGTTACAACCACTGAAATCTCACGAAATATCTGGTGACCATAGATACAATAGACCATTTGTAAAATGTTACTATTCTTGCCATTTGCAAATGTCCATACTGCGTTTGCAGTAAATTTTTCAGTGATCTTTCTTTAGTATAAGTTTGTTTTTCTTGCTTGGCAAGTTTTCTTTTACTTGTTAGTGTGCAGATGTGATGTGCGAGCTACAATTTTATAGATAAACTCCCAAGTATACTGTACACATTGTACCTGGATGATAACATATTTTTAACTTAAATACATTGTTCAGATCAAAGTTCACCTTGCAAAGGCGGCTAAGAGTGCGGACTATCCAGTACAACATAACTGCTAATATCTGGGACCTGTATGATTTTGTTGATCCAGATGTTGTATTGACTATACTAGTACACCAGGTACAACCTTTTCTTTTCACATATTATTTTTAATGCAAGTTCAATGCATAAGATGTTTGTTGTAACGTGCAAGTACACATGCTCTTAGTGGAGCAAGGATACTCTGCTTGCATAAGCACTTTAGTTCAGAACATGCCAGTTACCCTGTTGCAAATATTCAACCCAGTAGCTAGCAGCGTCATCTGTATCAATGCAAGCAAGTTTTTACCACATCTTTATGTAGTATAACTGCATGCATTGTCTAGACTCTAGAACAATGTTGTGGTATCATCTGGGTGCTATGATCAAATGATGATATTACCATCATTTTGATTGTATCAACCATCTGTTGCTACTTGCTACAGGTTATATAACAACTTATGATTAGCTTAATTGCAATTGCTACAAGAAAAGTCTGAAGATCAATGTCTCTGCATTTATATTGAACATTGATTTTACAGTAATGTAGCCAAATGTCTGCAAATTTATATGTTCATTTAAAGCTTCTAAGCTTAGGTATGATTAGGCTACACCAGTCAGGGCTGGTTTGTCTTGTTCCATTTTTTTTTAAAATGTTCAGCCTGGGGTGTCTTGTCTCAGTCTGTAGCTTGGCACATGGCTGATGCTCTGGCAGTCTGGTACTTTCTGTTTTGGCGTAGCTTCATCCAATCCCAGTAAGTTTTGAATTACTAGTTTCCAAAGTGCACTGTGAGGTTGTGTCATGTCTGTGTGCAAAAAGTGAGCTAAATTTGACTCACAGCATAATGAATTGCAGTCTAGCTTAACACTAATGCTTGAAATCAGCTTGTTTACCGAATGCAGTTATAAAGGCGACATACTATCTGATTTCATTAGCATCCTTAACCTAGATCTTCCCTTTCTGACAAATTAGGGGGAACTAGACATTAAGAAGAGCGACACCTAAATCTGATTTGAATAAATAGGACATGGACTTGGCCACTTGGGTAATGTTTGTACACTCAGACCTCCCAGCTAACTAACTTAGCTCAGCTCCTTAAGCTTAAGCTTGATGACTAAACAAACAGGAGGAAAGGTTGTTCATCAAACCTATTTTGTATCGATACATAACATTCTACAATGCAAGTTGGTGCTACCAAGGAAAGATTATTTGAGGATTGAATTTCCAGGTTATTTTGGCTTCGTTAAGTGATGTGCTAGAGGCAAGGATATGGCTCCGTGATTGGTTGGTGAATTTCATTGCCCAGTACAACAAGGCATACAAGGTCGTTAGATCTGGTGGAACTGGAATGTCTGATATTGATGTTGATTTCATACACTGCTCACAACTGCAACCTCTGTCAAGACTTGTATTTGCTTTTCTATTAAGTCCACTGCTTCAGCTTCACGGTCAAGGTATTCATCCAGATTATCGGACATATTTGCAATGCCTCTTCAGGTAATATATATTTTTCCACCATGGAATTACTGGAATGATGTAGAAAAAATCAATAGGATTTCATGATCTTCTTGTGCTGTGATTTTTCTTCTCTCAAATTCCTGTCCACTCCCGTAATACTGAGTTATATTTGAATATAGATAGCTTGGATCTATGTCACGGCATATTTCATAGTAAACATGGGTGCTTATCATGTAGGCAAAGTATTTATGTTTCCGCATATGACAGCATAGTACATGACATTCGAACCAAGTCTTGGGTGACGATAAAATTGTATATAGATAATTCCATTCTACCATATACTGCTGATCACAATTATTTCATTGAAACATTTAAAATTCAAATGTTTGATTTGTTACCATTGTTTCCTATCTGAGTCATTGCCATAGCTTTGGCCTATTATCTAAAAATTTTGTAGTACTCTAAATAGACTTACTTTATTATCTCTTTATTTACAGTGCACTGGAGGCATCATCGCTTCGCCAAGCTATATGTCCTACATTGATTTCATACTCTTCTCCTGATGTAGAAGCAGAAGTGCATCAGTCACTAAGTCGAAGTGTATTCAACAGTGAGAGCCCGATATTCCTTCTTGATGCCTACACTGATCTTCTGGTGTATTACTCACCTACAGTCAGTAGCACAATCCCCTTCCCTCCTCCACGTGACTGTGAGTCTTCCAATCCCACATAAGTTATTTTTAAGGCAGTTGCAGTCTTGTTTTCACTCGCTGAATTTTTTTCACTCCGCACTGATGTTTTAGACTTGGCCTCATAATATTACTGTCAATTAATTAAATTGTCTTATCACCTTACTAAAATATGTTTGTTTCCTAAACCACTCACGTTTGGTCCAAGTCCCCCAAAGGATTATCACAGTGGCCAATGAATAGACACAGTGACATCAGATTTGATGAAGTATAGGATGATGGATGATTACTCTCATTTAGTGTTGGAAACACAGAACATCCATTAAAGGATGGTATTTACTCTCTTTAGTTTTTTTTTTAATTTTTAAACAAAAGAATGGATAGGTTACTATTAATGATCAGTGATATTTATCTATATCATGCATGCACTAAAACTGAGATGGTATTTATAGGTCTGTTGAGATCCAAGATTGATAGATTGAAGCAAGAAAGGAATATAACCCCCAAGCTTGTCTTTATCCATGGTGCACACGATGATACTACAGCATTCGAGAGATACCTGATTGAGGATCAAAGTGTCGATGGTTCTTTGGTAGCTAGCGCCACAGGTTTTAGATCGTTCCTTGAGGGCATCCGAAGCAGGATAGCTGAGTACAGCAGATAGGCGCCCGTTTCAGCCGTTGCTTGAGCTGCCCAGTATTCAAGGATTGATTTTTCTTGCTATCATGGATCCGCTGCTCCCTTTGCCTTGAAGCCATGTTGTTCCTCATCTGCTCTGTATCCATGGAGGTGATCTACCAGTTCTCGCGGGACTGCTAGGGGAACCGATTTTTAAATGCATTTGTAAGTTCAGACTCTGCAATGTTTTACAATATGAACATCCACACCGGCTGACCGGCTTTGCATGGTGGGTTGGACTGTATACTAGAGAGCATATGCATATTTGATACATGTTTGTTTAGGCGGCGATTTTGGCCGTGTACTGATGTGTTCCTCTTACATAGTACGGTTATGGTGCATGCAAAACTAGACGTTAACAGTGGATGTCTTTGGCAAAGTAATGAAGCTTTCTTCTTCCTTTTTTCTTTTTTGCTCGAACGAGGTGTGCTGCAACCTCAAGCACCATGAATTGGTGTGACACCAAGCGTTCATCTGCGTTTGGTGATTGTCAACTGATGGATTGATAATGATCCGTGCTCCAGATCATGTGGGTCAGTAGGTCACTCCGTTTCTTCACAGTGAAAGCACAATGCAGAAATCTTGTAAAAGAAGCCCTTTGCATTAAACCTCACCCAGTTTCGGACTGCTGCCTTGGGGTGAGCTGAACTGGCTATCTCGAGACAAGAAAGATGACTTTGTGATCTCCCGCAATTTACCACCTTCCAACAAGACAATTCTATCAGCCATTAGGATCATTTCCAGCCGATGAGCAATGACAAGAACCTGAACAAGTCACCCAGAGGCGGTAAGGACACCTGCCGAAAAAAATTGGAAGGGGAATGCGTAGAAGTGGAGAAAGAGATACACCGACTCTTACAGTGTGGTTTGCCATTAGATTCGTCAATGCTTCTTTCACTAGTATCTCAGACCTGCTATCCAAAGCTGATGTTGCTTCATCCAATATCAGTACGGAGGAGTTCTGATAGATCGCCCTTGCAATAGATAATCTGGGAAAAAAGGAAGAAGACACGGCTACCGTGAAAGGTTAAGAAGAATATTTTCAGTTAAAAAAATACCAGCTATTGTGTGATTACTGAGTAAAATGTTTCATTTGTTACAATTTGTGATACAATATACCTTTGTTTCTGCCCACCACTAAGGCTAGAACCTTTTTGCCCTACATATGAATTATATCCTCCTGGCAACATCTTAATGAACTCCTCAGCATTGGCAATCTTAGCAGCGCTTTCAACCTTGCTCATATCAATAGCTCCCATGGGGTCTCCATAAGCAATATTTTCAGCAATTGTTCCAGAGAGCAGCATCTATAAAAACACAATGAAGTCAGTAATACATTAATATTGCAAACTGTTGTTGCTCCAGCATGCATAACATAAATATATCTGAAATATGTGCAATAGTTGCATATGTGAATGGTAACAAAGATGTTCTTTTAAACACCATGGATGAGATATGTAAACGGAAGTAACAAAAGAGGAGAAAAGTTCAAGAGCTCCATGGTTGAAATTCAAACTTATGATTAGGCACTGCATCAAGAGAAACCAACCAAAGGAAATAGAACATATTACGTTTTCACCCTCAGTTGTAGCTGACCAGGATGCTACTGTTTAGCAAATGTAAGACAAATTAAAATGTAAAAAATATGGTTCCTGTTTGGAGAATAACATCATTTGAGGATACAACAACAAAGAGGGAAAATAGCACATAAGTACTTAATGCATCCTGTGAAACAAATGCAATATGTGTTCTCAAGCATTGTAATTGAATGTCCCGGATATCACAGTTGTCCAGAAGTATATATCCTAAGATGCAAGCAAACCAACAGCAGCTTAGAAGATAATGACACAATTTAAATAGCCAAGAGAACAGGAGTGCTGTCTGTTGAACACTTGAATTTGTGGTAAAAGGCAGCAACATGTAGCAGGACAATTTAGAAAATTCTATTCCGGTGTTCAGTGTGATACCGCTTTGTGGTTGATAAAGTCGAAGGAGTAATTTGGCAAGAGTAGTTTTCCCTCCACCTGAAGGTCCAACAAAAGCAATAGTTTCTCCTGATCTGATATGAAGATTCACGCCATCTAGTATTGGCGGCATGCCATCAATATATTGAAACGTAACATCATGGAAGTTAATGTCCCCCTTGACATATTTTAAATGAACAGCGGTTGCTTTATCCCTCACCTACAGCACACAAGAAGCAATTAGTGACTTTGAATTAGGGCATACAGAACCAATAGCAGTGCCTTAATCATTTCCTTGATAGCAGTGTTTGAAAAATGCAATATTTTTCTCAGATAACTAGAAATTTTGTGATTGACCTACCCAAAAGAATAAGTACCTCAGGGATGAACCTTGTTAGATCAAATATGCGATCCAATGCTGGTTCTCCTTGCTTATATTCATTGTATGCCTTCCCAAAATCCTATGCACAGAATAAATTCTAATAGGAACTAAATCAAGATGGTTTACCATATAAAAAAATGGTGCACGAAACCCAACAGAATTGGCACATGATTAAAAGAACATACAGCATTACTTAACAAAAATGTAAGTTTAGTATTTATTCTTTCTAAATTAATACATTGAAATATGCTTCAAATTCGCAGGGAAAGAAATAACTTAAAAATCTGTTTTTACATATTTAATTGCAATGACACTTCGATTATTCCTCTGGATGTGAGAAATTAGGTCCAGGGAAAATGTTGAACTTGTACTGACATGGAATACAGAGGAAATATGTAAATAGTTGTACACAAATTCCATGGATATTGTCAATGTATCCAATAAACATACTTCATATTTATTCATCCACTCTTACATTTATTTTCTAATTTTGGATATAGGGAAGTGCTACTTATCGCAAAAGATTAAAAAATTGGCCAGAAGATGACATATATGTTAAGGTCTAGGGTTTTTATGGGGTAAACACCGCCAGGAGGATAGCCGGGCGGCGACGATTGCTAGCGATGAGATGTAGACTTAGGTTGGGGGAGACGGGAGACTAATGCTGATTCATTGCTTGATCCAAATGACGATACAATCCATCGTTGATGGAGGGAAGGACACAATCTAGCCCTTCCGTACCGTACCGTCTACAAGGAGAGGATACCGTTCCCTCAACCTTGCCCTTGGGCCTTGGCCTCTTGCCTCAATGCCCATGACATATATGGTAATAATAATTTATTTAAACTAAATGTCCGGTAGGATTACCTGAATAGGCTCAATAGCTAGAGTAAGTGCTGTCAGGAAAGAAAGAAAGCCCTCACCATCAAAGAAGGTGCCTGAAACTGCTATTGACCCAGCACAGAGCACTAACAGGCCTCCGATGTAAGTTGTTCGAACAACCTGAGGTATGAAAGCCTTCATCTTCTTCTTACTTAGATTATTCTTTAGATCAACAATAACTAAATTTTGAAATCTCGATATCTCCTTGCCCTCACCATTGTTTGCCTTCACAGTGAGCATCGATGGAAGTACCTAAAAGGAAATTCATTTAAAAAACAAACTCTGTAGGACTACAGACATCACTGAATAATAGAAAATGAAATACCATACATCATTGAGATAGACTGTAAGCATGGCAAGACTAATGTGAGCCTCTTTGGATATTTGGCGGAGTCTTCTGCCAAGACTTGCAATGACAAGCCACATACATGGAATTACCTGCATATGTAATGTAGAGAGAATTAAACAGTATACATTGAAGCAACTACAAAAGGATGGCACTATAACTGTATAAGGTGTGAGATCTGTTCAGATGTTACCGTTGCGGCAACCACTGAGAGCAGGGGATTGATTGTCACCATTTGATGTCCCATAGCTATCAACTGCAAGCTTGTTGGCACAATAGTCTGTGTCAAAAGGAAAAGAGTAATTAGAATCCATTTTTGGAGGCCTACCAATTGTCAATGTAATCACTTCATCAGCAATTCTGCAGGATGCCTTGAATTACACCTAAACCCTGAAGCTAGTAAACAAGATCCATTACTCCATGGGTATAGGCATTTTAAGGAGGTAGAAAGGAACAGTGACAAAATCAACAATTATGCTGACTAATGAGAAGGCATTCCCACAGACAGCTAATCCACATTTGATCAGATTGATGCTCATCTAGATCTAGAAACATGTCAACATACTAGAACCTCATGCAGGCATTTCCACAAACGGTTATCGCTCAACTCAGACGAGTCACTCGCAGCAAAGGAAAATGTTAGTCTCAAGGAACCTCACATTGAGGACAGAGTACACGGCGTCCGCGACGTCGTCCGCCTCGTCGGTGATCCGGTGCGCGATGTCTCCCGCGGACAGTCCTCCACTGCCCTCGAAGAACGCGAGGTCACGCGCAAGCACCCCCTCGAACGCGCGCTCCCGCAGCCGCCCCGCCGCCCGGAGCGCCGCCTCCCAGAGCAACGCCTGCTGCACGTACGCCGCGGCCGAGCGCGCAGCGGCGAGTCCCGCGAGCGCGAACCCGCCCTTGAACGCCTCCGCGGCCCCGCCCCCGCAGGCCGCGAGCGCTCGCGGCAGCCGCCCCGCGGCGGGCACCGCGCGCGAGAGGCAGTACACGGCCGCGGCCGCGCACGCCCACCCCTTCACTATGGTCTTCCACTCCACGGCGACGAAGGGGAACGCCTCGTCGAACAGCGATGGCAGCGGGGAGTCGCGCGCCGCCGTGGCGCGGAGGCGGAAGGAGCACGCCGACGCCGGCGTTGCGGGCAGAGCTAGGGTCCGGGCGCGGACACTGCCTCCGCATCTCCGCCGCGAGACGTGTGGGGCTAACGTTAGGGTTTGCGAGGAGATGGGAGTGTGAGGCATCGGTGTCGGTGTCGCCATGGCCGTGGCGAGAGCTCGCAGCGCGGCGCCGTGCGGGAGCAGAGAGGCGTGGCATGCGATGCGAGTTGTGCGGGAACAAGAGGCTACCGAGTAAAACGGCTCGGTGCTGTCACAGTCAATGCCAGGTGGGTCCCAGAAGTTATCTTCAAGGTTACTGCTAACTACCTCCATGTTAGCCTTCGGCTCAAATGATTTCAGTTTTCGAAATACTCCTAATTAATGTTGAAACGGTGAGAAAAAAGAAGTGAATGTCTAATGGTACAGATTAAGGGGCTGTTTGGATGCTATATATAATTTTCATTTTCGAAACAAAACTATACTATAAAGTTTTAAACAATAAGCTTTGGCACATGTGAGCTAATGCACATTTTCTGTTTCCCACTGTGTGTTAAAAGAGTGTGAGGTCTAGATATTTGTAAATTGTGAAGAATTGTCAACTGAAATGGATCCAGATATTAGAACATATGTGACCAGTTCCTTTCTTCATGTCCATGTCACCATGTGAGTTTTATTTTGTCAAACCTCAAAAGCCCAACTTAAGCTCACGTGCGTGTGATTTATACTGTTTGTTAGAGAGATCACCCGTGAGGGGATCAAGTTAGTTGATTCCGTGTTCAACCAAAATTTTCGCTTTGTAATCTTATATTTTTTTTTCAGGTTACGATCCTCCGGTATTGTAATCTTTTAAATCCTCTGGTATTGTAATCTTGTAATTTTTTTTCTAGTTACGATCCTCTAGGATTGTAATTTTTTTCTGCTCTATTAATAAAACTTCGTTAAAAAAAATTCGCTTTGTTCTGTTTCTTCCTTGTGATTCCGCGCGTTATCTTGCAGAAACCAAAACTGAACAGTTCTCCGCGCAGCCGTGTCTGGAATTCTCATGCAATGGAATACTAGATCGGAACAAGCATGCAGGCACGAGACGCATTTGAACAGATCGGAGATTAAGCTGCAAGCCAATGCATGTATTGATTAACGGCAAGATCATGCACATTATCGCAGGAAGGAGAGGAAGAATTTACGGTGCTCTAAAGACCAAAGAAAAGGAAAATTCTGTCTGATCTACTGATCAAGACTCGAGGGCGCCGTGTCCTTCCCTTCCTGATCCTACGCGTGGCCCCGCGCCGGCGCCGCCACTACGGCGGCCGGCCTCCGGGTGGATGAGCAGCTTGAACCTGCCGTCCTCCTTGCACGGCTGCAGCAACTCCTGCGACGGCAGCCGCATCTCCCGCAGCACGAGCCGGCCGGCCTCCCGGTGCGCCCGGAGGCTCAGCCACGGCCGCCCGCCCTTGCCGATCACCGATATCGGCGGCGGGAACGCCCTCCCGCTCCTCGTCCTCCTCAGCACCATCACGGCGTGCTGGTTGTCGTCGTCGTCGTGGCCTACGCCTTCGCTGCTGCTGCTGAGGAGGACGTGGTGCGGCCTCTTGCACGGCGGGGCCAGAAAGTCGACCGCGGCGACGGCGGCGCCGACGTCCTCCATGGCGGGGGAGGCGGCGGTGGCGTCGTCGTCGTCGTCCGGATCGAAGCTCTCGGCCCCAAGTGCCTCCGTGAGGAGGTCGAGGCCGCCGGAGTACGGGAGGAGGTGCGGCGGGGGCCTTGATTGTGTGGCGGGGCGCGGCCCGAGCCGCTGCTCCTCGGGGGCTTTGTAGCAGTGCAGCGGTGGTGGCGGTGGTGGTGGCGCCATGGACAAACGGACGGACGGGCGTCGCGCGCGCGGCGGTTCACGTGGCGGCTAGCAGAGCGCCCGCACGCGGGTGGGCGCGAGCTATATATATCTGCGATGGCGAGAGACGAGACGGCGAGATCGCGCGGCGCCGATCGATCGAGAGCGAGTCAGCGGGGGCGGATAGGGGAGAACGAAGCGTGCGCGATCTGATCGACCGATCTCTCTCGCGCGCGCGCGTGCCGCTCTTGCACTAGAGATAAGACTACGTGGCACGCCAAAACTGTCCTGAATTCGTGGCAAACGGAAAACGGAAAGAACGTCGCGCGCGGACGCAGCCGCCGCGCCGAGATGAGAAGAAGCTAGGCAAGCTAGAAGCCCCTATAAAATAGTACCATTCACCTCACTATATCATTGATCATCCGAGTCCTAACTGGGTCTCACTAAGCGAGGTAAGTAGTGTGTTAGTGGAAATGGCGACGGCGAGGGCGAGGGCCGCGCTGGTGTTTGTGGCTCTGCTGCAGATGGCGGCAGTGGTGGTGGTGCGCGCGTCGCACGTCGTCTACCCGGAGCTCCAGTCGCTGGAGGCGAAGCACGTCGACGGGAAGCTCCGGACCGGGTACCACTTCCAACCACCCAAGCACTGGATCAACGGTACGTACGATGATCGATTTGCGTTGTCCTCTTTGATCGATATAATACTAACTTCGTGTTATTCTCTCCTATCTGTTTCCTCCTCCGTACACGATGACCAGATCCGAACGGTACGTAAACGGCTAATCACACGGCCGTAAAAACTAGCTGAAAATTTGTTCGCGTATGGCACGAAGTACTCCTACGTACACTAATGTGCATTGGATGACATGGTATACGTGTCACGGTGCAGGTCCGATGTACTATAAGGGCTTGTACCATCTGTTCTACCAGTACAACCCCAAGGGCGCCGTGTGGGGGAACATCGAGTGGGCGCACTCGGTTTCGACGGACCTGATCGACTGGACGGCGCTGGAGCCGGGGATCTACCCGTCCAAGACGTTCGACGAGAAGGGCTGCTGGTCGGGCTCCGCCACCGTGCTCCCCAGCGGCGTGCCGGTGATCATGTACACCGGCATCGACCCCGACGAGCGGCAGGTCCAGAACGTCGCCTACCCGGTGAACCTCTCCGACCCGTACCTCCGCGAGTGGTACAAGCCCGACTACAACCCCATCATCAACCCGGACGGCGGCATCAACGCCAGCGCGTTCCGCGACCCGACCACCGCCTGGTACGGGCCCGACGGCCACTGGCGGCTCCTCGTCGGCAGCAAGGTGAACATGAAGGGGCTCGCCGTGCTGTACCGGAGCCGGGACTTCAAGAAGTGGGTCAAGGCGCACCACCCGCTGCACTCGGCGCACACCGGGATGTGGGAGTGCCCGGACTTCTTCCCCGTCGCTGTGGCGGGCGGGAGCCGCCACTACCGCCGCGGCGTCGACACCGCCGAGCTGCACGACGCCGCCGTGGCGGAGGAGGTCAAGTACGTGCTCAAGGTGAGCCTCGACCTGACGCGGTACGAGTACTACACCGTCGGCTGGTACGACCACGCCACCGACCGGTACGTCCCCGACGCCGCCTTCCCCGACAACGACTACGGCCTCCGCTACGACTACGGCGACTTCTACGCATCCAAGTCGTTCTACGACCCGGCCAAGCGCCGCCGCATCGTCTGGGGCTGGGCCAACGAGTCCGACACCGTACCCGACGACCGCCGAAAGGGCTGGGCCGGCATCCAGGTCAGCATCGCGTGGGCCTGCCTGCACACGTACGTTGCCTCCGTTTTCATGACTGACGATGCTTTTGCTGGCTCTCTCTCAGGCGATACCGAGGAAGCTCTGGCTGTCGGCGGACGGGAAGCAGCTGGTGCAGTGGCCGGTGGAGGAGCTCAAGGCGCTGCGAGCCAAGCACGTCAATGTCACTGACAAGGTCATCAAGAAGGGCAACTACTTCGAGGTCACCGGCTTCAAGTCCGTGCAGGTCAGTGGTGCACATAGCAACATACACTAGCCACACCTGCAATCTACCCGGTACACTGACATGGATGTTGCGTGCGCGCATCGATCATCTCTGCAAGTGCAGTCGGATGTGGATATGGCGTTCGCGATCAAGGACCTGAGCAAGGCGGAGGAGTTCGACCCGGCGTGGCGGACGGACGCGGAGGCGCTGTGCAAGAAGCTCGGCTCGGACGTCGACGGCGGCGTGGGGCCGTTCGGGCTGTGGGCGCTGGCCTCCGGCGACCTCAAGGAGAGGACGGCCGTCTTCTTCAGGGTGTTCAAGGCCAACGACTCCTCGCACGTCGTCCTCATGTGCAACGACCCTACCAGGTGCGTTCCGTGCTTCCCGTGTTCAGATCTCAATCCTTAATTTGCTGACGTCACTGAACATAACTGATGGATCGTTCGCCCAATGGATTGATCACGTAAATAAACAGGTCATCGTACGAGTCGAAGATCTACAGGCCGACCTTCGCCGGCTTCGTCGACGTCGACATCGCCAAGAACAAACAAATCGCCCTCCGGACATTGGTGCGCATGCACGATCGTCGATCGACCTCGATCTTTGTGTTCAGCAACAGTGGATTTAATCTCTTGGCATAAACACTGATCGATCGACTCTGCTTTTGATGAACTATATATATATTTGTGCATCAGATCGATCACTCCGTGGTGGAGAGCTTCGGGGCGCGCGGCAAGACGTGCATCCTGACGAGGGTGTACCCGAGGAAAGCCGTCGGCGACGACGCGCACCTCTTCGTCTTCAACAACGGCGAGTCGGACGTCAAGGTCACCAACCTGGACGCCTGGGAGATGAAGACCCCGAAGATGAACGCGGAGGAGTAGCAGCAGTAGCAAGCAGCACATCAGCCTAGACATGGTGGTTGTAGCAGTACTGGTAGAGTAGCCGCCTAGCCGGGCGTTTAGCTAGCTACTCTCTCCGTCCCAAAATAAGTCCAGTTTTAACACTGTTCATGTCCAACATTTGACCGTTCGTCTTATTTGAAAAAAGATTATGATTAGTATTTTTATTGTTATTAGATGATAAAACATGAATAGTACTTTATGTGTGACTAATTTTTAAATATTTTTTATAAATTTTTCAAACAGACGGATGGTCAAAACGCTGAGTACGCATATCTATGGCTGCACTTATTTTGGGACGGAGGTAGTAGATACTAGCTTCTTTAGCTGAGATTTTGGGATAAATTTGGAGGCTGCAGTGTAGTGTTTTGATGCATTGTTAGGGAAAGAAATGGTCTGTTTTGTATCATAATTGTTGCACTCAATGCGTGAAGAAAGTATTGCTGGTCATGAGTGAATAAAAGGTTCCGTGGCTGTTTTTTTTTTTCATCTGATTTTTCTCGTGGCCTAAACGGCTAAACAGTTGTGACTTACTGATGACAAGTTTGTAGTTCCTCGAGTCCCATTTTGCTCCAATCATCCCTATCGCCGAAAAAGCCTTTTCTTGGGCCTTGTCCTATATGTATACTTTTGGGCTAGATTTCTGGATTAGATTCAGCCCAACTCAGTGTTCTTCTCCGGAGATGTAGTCGCCATCGGCCCAAGCTAAGTGGCCAAAAAACGTCCGTATTTGTACACGGAAAAATCTATACGTACTAAATTTTTCTTACAAAATATTTACAAACTCTGATATGTCAAGCTGTGAGTAAATCTAGATTTCTTGTAACTTCTATCTAGTTAAATCAAACGGTTGAGAAATTTGTTAGTAAAAGTTTTATAAGAAAATTTTAGTACGTGTAGCAGTACTCTTTGTACACGGCGATGGAGGCATCACGGTCCTCGTAGGTACAACCGTACAAGGTAAGGCTTTCCAAGAACTTTCATCTGTGCTCGTAACACCACCACCCCTGAATTTCCTATCTCTCGACGGCACAGTTGATGCTATACATACATATGGCAAGTTTGCGAGACGATCTCATGTCCTGATGTCCACTCAGCCTGCAAAGGGAATAAGTCCACTTTGGCTCCCTTAAAAGTGACCCGAATCTAATCCATGACCCTAAACCACAAAACCGGATATCTTGACCCCCGAACTATCGAAACCGGTGCAATTTGACTCCCTTGGCGGTTTTGGAGGGTGGTTTCGGTGACGTGGCGCTGACGTGGCGGTGTTGACCTAGTCTATGGGGTTGACGTGGCGCTTAAGTGCCATTTGAATTAAAAATGGATATGTGGGACCCGTTTGTCATTCATATATTAAAAAATGTGGGGCCTACTGACATGTGGGACCCGTTCTTCTTCCTCCCTTCTCTCTTTGTTTCTCTCTCTCCCCTTTGGCCGGCCGGGCCGCCAAGGGAGCACGGGCTGGAGCGGCGGCGGGTGGGGGCCAGAGCGGCGGAAGCTGAAGCGGCGGTGGCGGTGGGAGCGGCGGCAGATGGCGCTCGCCCTGCAGGCCGACTGCTTCACCAGCGACCTAAGCTAGCTCATCGCCGACATGATGTCCGGGTCGGTGCCGCTTGACGCAACACGCAAGCACAAGTATCCCCGGGAGGGTGGCCATCTTGGGCGTGTTCAAGCGAGACAAAATTAATTGCTCCCCTCTGCCTACTCATCCTATTCTTCAGTGGATGGTGAACGACCTGCTAACAATCAATTTTATCTCTGGTTAGTTGCTAAATGAATCAATTTTATTTCTGGATTTTTGTGATGCTTGTGGCCTTAGCAGCACTAGTTGAAGGAGACGCAACGGGGGATGAGTTGGTGGCGATGATGGGGCTGGCGCGGGAGTTGACGGCCACGCAGCGAGCTCGAGCAATGACTTGACGACGTCGTCGTTGCAATGCTGAATGGCGTAGCTCGATGGCGGCCCTCGCCCCTAACCAGTTTGACAGGCTCGATGTCGGCCGTGTCGTCAGCTTGTCGCATATGCTGGATGCCCGGATCATGTTGTTGCAATCGGCTGAGAGGCCAGAGTGCCGGATCTTGTTATTACGGACGGCAGGAGGCAGCGGAGGGAGCAGGGAGCTCGTTCCCCGGTGAGGGCGCCGTGCCGGTGGAGGTGAGGACTGGGGTTAGGGCGCTTAGGTGCCGTGCCGTCGACCGCCGTCCCCCCGCTCGATGTCATCGGCGTCGGCGTCGGCGCTGCTATCCTCTCCCGCCTCCTTGCCGGTCATCAAGCTGCCCGTAGCCGCTCTAGAACCCGCCGTCAGCTCCAGCCTGCCGTTGCTGCTTCAGCTTCCGCCGACCGCCACCACTCTAGCCCCCGCCGCTCCAGCCGTGCTCCAGTCCCCGCGGCTGGCCAAAGGGGAGAGAAAGAGAAAGAAAGAGAGAAGCGAGGAAGAGGGGAGGAAGAATAAAGAGAGAGATGATGACATGTGGTCCCACATATGTGTTTTTAATTCAAATGCCACCTAAACGCCACGTCAACCCTATAGACCAGGTCAACACCACCACGTCACCAAAACTGCCCTCCAAAACCACCAAGGGAGTCAAATTACACCGGTTTCAATAGTTCGGGAGTCGACATACCCGGTTTTACGATTTAGGGTCATGGATTAAATTCGGATCACTTTTAAGGGAGTCAAAGTGGACTTAATTGTCCACAATCTGCTCTCGAGAGAGAATGTGGTGAGAACGTGCGCATTATTGGGAGGTCGATCCATCATCGAGCCAGGATCGAATAAAGGCGGAGCAAGACTTGTGCGAAATGAGGGCGTGCAGACGTAAAAGCCATGCCAAGTTGACGCTGAAAGTTCCATCACGCTCATTGGCAGTGCTTCTGGCAGCGCACTTTAGACGCCCGCCTAATCATTTCGGCTACAACCAGTAACCTCGCGCGGACTACTACTGCTTCATTGGCATAGCATGGCGTATTTTGGTAGATAATGGAAATAGATTACATATCCGGCTTCTGTCATAAGACATACAGCCATAAGTTTAATAGTAATAAAAATGTAAGGTAAAAATAAATCAAAATGAGAAATAAGGTGATGGGACAAATCCCCAACTTCCATTTATTATTGACTAGCGTTAAACCACATAAAATATTTTAGCTAGCAATTTTTATGGAACTACGTTACCCATAGTGTAATAAGAGAATCTTGGCATAGCATGGCGTATTGGAATCCAACTTTGCGACGAACGTGTGGTGCAACGGCGCTGCAGTTGTTTAGTGCTAGCTAGAATATGCATATACTTCTGGCTTCCAAGAACTTGATCATCTGGACCATCGCAAGCACTCCCTCTACAGAGTTGAAAAGGAGCGGTTTGGCCGTTTAGGATCACCAATTAAAGCGGCAATGCCCTAATGCTCTGCTTATACATTGTCAATTTTATTGTTTTCAGGATATACGCTACACAAGACCACCTGTCGATCTAAGCTGCGCCCGATACATAGAACGTCATTACTATTAGATCACCCACAATGGTAAAGTAAGTTGCTCTCTATAAAATATATACATCTCAGCAATAGACTAGATTAATAGTAAACCACCTCAATAGTATGTCTACATAGGTATCTATAGCTCTCTCATCTATTGCCTCGTTTTTCTCTATAGACTATCTCCAGATTAGTAGATAGCTTTACTCTCTTTCTTCATTTAATCTGTTCCAAGTAGGAAAATATGTTGACATGGATCTCTTGTAGAGAGCCTATAGATAACCATTGCGGGTGCCCTTACGGGGAGGTTAGTAGCAAGGCAGCTGGTCAGCAGTAAGGGACAAGCCGTTCCTGCACGCATGCAAGCGCACGATCCGTATCTGGCTAGGGGTGCGGCAGATCGACCACTAGCTAGTGCGTGTTGGCAATTGAACTGGTGTTGCCGCTGCGCAACTTGGCTCGCGCGGTGCGAATCCGCCGCAGCGGCAGCTCGGAGCCGATTTGGGATCTGCAGGTGGCTGCATCCCTGCATAGTACTTACTTATTTTGATTACAAGACTAGGCATCAGGCGCTTGAATGTTTCAGTTATACGTGAAAGAACAAACTGTAAATTGTGAAACAAAAAAACCAATATTTGAAACATTTGAAAATAGTTACTATGAGAAACAAGCGTGCAACAAACCAACATTATATTTATATATAGATGGACGTTGGACGAAACATCTGAAGAAGTGAGTGCAACATTAGGAAGGGAAAAAAGAAGAAGAAATAAACAACTTTGTTCCATGCAACGTAAAACATTGGACCGGTTCCACTGACCGAAACATCGAAAAAGATTTCTAAAACAAAAGAACTTAGGTATAAAACTAAGACAAATTTCAGTTCAAATATTCTGCTTCTCGCACATGTAACACCAGGTTGTAAAGGTTAAAACATCATTAAAAAATACAACAGTTGTACCAATATAGCCTTCTTCCTCCTATTGGATTTGGCGTTCTCCCTTGAGCTCATCATCACCACGCTGGTCCTAAGTTGATGAGCTTCGATTGCCACTGCCATCGTGTGGTTAACTCCGCTTGTTCCCACAATTTCTGCTACCCTTACACACTTCCCTTGTAGTGGTGGAACTAGGGTTGCTAGAGTCCACGTCCGTTGTAACAAGTCGAAAGCCGCGATCGACCATCAGGCTGGATGAGGGTTTTGTGCCGGTGCTGAGGCAAGTCCCCTAGACTATGGCCCTGTTTAAGATTCGGAGGGCTATTAAATAGTCCTCCGAAATCTTGATATTTAAGAGTATTAAACGTAGATTACTGACAAAACCCATTCCATAACCCCTAGGCTATTTTGCGAGACGAATCTAACGAAGTATATTAATCCATGATTTGCTACAGTAATGCTAAAGTAATCAGCCGCTAATTATAGATTAATATACATCATTAGATTCGTCTCGCAAAATAGCCTAGGGGTTATGGAATCGGTTTTATCGGTAATCTACGTTTAATAATCATAAATAGCAAGATTCCAGAGGGCTATTTAATAGCCTATGTTGTACAGGGTATATGATGCTTATGCTTGATCGGCCATACTCCGAAGCCTCCTCTGGGTGAGCCTCCTAGTGTACGATAGGACACGACCACATATATGAACACTCAACCCCTGAACACACACAATCTTTAACATACGCTTGTAAGATACTCTCTCCGTCTCATAAAAAACGAATCTATAACCGGATATGATATATTCTAGTACGATGAATCTTGAAAAATGTATGTCCAGATTCGTAGTACTAGGATGTGTCACATCTGGTATTATGTTGGTTTTTTATAGGACGGAGGTAGTATATAGGTCCCTTAATTTTTTTTTAAAAAAAGAGGTACACTATAGACAAATCTATCTATTATATTATTAAAGGAATAGAAAAAGGAGCCTCCACGTTCGCTCTTATGGTCTAGAAATTCTCACATTAATCAGAAAAAAAGAAAAAATAGAGTTCATATAGAAATACAATTTAGAAAAAGCTGAATTTCGGAATTAAAAAAATGAATATTAGAAGAGGAGACTAGAGTCCATATAGAAATACAATTTAGAAATAGTTGAAATTCGGAATTAAAAAATAAGGAATATTAGAAGAGGAGACTAGAGTCCATATAAAAATACAATTAGGAAATAACTGATATTCAGAATTTAAAATAAAGAATATTAGAAGTAGAGTATAGAGTCCATATAGAAATACAATTAGGAAATAATAGAAATTCGGAATTAAAAATAAGGAATATTAGAAATAGAGTATAGAGTCTATATAGAAATACAATTAAGAAAAAAAAGAAATTCGGAATTAAAAAATAAGGAATATTAGAAATAGAGTATAGAGTCTATATAGAAATACAATTAAGAAAAAAAAATAGAAATTCGGAATTAAAAAAATGGAATATTAGAATTAGAGTATAGAGTCCATATAGGAATTTAAAACTAACTAAAATTTGGAATAAACATAATAAAATTAAAGTAGAGTTTAGAGTCCGTATAAAAATACAATTTACAAATAACTAAAATTCGAGATTAAGAAAAATATGGGAAGAAGAGTTTAAAGTCAATATAGAAATGCAATTTAGAAGTAACTGAAATTCGAAATTAAAAATTAAAGAATATTGAAAGATAAGTTTAGAGTCCACATAGAAATACAATTAAAAATAATAAAAATTCAGAAATAAAAATAAATAATATTGGAAGAAGAGCATAGAGTCTATATAGAAATACAATTTACAGAAAATTCGGAATTAAAAAATATATATTAAAAGACGAGTCTAGAGTGCATATAGGAATATATATAATTTACAAATAATTAAAAATTGATATTAAAATAATTAATAACTAACACGTATATAAAATACAATATGAATATTACCCATTAGTAGTTTCGTAAAGTTATTGCAAAATTTAAAATTATATTGTCAATTTAATATATTTGAACAATATATTGAGAAAACATATATGCTATTATATGAGAGAAAATATAATAGTTCATAGTGAATTGTGAACACTGATTTAAAAACAAACAGATTAACAACCACATCGTTTGGCTTATTCGTGGAATAAGCTAAACGGCATATTTGCAAACGAAAAGTAATTTGTGAATAAAATTTTTATATACGTGTTCTTAGCAATCTAAAATCAAAGAGTGAAAAATAAACTTCGATGAAAAAAACCCAAAATCAGCTTCAAATTTAAAGTTAAAAATTTAAGTTTAGCTGATAAGTATAAGTATAAACGAAAAGATGATGCCGTAATTTTCTAGACATGAAAGATCAATAGAACGGATTGACATTTTCGTAATGGCCTGTAGATAGAGATATAAGCCACGAGAAGGAGCAGTGCTGCTCTCTTCTTTACAAGCTAACTTCAGTGTTTTTATACATGAAAAATCGAATTGATATCTTTGGGTTGGTTCGGATTGATAACGATCTCCATTCAACTTTTGCTTTTTGTTTCCCAATACGTTATAGATGGCTTTGTGCTCCATGCGGTGACCATGTTAGGAAAAAAAAGTATATGGATTTAGGCTTGTTTGAGCTCCAGCTTATAAATCAGAGCCAATATGAAGACAAATCCCAATATATATATATATATATATATATATATATATATATATATATATATATATATATATATATATATATATATATATATATATATATATATATATATATATATATATATATATATATATATATATATATATATATATATATATATATCAAAAACATGAGAGAAACATGCAGGTCACGGACGTCCCAGGGCACAAATAATGTTAGGTCGTCCACACAGTAATGCGGCCCGCCCGGGCCTGCCATTCTTCTGCCCTTTTGTCCGACTCAGCAATCTTTGAAATCTCAACGCTTAGGGGAAAAAAAACAGCGTCTTTTCCATAATGCATCTCTTCACCTTCGCAGTATAAATAGGACCCCCTCTCCTCTGCTCCTGCTCATCCTCCTCTCCTCTTCTCGCTCTCACTTCTTGTGCCCAAGTGTGAGAGCAATGGGAGTTCTTGGTAGTAGGGTCGCTTGGGCATGGCTGGTCCAGCTGCTGCTGCTCCAGCAGCTCGCCGGAGCGTCGCACGTCGTCTACGACGACCTCGAGCTGCAGGCGGCTGCTACCACAGCGGACGGCGTGCCGCCGTCCATCGTCGACTCTGAGCTCCGGACTGGGTATCACTTCCAGCCACCCAAGAACTGGATCAATGGTAATGTGAACTAACTGAAATGTTGCCAACTTGCCATTGTTCATGCCAGAACGCCGGTCAGGCCGTATGATTTGCAGGTCATAGGGCACCACTTGTGGTTGTGGATACTGGATAGATGAGCAAAGGGAACAGAGTGCTCTGTTCTTGAGAATTGAGACGCAGAATCGTGCAGAGTAACTAGTACAGTTTTGACGACGTTGTTGTGTAGAACATCACCTGAACTAAATGGCTCAACTTGAGTAATTTATAGTCAGAGTTGAAAATATTGACATCATAGTCATATCAAATGTTTGGCACACAACATAAATTACGGACAGTACACTAAGGCATCAGTTTTTATGTCCATTTTGTCGGGTCAGCTAGTAGAGTCAACGTTAGCACCCACGCGGTCACGCTGAAAGAAGTAGCTTCAGAAGCATCTCACAGTAAACTACTGAGAGTTTGCCATCTCTTTTTCATGAAGCTCACACTTAGTCCCTTCGAACTGTTAACAGATGTACTACCTTGTTCTACTTTTCTTGCTAATGATTCTTGTGACAAGGCTTAGTCCTAACCGGCAATTTTCTTGTGCAATTATTTGGTGGGGGTGTGCTCTGCTCTACACTGTGATTGCTGCTGCGTCATCAACATTGGAAACCCGCAGATCCGAACGGTACGTCGTTTTCCCACCCTTTATAATATATCCTGTCACGAATCTCTGTCTACTAGTAGTAGTAGTAGTAGTACTAGAACTTTTATGCCTTGCAACTTGCAATTTCGTTGTACGGGAGAGGACTGTAGTTAGTGACGCCTTTCATGGTAGGATTAAAGGTTCAAAGCACATTTTAGCACGAAAATGGTAGGCGCACTGGGACTCCACATGCAGGCTTGCTTGTCGACCGTGGGGTACCTAGCCCCTACCACGGCTGATGACCACAAAGTTCAGAAAATCTTAACTTCCTCTCAGAAAGGGAATTAGCCAAAAGTTCACCTTTTTCTCGTACGAAATGAAGCATCTATAGTTCTATAATTAATCGTGAGCAGTGTAGAGAAAAATGCAATGTACACGCGCGATTAAACTGAAATGGTAATTGATTTCAATGTACTACTAAGACTGAAGATCATTTCTTGATTTGGTGAAACTGAACGGGTGCATGCAGCGCCGATGTACTACAAGGGGTGGTACCATCTGTTCTACCAGTACAACCCCAAGGGCGCCGTGTGGGGGAACATCGTGTGGGCGCACTCAGTGTCACGTGACCTCATCAACTGGGTGGCGCTCAAGCCGGCCATCGAGCCCAGCATCAGGGCCGACAAGTACGGCTGCTGGTCGGGGTCGGCGACGATGATGGCCGACGGGACGCCGGTGATCATGTACACCGGCGTCAACCGCCCCGACGTCAACTACCAGGTGCAGAACGTGGCGCTGCCGAGGAACGGGTCGGACCCGCTGCTGCGCGAGTGGGTGAAGCCCGGCCACAACCCGGTGATCGTGCCCGAGGGCGGCATCAACGCGACGCAGTTCCGCGACCCGACCACCGCGTGGCGCGGGGCCGACGGCCACTGGCGGCTGCTCGTCGGCAGCCTCGCGGGGCAGTCCCGCGGCGTGGCGTACGTGTACCGGAGCAGGGACTTCCGGCGGTGGACGCGCGCGGCGCAGCCGCTGCACTCGGCGCCCACGGGGATGTGGGAGTGCCCGGACTTCTACCCGGTCACCGCGGACGGCCGCCGCGAGGGCGTCGACACCTCGTCCGCCGTCGTCGACGCCGCCGCCTCGGCGCGCGTCAAGTACGTGCTCAAGAACAGCCTCGACCTGCGCCGGTACGACTACTACACCGTCGGAACGTACGACCGGAAGGCCGAGCGGTACGTGCCGGACGACCCCGCCGGCGACGAGCACCACATCCGCTACGACTACGGCAACTTCTACGCCTCCAAGACGTTCTACGACCCGGCGAAGCGCCGCCGCATCCTCTGGGGATGGGCCAACGAGTCCGACACCGCCGCCGACGACGTGGCCAAGGGCTGGGCCGGAATCCAGGTAATTAACCGCACGTCCTGACTGCATACGTGCATGCCATTTACGTGTCCACCATGCATGCTGCCATCTTCAGATAGTCAATATCACCATATACTCCCTCCGTTCTAAAATGTTTAACACCATTGACTTTTTAGCACATGTTTGACCGTTCGTCTTATTAAAAAAATATGAAATATATAAAACTATATGTATACATAAAAGTATATTTAACAATGAATCAAATGATATGAAAAGAACAAATAATTACTTAAATTTTTTGAATAAGACGAATGGTGTCAAGTATTTTGAAAAAAGAGAGTATATCTTAAAAGTCAAATGGAACAACACTAGCAGCTCAATTTTGCTGGTAATCTTTGATTGAATCGTGTGTTTGTGATGTGATGTTTTAGGCGATTCCGAGGAAAGTGTGGCTGGACCCAAGTGGGAAGCAACTGTTGCAGTGGCCAATCGAGGAGGTCGAGAGGCTGAGAGGGAAGTGGCCGGTCATTCTCAAGGACAGGGTGGTCAAGCCAGGGGAACACGTCGAGGTGACCGGGCTACAAACTGCACAGGTATTCCTTTTTGCATCTGTAATTCTGTAAAACTATTTTTTTTACCCCAAAAGGGCATTCGAATAAAACTGCTCACACATCCATGGTTCTGTGCATGACAGTAGTAATTATTAATAAGTTATCCTGTTTGTTTTGCTGTGTCCTGGACCGATCTTTATCTTATCTGGCACGCCTGAAGTTGTGTCCAGTGTGCAGTGCCCACTGAACACCACCTACTACGTGTGCCGTGTCGCTTTCTTCTCGTCCCCTTTTACCATCTCCTGCACACTTTGCTCGTACTTAACTGATCTCACTGATTCTCTCGTCATCCGCGCATGTCACGTACAACTTCCAGGTTGCAGCGTGATTAGTGCACATATCACTAAGACACTAAACAACATAATTAGAGAGATAGTTAAGGAGCTCAATTAATGTGCTTTGTTGGTGACGTACGTGAGTAGGAGCTGTGATCTCTGATAGCAAGTTTAATAGTATAGCTAACTACTGGCTCTAAATTATCTATAGTCAATCTAATAATAAATTCATATAATAGTTACCTATAAACATATACTAAATAATTAATACATGGTTCCACATGTCATACACATATGCATCTTAAAGTCCGTACTATAATTTGCTGTAAATCTATAGCTTGTTGTTTTTCTCTCTCCTCTTTTATCTCCTCGATCGAAATGTGTTTATAGCTGGCTTATAGTGTGCTATTGTCCCTGGTCTGATGAAGTGATCATGCATTCTGTTTGGTGGGGTGCAGGCTGACGTGGAGGTGAGCTTCGAGGTGGGGAGCCTGGAGGCGGCGGAGCGGCTGGACCCGGCGATGGCGTACGACGCGCAGCGGCTGTGCAGCGCGCGGGGCGCCGACGCGAGGGGCGGCGTGGGGCCGTTCGGCCTGTGGGTGCTCGCGTCCGCGGGGCTGGAGGAGAAGACCGCCGTGTTCTTCAGGGTGTTCAGGCCGGCGGCGCGCGGCGGCGGCGCCGGCAAGCCCGTCGTGCTCATGTGCACCGACCCCACCAAGTACGTGCGGCTTTTGCACTTTATCGGTGATTGATCGCACTACACAATAAACAAAATATTGCCTTGACTCCGTTTACTGATTTTTTGGTATGGTGCGTATGCGTGCAGGTCATCGCGCAACCCGAACATGTACCAGCCGACGTTTGCAGGGTTCGTTGACACGGACATCACCAACGGGAAGATATCTCTGAGGAGCCTGGTACGTAATAGGACCAAATTATCGGGAAAAAAGGAAAATGTTGCATGACGGTATCCCGTTCGGATAAAATTATACCTCTTAAATATTGTCCGATACCTAATAAATATTAATTGGCTAATAAACTATTTGAATGGGATGATATCTTTGAGGTATCGTCTGATACCTATCTGATAGGTACCTCATAGGTATCACCTCGTCCGAACGGGTTACTGTTTTATAACATTCATCTGGAAAAGGTTCATAAATTGTAGAATATGTTTTGATATCTTGTGTCTCTCTTGTGCAGATCGACAGGTCGGTTGTTGAGAGCTTCGGGGCTGGAGGAAAGGCGTGCATCCTGTCGAGGGTGTACCCGTCGCTGGCCATCGGCAAGAACGCGCGCCTTTACGTTTTCAATAACGGGAAGGCGGAGATCAAGGTGTCGCAGCTCACCGCGTGGGAGATGAAGAAGCCGGTCATGATGAATGGAGCCTAAACAATATTTGAAATTGAGAGAGATAGATGCAATGCATGATGAGAACTACCTTCAGTAGCTAGCTAGATTTTTGAGTTTCAGCGGAAAAGAAAAAACTGATTGCCCTTAATTATGTGCTAAATCATGCCCCCTTGTGTAAAATGGTTTCAGTCACACGTGTCGTATGCATATGTACCAAGGGGACAGTTTGAATGCATGGATGCCATTAGGACTAATAAAGATTGATGCTAGTATAACCCATGAGTGCGCACTGGTGTTAGATGCACTCCGGTTGCTTTATTTGTCTTAAGATATCATCTTTCAATGCATAGACCAGACCACTGATATACCAGAATATCTGAATTTTTTTTATGTGTAAGTGTAATCACTGGATTTGTCCCAAAAACCTAATTGCATTTTCAAAATTTCTTTCTGGATAACGACTTAATAGTTTCTAGAAATTTGCAATTACGAAAGAAAAATAATTGTCAAATGTGTGTACAATCATCCTGATAGGCTCCCCCCCCCATATGAGCGGAACCAGTTGAGTTGACGAACGAAATTACGGTTAGTGCGGGGGGAAATGGAAAAAGTTTATGTACCAGGAAACACTGTGAACCGAACATATAAATCCCCCAACTTTACAAGATCGTTCATTCACTGCTAAAATAGTTTTGCAATGTGTTTTTTTATTTAATTTGCATATAGATTGGACAAGCTTGACTATGTGACATACACATTGGACATGTGTGTGTCAAAATCTCTACTTATTATTTTCCCACTTGTTCTTTCTCACCTACAAATAAATACTAATATAATACTCGTATGATCTTACTGTAGAGCATAAATTAAGGACCAAGGATTGACAATGTGTAAATGTGTTATGTTAGTTATTTAAAACCATTCATTTAAACATCCAAATACGCACCATCACTGTCTACATCAATGTAGGGGTAATATAATCAGTATTTCAAATTTTAAAGGGTAAGATGTTCGGTTTTAAAATTTGTGGTGTTAAAAGGACTTTCATTCAAAGATTAAGGGGGTATATAGACTGTTTGAAAATACACACAGAGATAAATTTATCATCGATCACTGGCAAGTTCCATCAAAGGACTCTAGTTCTTTTTCTCAAAAGGTGAACATGAGATCACCTGACTGCAACATAGTTAGGTATATGGGCTATTGTGCGACTGAAAGTTAACAACCATACCAAAAGATCAGGGCAAGGTAAGATATGAGATTAGATAACGTTCTTTCAATAAGGAAAAAAAGATGTCATTTGATCAGACATCTATCTTGTGAAAGCCAACGGTTTTTTTTAAAAAAAATGGCCAGCGCGTGAAGTGCAATACAAATGGCAACATACAGTTCGTGGTTGTGAGGGCTGAACTAATCTCGGAGTGGATTACTTTTCTTTTGAAAAAAGTACATTGGGACGCACATATTAATTCAGTATTTTCTCTGTTTAATATTATAAGTTGCTTTGATTTTTTTTCTATTGGTCTAATCAAGTTTTAAAAGTCATGTAGCAACTGATCCCTATAACACCAAATTAGTTCAATTAACTAAATAAATATTGAATACATTTTTATAGTGTTTGTTTCGTGTTAAGAATGGTACTATTTTTTATAAGCTTAGAAAAAGTCAAAAGCGTCTTATTTATAATATGAAATGGATGGAGTAGTTTATAATCAACACTAACTGGTAACCAGCCATCATACTATATATTCTTTCCATCCAAAAATATAGGCACAAATATATTTGAAAAGGTCTTCTAACTTTTAACTGATACATTTAGTCCCATTCATATGGCTTATATAGTTATTTATAATGGACATGTTATTCATAATATACTGTGAAATTAATTAATGATCAAAGCTCCATGTTGAAGTCTTGAAGACCATGTAAGAAAACTTATATGCATTCTTTTTATGGAGGGAGTAATCAGTATTGCCTACAAGTCAGCTTCTCTCGAAGTGGATTACTAGCGAGGCCACAAAACTTTAAAAAGAGAACATCGCAATAAACAGTCCAATGGTGGGTTGTGGATCTGTCTTCCATGAACACTGAGTACGACCAAGATATATTATTTATCTAAAAATAGAGGCCTTTACGGTCTTGCTCGATCTATATTAATTCCACAAGCTCGGTCCATGCATATACTCTAGTTTCATCACCTGTTATATATGGCTGTCCCTAACTGACCACTCTGTCAAAAAAAAAGAAGTACACACATCGTCGTGCAAGTGTCCGGTTACGTGCAGTTCATTCATTACATTTGCCTTATGTGCAAGATTTTAATTAAGTGTACATGCAGTGCTAGTTTTTACACAACTAATCTGTATCACTATACCGAGACTTGGGAGGAGCTGCAGTATTGTTGTCATTGTTCGGCACATACATGCATACTGGGCAAAAATTAAGCAAGTATACAATGTTGGAAGCAACATGCATGAACACACAATCTGTGTGTTAGTACGTAGCTGGACATCACTGAACTTCCTTTCTCCATCCACTGTAGTACAATATACAACAACTTGAGGTATAATTGACGGAAACTGCACATGCATGCTCGACCGATCTCATCTCATGACCGGCACAGATCGATCATAGCATCTGACAGAGCCATATCACATCCGAGGCCCACTAGAGTGCATGCACATACACACCCGCAGAAATAATTCGGTAGGCTGATGCGATCGATCTGCTCGTGTTCAGCGTATATGCAAGAGAGTGAGACAAGTTCACCATAGTCTGGTCCTGTGTGTGGCCACAGTACAGGCCACTAGCACGCGGTGATGCAAGCTGAGAGCCTGAGTGCACACTATCCATTGACCATTTTTGGTCGATCAGATTGCCGGCCGGGAGAGGTGGGAACCCCGGGCAGTGGAGGGTTGCAGGCCGAGGGGACACACACCGGATCAAGCAAATGTACCACTCGGTAGCTGATTCGTTGATGAGTCATGGTCTACGCAGCGGCAGCAGCAGGAGCAGACGGCCACTTGCGTCGCTGCAGGCAGCAGGCTCCGGCGGGCGACGGAGATCGCGCAAGTGCAATGATGAGTCGTCGGCCGAGGAAATATGCAGACGCCTAGTGCGATTGGTGCGACGATGCATCGCAAATTTAGGAGAAATTATGCAATAGAAAAATCATGTATTACAATGCAAATCTAGAAACTACCCTAAAATATAAAAATGAATACATGATATTTGTTCACCTCATCACGAGTAAAATTTTATCAGGCGTTTATTTTTTATCTTGCTGTAACTAGAAACTACCGTAGAATGTAAAAATGGACGCTTGAGATTTATCCACGTTCACAAATATAACTTTAGTCAGAAATTCATTTTTCATAGTTTTTAGATTTTCACATACTATTGTATGGTTTGTACTACGTAATTTTTTCCACCTTTGCATCGTTTCAAGTAGCGGGCATTCGCAGAATCGCAGGGAAGTGAAAGGAGGGACGGCTTGCCGGTTTGCAAAGAGATCGTGTGGCTTCCAGCTCAAAGGTGACACTGTAGATAGGTAGGTGGTGGTGAAACAAATGTGGAGGCGATGATTCGAATGATTCGGTAGCCGTTTCAGGCTTTCAGCACGGCGAGGTAGTGGCCGGCGATGGTGATTGGTCATCGGTGCTGTGGGTGCGTGGTGCTGCCCTTCTGCTTTGCAACTGCCTGGTTCAAAGGGAGGCAAATCCGCAAAGGGTTGGCACGATGCGTGCAATGCCTCGCTGGAACCGCATGCTCGTGGTGATGCCATGGGCAACGGCTATCTCCCTCCATTCCTTCTTCCTTTCGTCGTGTAATATACAACTATAATTTCAGAGTTTGACAATATCCGGTGGTCTGTCATGAGAGTATGTATTGTCATATACACGTAGGACGTGTTTGGTTGCCTGCACATGGGTTTGCTCGCACCCGCTGGTGCAAGGAGCACGTGTTTGGTATCCCGCACGGCCTCCTAGGCCTGGTTCCACTCGTGCAAATCTCCCTTCCCAGCTAGGCCCAAGGGAAACGCTCGATTTAAGCTTCGCTCGCCATCCTGGCTGAATGCGTGCAGATGCGGGCACGCGCGGGTGCAGGCGGGGATGCGCGGTCCGCGCGGATGCATGAGGTAGGGGTATTGAGATTCTTTACAGTTGAATGCATAATGCCTTTGTCACTTACATGTGGACTTAGAGATTATTGGACCCACATGTCAATGTCAAAGTCACGTGACTTTGACTGCAGAGGATCCTGATCCGAGGCAGGGGGGTTGAAGCATTCACTCACCTCCTACTCACATTTAGTCCTCGAGGCCACTGGGTTCACCATCATCTCCATCGTCATCGCCATCACCACCTCAGGGAGCTGCTTGCCTGGTGGAGCCTCTCACCACTGCTTGGCGTCATCATGTCGGCCCCAAACTCCGCCGCCAGATCCAGTAGTTGGTTGTGTTAGCCGGATCTGGACGCTCGAGCAGCGTTGTTGTCATCGCCGGCTTCATATTTCTCCTATCCTCGCCATCTTCCTTGCGTCTGTCCTTCCTAATCCGGCTTGCCGGAGCACCGGATGACTGGATCTGGTAGGGTGAGTGTCGATTCGAGGAGAGGGGCAGCAACCTGCGTAGCATCGGATGATCAGATCTTGGCGTGGCTAGGGACGCGAGCACTGAGCGGTGCGGCGGTGGAGGGGAATTACAGAGCGGACCACACTGAGTAGTTGGCTGGCGATGAGATCTACGGGATACTTTTCTCCTTTCCTTGTTTCTTTTCTCACTTAATTGGTCAGCAATAGGGGATATTTTTCTCCTTCACTTAATTGGTCAGCAATAGTGTGAGGATCAATTCACCAATTCATTTTCCTTATTTGCATATTCACCGATTCTTTTCCTTATTTGCGTATTCAACAGATACAAATAGAACAAATTTTCTTATATATTAAACGGTTAGATATTTATTTCATAAATTGCATTAGGGTAATCTCACCCAAAAAATAGGAGGTAACCAAACTTAGCCTTCATGCATCCAACCAAATAAAATCTCTATCATACTGTATCTCCTGTGCAACCAACCAAACAAAATCTCCTGCTAACCAGGCTGATCCAATACGAACAACCAAACACCCACATGTGTATCCTCTTGAGATGGACAAACACATCCAAAATCTCCTGCTAACCAGGCTGATCCAATACGAACAACCAAACACCCACATGTGTATCCTCTTGAGATGGACAAACACATCCTGGATGAGAGATGGGCCCCACACGTGTATCCTCTTGAGCTGGACAAACACATCCTGGATGAGAAAGATGGGCCAGGTTAGAAGGATGCAAGCAACCAAACACACACCCGTATTGGACGCGTAGCAACAAAAAGAAAAAAAAAAGAAGCTTCCAAAAAAGATACTTCCTCCGTTTCACAATGTAAGTCATTCTTGCATTTATCACATTCATATTGATGTTAATGAATCTTGCATTTCCCATATTCATATTGATGTTAACATCATCAAGTATAAATGTGGGAAATACTAGAATAACTTAAATTGTAAAATGGAGGTAGTACAGTTCTTCAGATTCTGCTGTTCAACCCTGTGCCTCAGCCAACATGGCGTACAAATTGAGGCGATACAAAACCATTCAGCCGATTCTCCTGATCAAAATATGCAGGTCGACTACGAAAACAGATTAGAAGATAATATTCTGAAGGTGACTGCAAAGCAACTTAGTGATTAGTGATTGAACCAAATTGAGCTAAGAACGGATTCAAGATATACAAAAATAGACTTAACGACGGGAACACGGACAGCAGGTCATATCACGGCAACAGCAACACAAAACACAATCTGATAAACATTAGTTGTGATAACAGCAACCAAAATTTAGATAATCGGCTTTATAGGGGGAGGTCATTCATCTTCTAAAGAACATAACATAGCTCAAAATTTATAAATCCACATCCGATGCTAAGATCATAATAGAGTACAGAACAAGTTGCAAGGACAAGGATAGATAGCTTTGCTTTCCCCCCATAACAGGCACTACACGGAATTACAGCCTCCTTCCTCTTCTGCCACCCTTTCTGCGGGTACTGTCAGTTGGGACTGGAGTAACATCCTCTGTTTCACAAATTAAGAACAGAAATAAGATTAATTCTTCACAGAAATCGTGAGGGAAATGGTTGTAAGTTCAACCTGACAATAATTGTAAAAATAACTTAGGAGGCTGATTAACACTGAGTAGCTAAGCACTGAGCATAACGAGTAGATAAAAGGTAAACAAAGCCATCTTTTCAACAACAAAAAGCTAGCACAGGTTCAGCATCAACCATACTAGTTACAAGGCTAAATTAAATGTACAGCCATTCTATTCTAGATACTATGTATGTCAAACAATAGTATAAGAAATTGAATTATAAACAGTAGTATAACCAAAAAAACCCATGCATTACAATGCGCAGTCCGTTAGCAACTCTAGGATAAATTTCCACAAAAATAGTCAAACACAATTAATAATAACAAATGCTAGATAACCACCAAGGTGCCAATGGTGCAAGGAAATTAATGGGGACTATAAGATTACCAATGCGTCCAATCTTCATGCCAGAACGTGCAAGAGCTCTAAGCGCAGATTGAGCACCAGGACCAGGAGTTTTTGTCTTGTTTCCACCAGTAGCACGGAGCTTAATGTGCAGAGCAGTAATTCCAAGCTCCTGTACAGGGCAACAAAACAGTAAGTATCAACTGACAGCAGACAATTAATGTTTCAGTAGGTATTTTTGTACCTTGCATCTCTGTGCAACATCCTGGGATGCAAGCATGGCAGCATAAGGGGATGACTCATCACGGTCAGCTTTCACCTTCATGCCACCTGCAAAATACAATTTTGTAACTATAACAGCAGAGATCTACAAGATATTCCTTTTAAAAAAAACTGGATCAAAGCATTTGCACGTAGTTTGAATAAGATTTCAAATGGTCTGATGAACCATGAATTATATAGAACATCAACATCTTACTGATCTCAGAGCATACAAAATGGCAAGACAACCATGGATCATAAAAATGCATAAAATCACAATTTTATAGGCATCTATAAACATAAACGCGATTACGTTATATATACAACTGGTTCAATATTGATGCACCGTCCTCAATTACTGAAAGAAACTAATTACATTATGAATCCTAGCAAGATATAACAAGTGGTTCTAAGATAAAAAAAAACTTGTGACCAATGAATTCTCATGCCAAAACCCAACGAAGATTAAAAAATATTAACACCCTAAAACAAATGGGCAGTGAGCTGCATCCAGTGAGAAACTTCAGATAACTCCATAATTATAAATTCATAACTCCATAATTATAAATTCATAGCAACTAAAAGGTATGGAAAATTGCACAGCTAATACACAAAAAATCTTCAAACAAAAAGAGAAGCAGTTGTAAAATAATATGACATGTTCCCTTCCAACATGTAGAAACCTCCATTTTTAAGTGGCAAAGAGTTGCAAGAATGAAGGACTCAGCAGGAGCAATGCAGAAAGCAGAGGCTCCATACTAACCAAACACCACAGGAAACCCAATGCCACAATGGAAACACCTGACGAACAAGCGGGAAGAGAAGAAGTTCCAGAGAAAAACTCTCAGGTCCATCATTGTTAATCTTGCATGGCTATGACTCGACACGCTCCCACAGAACAAAAGGGAGGCGATCTTAAGGGCCATGCTAACAAATAAAATAATAAAGTCAACAACCAAACAGATTAAAGAACAGATGTGGCTAGACAGTCTACATGGAGGTTGCAGCCAACTTTGCTGAAAACTGTGAGAGCACTGAAGATCCTTGGTGAACCCGATGTCAGCTGGGATGCTGACCCCCCCAATCCATGCGAAATTGAATTGGGCAATTAGGACTTAGTATAAATAAGGCTTCCTGAGGCTTACTCCAACATAGAGTGTATTCACCTCAAACACAACAATTCATTGTGCAAGGGTTTGCAATGCAAACAACTGAACAGAAGCAATGCAACACGTTGCGCAGATATGACTTCTACACGCTCACAAATGACAAAACGTAGGCGACCTCAATGGCCACACTTATGAGACAATTGCATGGCCAGTAACCAAAAGGAAAGATCAATTCATATGCAGTTAACATGCATGATTATCCTCTGCTTCAATACATTTTTTTACAATAGAATATACTCCTATCTCTGAACAACAATGCATGATGGATGTTTATAACAAACATCACAGATGTTGAACATGGAACATATACCATAATAAAACACAACTGGCCAAATGACCAGGTCAGTCGAAAGTAACATGTTTTCATTCGATCAAATCAATCTGAGGGTCAAACAAATAACATTTTGCTAGCTTAACCTGCTCTGCTTGGAAACATGCCCATAAGAACTTAACCTCGATTTACCCAGCAGCCGCGATACATAACAGCCACACATTTCTATTGACTACTACAATGTATTATATTACCGCTGTTAGATGCAACAACAGCACCATTCCAATTCACTCATTCGATAGTAGTAGATTAATAAACTTCACAATGCGATTGGCCCAAAAATACACTAAACTTTAACAATAATAAGCATTGTTCTCAAGTAGGGAAATTACCGGTGATGCGGACGAGCGTCTCCCTGCCGGACAGATCCGTCACGTGCTGCAAGGACGAAACCCAAGTATGAGACCGCCATAGCAACGAGCACAACACACCACGCCTTAACATAAATTAGGCGCAAAAACAGAAACAAAGGTCTCGGGATCTCACGATGAAGGTGTCGTTGAACGACGCGAAGATGTGCGCGACGCCGAAGACGTACTCGCCCTCGCGGACCGTGGGGCCGAGCGTCACGTTCTCCTCCTTGGGCTCTCGCGTCTTCTTCCTCCCGGACTGCACCAAGCACAAACAGCGGCGGCGGCGGCACGCATTCCCGGTGAGCAAACGAGACCTTCGAATAGGCAATACGCCGGAGAAGCGTAGATCAGAAATGGGATGCATTACCATGGCTGCGTCGTCTGTGCTCGCGGCGGCGGCGGCGGGGAGGAGGAGGAGAAGCAGGCTAGGGTTCGGAGGAGACCGGCAGGAGGTGTGAATGGCCGAGTGCGTGCACGCATATAAACCCTCGGGTGGGCTGCACTGGCCATAATGGCCGTTCTATTGGGCCGAGTGTGAGGATTTCCCATGCGGGCCGCATATTGGGAGGAAGGGGCTTTTAACTAAAACTAAGAAAGCAAATAGTAGTCTAATTTGCCTCCCTATGGCCAAGTCTTGTTCGCATCTGTCAACCACAAAATCACAAAATTCAAAATGGAGGCTACCACAACTAATATATAAAACCAACCAGGTTATCATCATTGATGGTTTGGATTGCCTTTTTTTGAATTATACATGACACTTTTTGTGGCACGTTAACATGGGATTTATTCGATATGGTGCTTACGGGCATTATAGTAAAAAAAAGAAGTTGCTAAAGGTCCACTCGTCAGCACATTTTCCTTCCTCCCCTCTTCCCCCTTCCTTCCATCAATCACGGACAACACCATGAGCATGACAGAGGAGGAGCTCTTAATCGCCATCAAGTGGAGCTCGAGGTGGAGAGAAGGGAGAGAGTGGGGAGCTCACGGTGACCGTTGTCACCTCTGACCTTGAACCTCTGCTCCATCGTCGAGCCAACTCTGTCGTCGGCGGCTCTTTTTCCGGTGGTCGGCACCATCTTTCTCTCGTCTGCCGTTGCCACTAGTGCATCCAGCGGTGGAGGGGAAGAAGAGAAAAGAAGAAGGGAAGGGGGAAAAAGGGGAAGGAAAAGGGAAAAATTTTGCCATGTTATCTTCCAAGTGGCATGTCACTCACGTGAGCAAGACTAGGTCAGAAGAGGATTTAAACTAGGATGATATAAGAATAAATCAAGTTTAGGGATCTCAATACGTAATTTGCAAATTCGTGGATATAGGTGAAACTTACTTACAAGTTTAAGGTCTGTCGGTATAATTTATTTATGATATAGACAATACTACTATTACAAGGGGTGCATCTTAATCCTATAAGTAACTAGTGTATCAACAAGGCAGTATATACAAAACAAAAGGTTCCTTTCGTAGCAATATTAAGGCTCAAAATTGTGTAAATGTGTGATCACAACGGGAGATAAAAAAAAGTGCGAAAAAAAACACTCGTTGACAAACAATAAGAGAAAGTATAAAATAAAATAATGGGAGATAAAGTGAGAATAAAAAAATCAACACCTTTAAAAACAAGAGAAAGTAAAACAAAAAATTTGACAGCTGTGGGATTTGAACCCACGCCCTTACGGACCAGAGCCTAAATCTGGCGCCTTAGACCACTCGGCCAAACTGTCGCAGCTGCATTATCTTTTCACTTTTCGTGTATAATACTCTAATGCACCACTCATAATTTGCCACAGGTGACACCAAATGGTATTTTCATTCGATGCACTCATGCGGAGTACTTTACGTTATTTCTTAGCTTGGTGAAAAGCTACCCCTTTTGCAATAAAATGGGCAGCGGGGTATGGATGCCAACTGAACAACTGACATTGTGTTATTACCATTTGATACCGATGTCTCTACAGTCGGTTGCACTCAGCCGCAGCTTTGCAACTGGTCTCCGCATTAATCTGGGGCTCAAAAATTAAAATGGTCCCTCCAATCAATCCAAAACCAACGTTCTTTAGTCTAGGTAGCACATGGAGCACATACTCCACACGATTGGGACAGGTTAAAATAAACAGAGATTAGCGGGGAAAGCTTACACAATTTAATCCAGACCGTGTATGGTGCATTAGCTAGCTTCGATTACCTACTTGCAATCATTGAGATTCTGTGTTCGGTGATTGTCGTTCACGGACGTATCAAGCTCAAGATATCAATTTGAGTTGCTACGTCTGCAGCGACATTGTTATCCTGTATATGTATGCAGATGTTTATTTGGGCAGATTCGGTCCAGCTTACTGAAAAAGGACACGAATTTTATAGGACCTCGTATGATTTTTGTAGGGGTTAACTTATATACTCTAGAAACGCAGGAGGCACTAATCTCTTTTCTAGCTTAATTAAAAGACGCGTACACACACCACACTCACGCATCAACGAGTAGTGCTTTTACCACACGCACAAAGAACACAACGTAAACACAACAATAAAATTGTGTATCACTATATACTCCGTATCTTATGTTTGGACACGGTGACTTGCAACCATAACTTTATCACACACACGGACACACCTCCTGTGTACATTTCCAGCACATAACAGAATTAAACCCTAAACCAATATCTAATTTAGCTCGAGTACCTTTCCGACCAGACAAAAATACCTAGTTCCTCCTAGGATTTTTGGCGCATATATAAATATGCTAAATACAGTCTGTCAACACAAGCAAAATATAAATCCATAAACTTATCCCCTAATTCATCCGATGTCTGCTAACGACCAGATAGACGAATCCTAAAGAAAGATTATGTGTTAAGAAAAAGCAACAAACAGTGTACTGAGAACGTATTTTTGTAGCTAGGAAATGGTGCGAGGCGTATCTCTGCATCTTTCAGCGCAATTTCTTTCACGGCTTATCTACCGGCCCATGAATACAACGCGAATGCGAGAGCCGAGAAAGGCCTTTTTGTCATCCAGCTTTCTGATCCCACACCTGGCAAACCTGTCATGATGCAACTCAACAAAGGCATGGCTTAGCTTGTATAATTAATACTAGTACCTGACAAATCATGCTTGGACAGAATAATCGTATGTCGCTGTTGCCAATCACGTAGGAGTACCTTGCAAAATAACACACGTCTGACATTTGATTTGAAATACATACTCGCTCTGTTAAAAAAAAACAAAATTAGTATTGAATGTGATACATCCTAGTACAATGATATATCTAGATTTATAGTAGGATGTGTCACATCCCATACTAGATTAGTTTTTTTAATGAAACGAATTGAGTACGTTCGAGCATACAAAAATCACGTGCAAGAATAATCATAAAGAATAAATAATGCATATAGTGTACACTCACCATATACAGGCAGAGCAACATTTCTTGACATTTCCCTAAGGAAAATACACGTTTTCTTTCTTCCACTGAAGAAAATAAATTTAAGCCTACGTAATGAATGGTACTTCCTCCGTTTCATATTATAAAACTTTTTAGTATTGCTCACATTCACACACATATATGTATACATACATATATATACATATATATATATATATATATATATATATATATATATATATATATATATATATATATATATATATATATATATATATATATATATATATATATATATATATGTTAATTAATCAATGTAGATATATGTATGTGTCTAAATTCATTAACATCTATATGAATATAGACAATGTTAGAAAGTTTTATAACATAAAAGGGAGGTAGGGAGGTAGTAATAGGTAACTATACTGGTGCTGTTTAATTTACGCCTACGACTAAGGTCACTGTGTCATTTTTAGCGCACGTTATACTACTCCTACGTAGTACTAGCGAGTGTTGCTGTTTTGTTTTTTTTTTTTCTGCTGTGCTACTCTAGTACTACGTCTCTACGCTACGGTACGCAACGAATGGAGGGCGTGGAGGCTGTCAGGTAAGACGTCAGTACAAAAAAAGGACGCACACCCAGCAAATTAACCTCGTCGCGCCCAGCCGCAGCCGCAGCTAAAACAACAACACCCCACGTGTGGCTGCGCAGCAGCGGCTGCATGCCTGCATATGCGGCCTGCAAAACGCCGTCATCTTGCGGCGCTGGCGCCGGTGCGGGGGCCGGGGGCCGTCGGAGCCCGATCCAACGGCGGAGGAGAGGACGGCCGGCCGGGGCCCTGAGAGACCGAGACGTCGCCGTCGGGAAAAGGGTGGACCGCGCGAGACAGCGAAGCGTGACGTAGCGCGCGGCGGTGGGGGGTGGAGTGAGTGCGGGGGACAACCGGACAAGGGAACGAGGCTTGGAGGAGAGGATTAGATTCTGCTTCCTCTGAATCTGATGAATGTGTTATCCTCGGAGCTAGTGCCATACTGCCAATCTGCCATGTCCACCCAGTCGAAATGATTGTCCCACAACCGGTTTATCTCTAGGCTGATCGTACGTTTGGTTTGAGTTTGATCCGTTTAATTGGAGTGTATGTTAAAAACTGGAACTTTGATCCAAGCCACTCTGAGTTTGATCAGTTTCTGTTCGGGTACGTTTCTTCGCTTGGAGTCAGAAAAGGGGAAATTATTAAGCACCACACAAAGTCAGAAGTATCGGGTCTGTTCATTTTAATACCATTTTTAACCATACCTTTTTCTTAAGCTAAGTTGCTAAAAAAATTGTCTACATTTAGTTTGTTGCCAAATTTGGTAAATACATAAAAAAAATCCTATCAAAATTTTAATAATATTTCTATCTTGTCAAAACTTCATAAGGTTTATTTTGCTTACAATCTGAACAGGCCTCTCACTTCGTCACATTAACATGCCCTTGCTTTAATCTCCTGATGATCATCGAGCACCGGCGCCAGGATCACTCACAACAACGCCATCGCACTAAAAAAAACAAGAGGCAGGCACCAAATGGACCTGGAGATCTAACGAATAAGGTCTAGCGCACCCTGCTCAACCCACTCTCTTGCTTGATTTGAGGTTGCATTCCGACGAAGAGCTGTCATGAGCCACTAACGACGACGAAGCTTGACAACACGCTTGGATTCCAAGATGTGATTGACGAAGGGAGCAAAGATCTGTAATGTGTTTGAGGGTGGATTCCTATTTTGAAGTCAAATGCTAGTACGCTACCACGAAATTCCCAATACAATTAACCACTCCAAATGGAGCATATTATAATTCTCTAGGTTGTAATTTGGGGTTTTTGATAGTTGATACAGAAGAGTAGGTTTCAAAGGAAAAGTCTATACATACTAAATTTTCTTACAAAATATTTACAAACTCTAATGTGGCAAGATATAAGTAAATCTAGATTTTTTTTTAACTTCCATCTAGTTAAATCAAACGGTAGAGAAATTTGTTAGTAAGAGTTTTGTAAGAAAATTTTAATACATATAACAGTGCTCGGTTTCAAAATACAATTAATCAACACTAGAAAACTATAATAATCGAGTGGTTACCAACAAAACGGGTAAAAAAAATAAATTATACCAAAATTTAAATTTCAGACCGTGTTTTAGAACTTAGCCAGTATGGGCCGGTATGGTTTCTAAACATGTTCGTTTGGATAAAGGTTGATAACCTAGCGATTATTTAGCATTTTGGAACCCTTACTCTAAAACCATTTTAAGTTGATTATCTTGTTGTTCTCATTTTATTTTTACGCAAAAAATTAATGTGAGTGGACGTATACCATTATGATGCTACTTCTAACTTTATAGCAAGTTGCATTGGATTGTTCTCATATCATCTATCTATAAACTCCAAAACGGCTAGTCTTCAGTTGCATGACTCATGTTGTTATCTATATCTCTCATTCTATCACTGGGTTATCATTAGGCTTGAGGGCCGCTCCACCAACTCTATCCAACTGCATGGTAACCGGCTACTTCTATCACTCCTATCACGTCATTCTTGCTATAGTGAGATAATATGGTCCAACAGCAACATCGATATCACACTTTCTAAAATTAATTGGAGTATGTTAAAAACTGGAACTTTGATCCAAGCCGAGTCTGATCAGTTTCTGTTCGGGTACGTGTCTTCGCTTGGAGTCAGAATGGGGGGAATTATTAACCACCACAGAAAGTCAGAAATATCACTTCATCACATTAACATGCCCTTGCTTTAATCTCCTGATGATCATCGAGCACTGGCGCCAGGATCGCTCACAACAACGCCATCGCACTAAAAAAACAAGAGGCAGGCACCAAATGGACTTGGAGATCTAACGAATAAGGTCTAGCCCTGCTCAACCCGCTCTCTTGCTTGATTTGAGGCTGCATTCCGGCGAAGAGCCGTCATGAGCCACTAACAACGAAGCTTGACAACACGCTTGGATTCCAAAATGTGAATGACGAAGGGAGCAAAGATCTGTAATGTGTTTGAGGGTGGATTCCTATTTTGAAATCAAATGCTAGTACGCTACCACGAAATGCACAATACGATTAACCACTTCAAATGGAGCATCTTAGAATTCTCTAGGTTGTAATTTGGGGTTTGATAGTTGATACACAGGAGCAGGTTTCAAAGGAAAAGTCTATACGTACTAAATTTTCTTACAAAATGTTTACAAAGTCTAATGTGGCAAGCTATAAGTAAATCTAGATTTTTTTTAAACTTTCATCTAGTTAAATCAAACAGTTGAAAAATTTGTTAGTAAGAGTTTTGTAAGAAAATTTTAATACGTATAGCAGTGTTCAGTTTCAAAATACAATCAACACTAGAAAACTACAATAATCGAGTGGTTACCAAAAAAAGGGGTAAAAATGATTAAATTATACCAAAAATTAAAATTTAGTTTGTGTTTTAGAACTTGGCCAGTATGTTTTCTAAACATGTTCGTTTGGATAAAGGCTGATAACCTAGCGATTATTTTAGCATTTTGGAACCCTTACTCTAAAGCCATTTTAAGTTGATTATCTCATTGTTCTCCTTTTATTTTTATGCGAAAAAATTATTGTGAGTGGACGTATACCATTATGACATTACTCCTAACTTTATAGCAAGTTGCATTGGATTGTTCTCATCTATCTATAAACTCCAAAACGGCTAGTCTTCGGTTGCATGACTCATGTTGTTATCTATATCTTTAATTCTATCATTGGGTTATCATTAGGCTAGAGGGCCGCTCCACCAACTCTATCCAACTGCATGGTCACTCCTATCACGTCATTCTTGCTATAGTGCGATAATATGGTCCAACAGTAACATCACACTTTCTAAATTTTAGAATAAGTTTATAAAAATAAAAAAGAAAAATAAAACTACCAATATCAAAGCAACGGATCTTGTCTTCCAATCATCCCCCATGTATTAGATCAAATCGGATATCATGTAGGAGTAGTAGTTGTTATGTGTGTGGGCTAGATGATATACACTTGAAATATGACCGTGATGGTATGCTTGATCTAGACTTAAAATTATAAGTCATGGCATTCACAGAGATACATTCTAACTGGATAATCCTTATCTTAACACTGTGGCAATTAACCCGGTCCCTTGCATCTTCCATCCATCGGCTCTGGTGTACATGCATTATCCATATCTCTAAATTTAGCAATCACTTATCCTATACCTCCGCTCGTACTAGTGTACTAGAGTCTGGAGTACTCTCTTAGTATCTTATATTTATCTAAATTGGTTTTTTGTGGGACGGATAACATGCTATAAACAACCACCAGAGTTGAACTCGGCTCAACTCGTACGCACCGGCGCTGCCGCGCCTTCGCCGCTCAAACCCATCCGAACTGACCCGACCCCTCACGTCCAGGTCCAGCACGAGCACGCCGAATTCGAATTACACGATACACACACGCAGCGGAAAACCTGATCCAACCCCACCCAGAATGAACAGTATCCAGTGGGGCGTCCACCTGACCGATTCAACCGCCCCCCCCCCCCCCTCCCCCTCCTCCCTTATCTCTCCCCTCTCGTCTCGTCTCGCACGCACCCGCCACGTCCACCCCCATACGTGCCAGAAGCCTTCCGAGGAAGGAAGCGAGGTTGAGAACCGAAGGCGGTGGGCCCCACCCCGTCAGCCTCTCTCCTCTCATCTAGCCGCCGCCTCTCCCCTCGCCGGTGGTGGGTCTCGTCTCGTCTCGCCTCTCCCCCATAAAAGCCAAACCCCCACAAAGCCTTGCCCCTCCTTCTCTTTCATCTCGCCTCCTTCCCCCCCACACCACGTCGCGCGCTCCTGCTGCGCGGACGAGGGAGGAGAGGCTACGCCTGGCCCCTGGCTGCATGCGCCGCCGTTGTGACTGACCATGGACGAGTACAGGCCGCGACGGTCGCCGGCGAGCGAGCGGTTCATCGGGATGTTCGCGTCGCCGTCGTCGTCCCCGACGGAGCCGTCGTTCGTGGCAGGGGATGAGCTCCATGAGGACGACTTCCTGTTCTCGTCCTCCCCCGCCGCGCCGCCCTCGAGCGCGCGGCCGGGGGAGGGGCCCGGGAGCCCGAGCCGGGTGCCGCAGGGGCAGGTCGGGCTCCTCGCCGCGTTGCACGAGGGGGACAAGAGGCTCCTGCTCCGCCGTGGCGGTGGGGGAGGAGGGGGCGCGGCCGCTGCCGCCGCGGCTTCCGCGGGGACGCTGCTCCGTCGCAAGGCGACCATCGCGGCCGCCGCCGCCTCGGCGTCCGGCGGCGGCGGCTCGTTGTCGCCAACCCAGTCCCCGACCTCTGCCGCCCGGGCCATCCCGATGACCCCGAGGCCGAAGAGCGCCGGGCCAGCGGCGCCGTACCACCAGTCGGCTCCGGTGAAGGTGCCCGTCCGCCCGCCCCGGAGGCAGGAGATGTTCAAGTGGGACGAGCTCGACGACGACGACTTCCTCCGGAACGGCGACGCCGCCATGCTGCCCCCGCACGAGATGGTCGCGCGCGCGTCCGCCGGCGGGGCCGGCCCGGCCGCCCCGTTCTCCATGCTCGAGGGCGCCGGTCGCACGCTCAAAGGCCGTGACCTGCGGCGGGTGCGCGACGCCGTGCTCCGGCAAACCGGTTTCCTCGACTGAATTCCGCAAAGGTGATGTGGCTCTGGCTTTTTGTTCAGGTCCGCATGCTCAGTGTCGTAGATCGGTTACATTTTAGGGTATAATTCTAGTGGGTTATTGGTGTAGATCGAGAAGTAAAACCAGATGGTAAGGCAACAAATTGAGTTGGTTTTTTTTTAATGCAACTGCTTGCAATTTTGGTGCCCTTGGAGGTGTGTGCGTGCGTGTGTATGTGAGTGTGATATTACTGTGAGTTTCAACAGTAATGAGAACTGGTGTCCTGCGTTTGGGAGCTCTCTGTAATTCAGGAGGAGCAATTTTGTTTAAGGTTGTTAACCTGTTAGGTGTATCTATCTTGATAATTGTCTGAGACCTATGGTTGTTATCTCTTAGAAAATTTTGTTCTTTTTTATTGATGTCTTCATGACTTCATATCCCAATTATACAATTTCTGATGCACAAGTGTATTTTATTTTTGGCTTGCGTCTGATGTGCATTATGATATGCATGATTCACTCATTCATTATTTTTTACCACTGTTTCCTGGATAGTTGCATATTTCTCTTGGTCAATGTATGATACCCCACCAATACGATTCATATGTCCAATATAATTATATGTGGCTTTCGATGATGCCATCTGAATAGCAGTGCAGCATGTTCATCCGGCCATTCAACTTCATCCTTCATTCCAAAGCATTATTGTTTCTGTTGTTCCATGTAAGAATTTCTGTTGTTTGTTGGTGCTTGAATCTGTTTTCTGAACTTATCTTAGTACTCCTCTATGCTTGAATGTTGTAACATCCTCGGTAGGCATACTAGAATTTGGGTGTTCACCATGACTGGTAGATTTCTTTAATGAAGCATTGACTGGTAGTGGTAGTTATATTTAGTTTTTAGTAATTTTGGTGCTATGATGGCAACCACTTTGTCTTATTGAACAAAAGGGATAAATACTAACAACTCGATTGGATCATTTAATGTTGTTTTCCTTGTGTCTTCTTCAACGCCTAATGTGTATTAGTTATAGTCCTACTTACCTTAGCGTTTTTAGTGTCCTCTACTCTAGTCTCTTTTAGTGGCAGATTAAGGCCTATGGCTGCTGTTGATAATGCTACAGTAGAATGAAGCTACTACGAAGTCCCTCCGACCATGGACTACATGGAGTACATTGAATTTCAGATTTTCTGTTCCTCGGATCATGGAGTACATGCATTGCATCTCAGATTTTCTATTGTTTTGCAAAATCCATAATAGTTTATTGACAGACAATGATATTTGAGCAAATGTGAATCTGACTGATCGTTATACTGAAATAATATGTTGTGCAGTGATTATCTTGTACCCGACAGTCATGAATTCTGTTGAGCAATCCTTGTTTTTGCTTGTTGACGTTCAACAGTAAAGCAAAAGAAAGGATATGGGTGCTAGGCCTGATGCTTTATGTCTTTATCAGATATAGTTTTCAGGCAATTTGGTTAGGTTTCGACTGTGAATCACTTCATCCACTTTCAGTGCTCCTCCGTTGGGGAAAGTTGGTTCTGTTGCTCTTTTCTGGCTAGATTTTGCTTTATTCCTTTGCGCCCTTCTTTTCCCCTTGTCAATTGCTGATTTGTGGGTGCGGTGCTTTAGTCAATAGCTGGACTCTATTCAGCGTGCCAATTCAAGGATCAAATGGATAAAACCCAATTGAACCAATTGAATTTGCAACGCCTTGCTGCGTGCCATTCTGTCTGTGGGGCTGTGCCGGGCTGCTGCTGGGCATGAATTTACTGTCTGGTTGCTCCATTCAATGAGAACTAACTGCACTGCATCACACATTTTCTTTCGCCGCTCACCACAAGAATTCTATCGATATCTACCTGAAGCAATGGCAGTTCATAGTTTCATATTACACCTCTTTGTTGCTAAGCTGCTTTCTAGGATAAATAATGCAACCTTGCCCAGAGCTAATGCCTACTAGTACTGAAGAACTGCCAGATGCATGGCTACCTATCGATGTGACTCGATTTCCATCTCGGCTCCTGCTAGTCACGTCAGAAGGCGATGCATCGACCTCTCCTCTTCAACTAATCATTTTCCTAGTGCTTCAAGTCTAAACATCGGTCGACATTTGATCACATCTCATTTAGCCACAAGCGCAATTGAAGCGTGAAATTAACATCACCAAAAGCTCTCGATTCAGAGCTAACTGAATCCAAGGCTCAAATCAGTGGCTTTGCACCTCATAATGGGCCGGCCTGGTTAGGAAATCTAACACAAGATCGGCCCACCACCGAGCCCACCTCACTCCCCACGGCGGCGGCGGCCGCCTCCGCTCCCCCGACTCCCCGTCTCCTCCGCTCCGCCCTCCCGCCGGGCAACGCTCGAGAGTCGTCGAGTGGAGTGAGAAGATCGAGGAGGTGGGAAAAAGAGAGAGAGAAAAAAAAAGTAATGCAAAAGCAAACTTGTTTCGCAAGACTGGCTCGCGCCGATTCACATGGCTGCGCGCCCCGCTCCTCCTCGCTGATCCGTCCGCCTCCCGCCTGCAGAGTTCCCAAAACCCAAGCAAGCGCGGCGCCATAGCTGCCTCCTCTCCTCCACCTCCTCCCATTTTGGGCGACGCGGCCGATGGAGCCGCTGGGCGGGGGCGGGGGCGGGCCGGCGGGCGCGCCGGAGATCTTCGCGGGCGGCACAGGGGCCCGCGGCTCCGTGCGGCGCGCCGTCGTCATCGGGAACGGCTGCGCGGGCGCCGAGAACCAGTGCCTCGGCCTCCTCCGCGCCCTCGGCCTCGCCGACCGCCTCACGCTTTACGTAAACCCTGCCTCCCCTGATCATTTTTCCTGCCAACTTTTGGTGACAGGGTCATAAAATCGTTGGTCACTGGAGCTGCGGATTTGATTGTTTGTGTTTAGTCCGCAACTGCATTAGTGGATCCTGTGTTACTGATGTCAGGTGGCAGTTTGCGTAGGACTTAATGATTAACTAGTGATTGTCCTTTATATTTCTGATGCAACATTGGATTTGCTTTTTACCCAGTAAGTAAAGTAAGAGATGTGCCTCTAGGATTTGGGGCTGTTTGTTAATTGTTAGTACCACTTACCATGATCTGTGCCTAATTACCATGGGTCAAGTCTACAACTCTGCATTTGATAGTGGCAGAGAATGGGAAATCAATCCTATAATTTCTGTTGGCATGTATTCGCCTATTCGGTATGTATTGGTGTTATCTTTATGAATTGCTTCAATAATTCAATATGCTAAAGTGGTTTTGCTTTGCCATGTGCTGCAGATGAGGGGCGTGTGCAATTTAAACTCCAATCTCAAGTTTACTCTGAAATGGCTTATCAACTTTTATGATTGCTAGATGCAGTACCAGACTACCAATTAATTGTTGTCCTGTAATTTGTTATTTGCATTCACTGCATTTGTGGAGGTTGCAGCAACTAGCAAGTAGTACATTGTTGTGGTAGAAACCATATAAATCCTTTTATTCATAACCTGTTCAAATGGAGGGTAGACATTATTTATTTATAAATTCAGATAACTATGCCGCTAACCTCTGTTCGTAAGGCAGTTTTTTAGTTCTTACGGAACCTTAGCTTTACTTTGTGAACTTGTTTCTGGTCTTGCAGCGTGCTATAAGGCCAACAGGAGGAATCAACAAGTGGCTGCACTTCCTCCCGATCTCCTTGCATAAGTTAGTGGACCAAGTACTCAGACAGATGTTTTCTAGTAACAAATTTGCAACACTATTTCAAGGGGCAAAAATGGCTCAATATACTGTCTGTAATGGCCAGTCCCTTGGATTATCTTCTGTCCTAGAAGCAGATACCAAAAGGATAGTTACCATGGTCAATGATACCTTTGAGAAGTAAGATCCCATCGCTTATATTGGTGCTGTGCTGTTTGTGCACTATTTCATATTAAGCTTGAAGTCCATTCCACAACTTCTGTGATGATGATCTCTTTTATATAGCTTGCCCATAGTTTAGTCGCCATAATCCCTGTTATATGCTTGGTAGCTTGGCAGCTCTGGAATAAAACAGAACTGAACATTTTCATTCTGAGCACATGTTGCCCCTGAAAGATTTTAAGAATATGTTCTGTTGATATCATTACCATGGATTGTAGATGTGGTATCCTTGAATGTTGATGACATAATTCTAGTAAGAACATGGGAAATAAGTGTTTTTCTTGGATGTGAAATAGGCATCTTCTTAGAACATAGCTCTGGACTTCTATCCAATGAATATTGCTATGCAATTGTAGAGCAGCCTAAACATTGTCTATGATTTCTAAGTTATCGAAATTTCTTGACATACTATTTACCCTGCACTGCTTCCTCAAATTTTGTGTTTCTTCAGAGAAGGCCTGGCACTAGTTGTCGCTTGTGGACGAGATACCATATCATATGCAAGTTCAATAAGGTGTTTGGCTCCAGATAATGTCTTTGTCATACAGGTAGAATTCTGTAAGGAATGCATCACTTACTTGTTTGGTTACTTGTTATTCAACTTGGGTTATGAATCATTATCCACTTTGTCATGTGGATATTAGCTTTACATCGTATTTGTTGCATTTCAGATACAACATCCCAGGTATCGCCTTGATAGGTTTGATTTGGTGGTAACTCCTCGTCATGATTACTATGCTTTGACTACAAGAGGACAACGGGAATTCCCTCACCTTCTCTGGAGATGGATTACTGCACGAGAACCACCTGGGCCAAATGTGATATGTGTTTTCTTTTCTGCAAGCAACAATCTCTTGTATGTGTTCATAGCGTAGCAACTGTCTCAATTCTGAACCCTGAAAATTGGAAAGCCAGGTCCTTACTGTTGGCGCACTTCACCAAGCAGATTCTGCTGCATTACGCACTGCTGCTTCTGATTGGCATGATGAACTTGCTAACTCACCAAAGCCATTGGTTGTAGTGAACATTGGAGGACCAACAAGTAAATCCATCCCTCTCTCCCTCCCTTCCTGTCTGCTTGCCTGCAGCCTACCTATGTGATATGAGCTTCCTGATATATGCAATTTTACATAAGTTAGTTCTTACTGTTCATTGGACATGAGAACAATGGCAGCGTCAAATGGATCTGCTTGTGTCTGTTAGTTGTAACAAGGAATTTTGATATCTCTTTCTCTATTGACTTGTAGCATTGCTAATGCAAAAGGTGTCAAATACAAACATTTACATGAACATGTCAAGCTAAAAAATGTTTATTTTCTTTTAGTTTGTGTTATGGAGCTAAAGCTTCCAAACTAAAATGGAGAAGCTGCAGTTTTCTCACAAACCTTTCTTCTAATCCCTCTTTCAAAATTTTGAACGTAGCATGAGATATTGCTGTTATATACATATTTAGCTTGCATATATTGATTGAATGCTTGGGAGCAGAAGAAAGAAATCAGTCTCACACCTTCTGTGTTCTCATCCATGCAAACCCTTGCATTTCATATGCTTTTTTGTTTATTCAAGTTTTTTTTGTCTTGTTCAGAATTTTCAACTTGATGTTCAGAAAAAAAGGTTATTCCTTCACATATTTTAGTTTTTTGAGACTTTTTTTGAACTTTGAACTCATATGCTGAGCCTTTTCTGCTTTCATGGTTATATAGATTTAACACATGTGATATTTTCAATGGCCAGGAAACTGTAATTACGATGTAGGCCTTGCCAAGAAGTTGATAAGCTCACTACACAATGTTCTGAAGACCTGTGGAAGTGTCAGGGTTTCATTTTCCAGAAGAACACCACATAAGGTAGGACCTTGAATTGTCCATTTTTTCTTAGTAGGTGCCAGTACTTAAATTTCTAAATCATTTGTTGGCAGGTGTCTGATCTTATATTGAAAGAGTTCAGTACACACCCTAAGGTTTATATTTGGAATGGTGAAGGTAGTTGTCAAAAGCCTAAAATGAGACATGTCTGATGTACTCATCTTTATGTGCTCTACGAAAGTTTTCTCAGCCAGTTTTCTTGATGCAGGACCCAACCCACACCTTGGGCATCTTGCATGGGCTGATGCTTTTGTCATAACAGCAGACTCAATTAGTATGCTAAGTGAGGCATGTAGCACTGGGTGAGCTTATATTATTCATCTGTATCTTTTCACTATTTTTTTTATTTGTATAACCGACCTTCCTAACATTTCTATTTACAGGAAACCTGTTTATGTTGTTGGAACTGAGCACTGCAGGTGGAAATTCTCGGATTTTCACAACAGGCTGCATGAAAGAGGTGCTGTCCGCCCTTTCACTGGACTAGAAGATGTAAGTTCGCTAAATATTCACGTATAGTGGATCAATTGAGGTTTTATACAGTCCTGGTTATTTCAATTGCCCCCTCCCACACGTGCTTCATTTTCCCGAGTAGGCGATGTTGAGTCTTTTCTGATGCAATCGTTTCTGTTATCCATCTGTTTCTTTTTTCGCCGGAATGACCAAAGGAGGTCATTCAATGTAATTAAGATAATTATCCATCTGTTTCACCGTGATGAAAGTTTTGAAAATACTCAATATGAAGATATAATTATCTTAGGGACGAATTATCACCCTTCTTTTTTCTCCATAGATGTCAGACAACTGGAGCTACCCTCCCCTGAACGATGCCATTGATGTGGCGGCACGGGTTCGTGAAGTGCTTGCAGAGCGTGGATGGACAGTGGGGTAATGGCAACCAACGTAGAGGAAGAAGAATGCCATTTCGGTACAGTTTTGCCCAAGACCATACAGTTTTGTCCAGTTGCATATTGTTTTCGTGGTAGGACGTCAGTACGTCACCGCTTATTTGCATTATATCTATGAAATACAACCTTTTTGTGTCGTACCACAGGAATTTTTGAGCAGCCACAGACTGCAGGAAGAGGTTTTACCCTTTCAAAAAGAAAATCAACAGGTGTTTTAGTCTGTTTTTTTTACTGGAACAGGTTGTTTTAGTCTTGACAAGCTCATTGGTGCACTTAGGGTGTGTTCGCATATGCTTGTTCCAAATCCGGAACAGTAACACGAAAAACAGAGCAGTTCATTAGCACACGATTAATTAAATATTTATTATTTTTTTAAAAAATGGATTAATATGATTTTTAAGCAACTTGTATATAGAATTTTTTTTAAAAAAATACACCGTTTAATAGTTTAAAAAGCGTGTGCATGAAAAACGAGAGAGATGAGTTGGGAAAAAGGGTGCCGAGCACACCCTTGTTGTTGTGTTGAAAACAGCGAGTTGAAATTTGCATTTTTGCAAAGCGGAGATCATTGGACGGAGTCGTCTGACATCAGACATTGTGGGCTGTGACTGTGTTATCACCAACTGGCACTGCTATTGGTCTTTTTTCTTCCATAAAGCCTACGGAGACATGCATATTCGCTCAATTTTGTAGCACTGCACACTGTGGACGCCACGTTAGGTTGCAGCATATGTGAATTCTTGCTTTATCAAAAAGCTTTTACTTCCCTCCTGGACGGTACCCCATTTTGAAATCACCTCTCTCGCTCGCTCCATTGTTTTAACTTTTTTGTGCTGCTGGTCCGAGCGATGCGTAAGCAGTTACAGTAGCTGTGACGGTGTGACCTGTGAAAGTGAAACTGTGAAAAATCTCAACAGTTGTGCAACAGGACAAGAGCGAGAGAACGTGCAATCGGACGACTTTTGTGTTGGGTGGTCATTCCATGCGCAGACCGGCTGCAGGGGCCTCGTGCAATCGTGTGCAGATTCCCTTGGGAAAGGGTGTCCAGGCGGAAGTGACCGTTCTGCCCCCGCTGCGGACGAAGCAAAGCGACATGCCCAGAATCGTCGGGGTATGGCTATTTGTGAAGCCAACGCGGGTACTCCCATCCCTCCTAAAATAAATTAATTTTTGAAATTTAAACTTTGTTCTTAAATAAATGAGTAAACTGTACTTTGGGCCACCTCTTTTTACCAAAGATGCAATTTGGGCTAGGGACAAGACATCATTTTCACATTGGACTAGATAACTTTGCAAATTATTTCAATTTGGATCTTCTTTTCTATCTTCTCTCCTCTTTCTTCTCAAGTTGATGAACTAGCCAAACTCAAGCATAGCCTTCTGAAGTGCCGCCTACCGTTGCCTTGGAATGCAGCCACTATCCTCGAGCAGCTCCTGCGCAACCATCATCGTGCAACTCTCGCTGCTATGGCAATGGAGTGCCACTGGCTGCCACAGTCCTCGAGCAGTTCCAACATGGGGGCCAGGAGCTGCTTCGCTGCCGTGGCCCGTGGCCCTTGAGCGCTGCTCATTGTTTTCATCCTTTATCTGCCATTCGAGAGCTTTGATTCGTCCCGTTTTGTCCCAAGCTCTAGCTTGGTGAGCTTGACCATCATCACGACGACTGTACAGGGGCCACGGCCAAGCTCAAGGTTGATGATCTCCACGGGCATTGGGGCTTGCTGAATTGCTTAAAGTTCAAGCGTTGGGGCTTGCCAAGGCTTCACTCCTAAAATAAAATCGTTAGGGACCCACGCTCAATCGTCTCCGCGCAGTCAGTCCTCAGTTAAAGGAGACGAGGCTTCTGGCCCAGCCAGAGGGGCTGGAGAGGAGAGTTTTGACCGCGGGGGAGGCAGGTCCAGGTAACGGGGAGAATCCGCTAGGCTCGAGCTACCTCCGTCTCACTCTTGTACCGAATGCTACCTGGCATAACATCCTTACTTAAATATCTTCCGCTCTCTAGACTTCAACATTCTTCCAGGCACAAAGGGATTCGTTTTTATGAGAAGCGAGTTGTTCTAGGCTGGGCCGATCCCTACCCGTTTTGATCTGACAGCGGAAGAGACCACTTTGATAACGAGCTTTCGGGTTGCCGTATTGATACCGCCCTTCGGAAAGTTCAAGCTTGACCTCAACATGTCCATGCTCACAGTCACATAAGGTCGACAAGAGAGCGAGCTAGAGCCTGGAGTTTGGAGAGGTAAGAAGGGGGTTGAAGGTGAAACCTTTTGCAAACTTATCTAGCCTAAAGTGAAAATATCATCTTATCCCTAGTCCAAACTGAAACATTGGTTAGAAAAGGTAGTCCAAAGTGTAATTTACTCTAAATAAATTAATTTTTATCTTCTTATCCACCCTTGGTTAACAAATCGAAAATTTTTATTTCTTTAATGCCCCTTACCTACCAATCCACCAATACTAATGTGCTATTAATAAGAGGTATTTTGATCCTTTATCCTCTTTAATTTTATTTGTTCCAATAAACTATTTTATTTGTTTTCACTCAATATATTGATCTATTTCTCTTGTTTATCAGCGTAGGATCGAACAACAAGAACTAAGCCAATTAAAAGGGTGAACTTTTAGTGGAATTAAAAGTTATGCTCAAATTTGATGGTGATCTGTCTGATCGGAGTAGATGCGCTGGTCTGACCGCTCGATGACCTCCAGTATGGCAGGTGTAGTCGCTTCGGTCTGACCGCCCTATGCGCCGCTGTAGCCTGTCGCCGCCGCCGGTCTGACCGTCGCGTATTTGCCATTCTGACCGCGCTGATGCCATCAGTCTATCCGCCGATGACTCGTCGGTTGGACTGTCGAACCCGACCAAACATAAATCGAAGATCTCTCAATGTAGATTGAAGCTTTATTACTTCTCTGTGTTTACAAAGTACAACAATAACAACACTTCTTACGAAAATCTCGACTAAACTCGAAACCCTAACTTTTCTCTAAACTCAACTCTCTCAAAATCGATATCGGAAGGCTACACCTACCCTCTCTATTTATATCCGAGGTAAGCAACCTAAAACCACGAATCAACGTTGTACAAGAAGTCCTAATCCCCTAGAAAACCTTCCCATACAAAAAAACGAACCTTACAAACTCCAACTGTACCAAATATAGACTCCCTCCAATTTCGACCCTGCATCCATTACGCACACAATATCTCTATCATATACCATATAAAATCTTCACCAACCACGTGCATTGATCTTTAGTCTAAGCATCCCGCATGATATCCTGATCTTCCTGACGTCATCTTCTCCTGAGTTGACTTTGGATCCATCATCGACACTACCCTCCCGAGGCATCAAGATTCACCTACACATGCATCAACTAAGAAACCATATTCGATCACAAGTTCTCACCAACTTGACTCATGGTAGCACACACATAATATCCATCTAGAATTCATAAACAATAATTATCCACAAATACCCAAATAAATAACCCGAAACTGAAACCGACAAAACGTCGGCCGGTCAGACCGCGCCACCGCAGACTGGCCGGTCTGACCGCTGTAAGTTCAAGTGCCTTAATTTGGTTTCGGTGATTAATGACAAATCTAATTATATGAGACTAACGTTTTTATGAGCCTTTCTTTGACTAGTCTTATTTGGATATGAAAGTAAAAATGATGGGAGGTATGTATTAAACTTCACATATTCTAACTTGGTCTCTCTTGTGGATCCAAAATATAGTGTGAGCTCTCTCATTGATCCTGATTGATTATGTGCGTATGTGTTCCTTTATATCCATATGTATGTACACTTGAGGGGGAGCTTATTCTATATTTTGTTTATTATAAGATTTCTATCTTGATTTGAAAACATCTTTCATCTCATCTCTCTATTTGTTTATATCGGGTTATTATCCATCACCAAAGAGAGAAAAGATTGAATGATCTTGGATTAAACAATTCGTATAATTGTTACGTTGGTGATAGATGATAAACCGATGTTTATGGGATTAACCTCTCTTTTGCATAAGTTGTCTACTAGGTCATTTCCCGATAATGAGATGTGGAAGACATGCATTCTTTTGTGATGGACCTTAATCATGACAAGGATGAAATGCATGGAGATAAAATGATATGTACCACTTCTTATCTCCTACTTTTTGATAGGTTCATATATATGATTTCCATGTTATTGATATATAAGTGTGAGACTAATGTTTACTTGAGTCTTATCTTATTTAGTCTCATTTACATTGAGAACATGGAGATCATGAAGGTATATGTTTTATGTTGGTCTACATTATTACTACATATGCCTTCTCTTTATGTGTATAGGATAAACCCCAATTGGTCATTCTCTAATTATGCATACACTTGCATCTCTTGTATTTATTTGTATGCATATATTTAGGGGGAGCAAATCCTATACATTTATTGTGCATGTTCTAGATCCATGTTGTTCACCTATTATTTATATCGGATCTTTGCACTTGAGCTTGCATACGAGTATATGACACTTGTGATGTTAATGAAAACTCAACGAACATATCTATATCTTTCATATGCAACCGGTTGGTCATCAAGTGAAGGATGACAACCGATTTGTTGAGACTAATGTTCTCCTTTGAGATGTGAAAAGGAATAGGTCCCACTACAATGAGGCTAATGAATGACACCATGGGTTAATGGTCACCAAGCCAAGGACATCGTCATGTTGGCAAGAATGAAGTCAAACTTGTGATGAGAATAAAGTCTTGACAAAGGATGGTAAAGACCTCGGCATAAATATGGTTCAACTGGATGGTCACAAGTGTTGATCTTGGCTCAAGCATTAACCCCAAGTTGGATGGCGCAAGGCAAAGGTATAATGGAGCTAAGAATGTTTTCTTAGTCTTTTCCCGGTCTTGGTGTTTGGTGTAGACCGGATTTGCTAGATAGACGCCGTACTATCAAGAGGGGTCTATGAAGCGAGAATGTGGATGATCTTGCGCCATATTAGTTCATATGCATGTAGGTGCATTTGGTGGGCTTGTCTAGCCAAGTGTGGTGAGTATTCTCAAGTCCTAAACAAAGAGAGATGTGGGCAAATCCTATAGGTTTGGGTAGCCTCATGTGGTTATGTCCGGTGGAGTATCCTTTGGAGTGTGAGCCCTTTTTCCCTGAGAAAAGTTGTGTTTCTTGGATGGATTGTTCATGGGTTGGATAGCCCTTTGAATAAGCTTTCCATAGAGTCCAAGAACGCCAAATTCCGAGACCCGTGTCAAGAAATATCGCCGTTTTACTAACGGTTGGTTGTGCTGAAAAGTGACCTGCGGTCTGACCGTGGGCCTTAGGACGGTTTGACCAGGCCTGTTAGCCGGTCTGACCGGCGTGATAAGGCCGGTCTGACCGGCTTCAATGGTCTGTTGCACTGGTCTGGTTTATGGTGGCGATACAGAGCCACCAGAGCCGCAACCGGTCAGTCCGAGCCGATGACGGTCTGACCGAGCCGTGGACGGTCTGACCGGCCTCTACACTGCGGTCAGACCGACCAAGTTGAGTGGGCTCAATGATTGCCCTGTAACGGCTAGTTTTCTAGCCGTTACAAAGTAGTCCGGTCTGACCGGCCTCACAACAGCGGTCTGATCGGCGGAGCACAGAGTTGGGGATTTCGGTTCCAACGGCTAGTTTTGGTGGTTGGGGGTATATATACCCACTCCCCAGCAGCAAGGGCGAGGTTTTGGCACTCCATTACATTATCTTGAACCCTTGCAAGAGCTCTCACACCCTTGGGCACTTAGTTTATCTAGTGAGGTGTTAGAGAGTGAGTTAAGCCAATCCAAGTGCATTGTTTCATTGTTATAGCTAGTGTGGTACTTGATCATCCGCGGCAAGCATCCTAGACTTGTTACTCTTGGAGGTTGCCGCCTCCTAGACGGCTTGTGGAGGTGTTGCCCGGTGACCTCTCCGAGGAGATTGTGGAGGAGGCCTGGCGCCAGTTGTGAGTGGTTTGGAGTTCACCACCTTCGGAGTGAAGGAAGAACTACCCTAGTGATCGAGGCTTTGGTAGTCCTCTCCGTGGGCCGGCTCCCGCCTTGCCCCCTTTGACGAAGGGGGCGTGCGATGGCTTCGTGGTTGAGCGGTGGAGTTGGGCTCGCCTCAACGGGGATTAGGAAACCGGCAAGTTTCCGAACCTCGGTGAAAATTCCTTGTCTCTTGTCTCCTTTATTTTGTGCAAATTTACTTTGAGCAAGTTTACATACTAGAGTTTATTTGTGCTATTATCACCCTAAGCTTGCAAACCTCAACATAGGCTAGTTTCTTTGTGCATTTACTTGAGACTAGTTGATTTAGGTTTTGAATTGTGCAAAACCATTTTGATTTACGCTTCCACATACGAAACTCGGTTTTAGCCAAAAGTTTGAAAAACCGCCTATTCACCCCCCTCTAGTCAGCCTCCTTATCCTACAACCGCTCGCCATACTCCGGTCTGATCGGCCTACCCTAGCCGGTCTAACCGCAACCATCAGACATGTCCATGTTCATCACTTGATAACATTATTCATCATCACTCCTATCTGACTGGTATACATGCCCTGGTCCCCCCGGTCTGACCGGTGCAAAAAAAAATCAATTATCCCACATGCCAATTAATCAAGATATGATAGTCTAATATTCTAGAGGTTTCTATAGGGGTAAGATGTGTTTGTGTTTTTATAACTATGAGTGTACGCATATTATGAACGTCTGCATTTGTTTCGTGTTTATAAGAAATATTAAAGAAGCTTCGCCGATTATTCTCTGGAATTAATCACTGCCATGAAACTGCGAGACAATAGCTGACGAACCATCCCGTGCAAATGCCACAAACGCGGGCCACTGGATTTCCATCGACGCAAAACCAACAGCATCGCGACGTACCGTCCATCCCAACGGACGCTGCCATGTGGGCCCCACTTGTCATCGCCTGGTAGCGCTCCCCCTCCACGTATAAAAAGTTTTGCACACCCAACCTCTCTTCGCCCCTTCTTCCATCTCCATCGTCTTCGTCCTCTTCCGATACCTCACCTCACCATACAGCTGCTTTCTCTCTCTCTCTCCATCCACCCGAAGCAGAATCCCCAAAACAACAGCGAGAGAAAAAAAATTCACGCGGCGAAGCCAAAATTTTTTGTTGATTTCGATTTGGACATAAACCCTAGCTCCAATCTCCCCATCGCCGCGTCGGCCCCGAACCCGTGCGCCCCCCCATCGCTCGCTGAATCGAAGGGCGCCTACCAGTCGATTCCCCCAAGACGAGGTAATCCGCTCGACCCCCTCGAGAGAGAGAGAGCCTGGGAGAGAAATCGGTGTTGTTTTCTGCTGAATCGATCGGGTTGGCGGGCGATTTAGGGTTTTGGGAAGGGTGGCTCGCCGCCCTCTCCGAAGGGGACTAGCCTGCGCGTCTCGATCTCGCGGGGAGCTAGGGTTTTGTGATCCGAGTGCGAGGAGGGACTGGTGTCGCCCTGGTTCTGATGAGAATTGGCAGTGGAATGCTCAGATTGGCTGCCGGCGACGACGAGAGGAGCAGCTCCCTTGGCAGCGGCGGCGGAGGAGGCGCCAGATTCACCGCCCCCAAGGTCCGCACGCGCGATAAGGGCGCGCTCGTGGCCCTCTGATTCGAGGAGGGTTGCTGGTGCGTAGACGTGGAGCCTTCTCTGAGGAGAGTGGGAGATGACGAGGATCTTCGTGCAGCGCGGGGCTGCCGGCTCCTCGTCCAGCTCCAGCCGCTCGGGGTCACAGACACTGCAGCAGCAGCAGCAACTGCAGGCGACATCAGCGGTTGCCCGGGAGGAGGAGCTGCCGCCGCAGCCTCATCAGCATCCATCGGAGCTCACGGCTTCAGACAATATAACTGACCATCTAGTGGAGGATGCTGATAACAGCAGTAATAGTAATAAGCCATTGGGGCTAGATGATCCCACATCAGAGAGTTCAAGCTCTGCAGAGGAGAGGGCTGTTATGGAGAAACCTCCCAAAGACGACTCCAGTGTGATCGATCCTGCTTTCTTGGTGGAGGAATTAACAGGCCTCCAGTTTTCTGATCAGTTTGAGCAGGAAAATCTAGTGCAGTCAGGTATTGGTCCATCACAGATTGCTGGTGCAGCATCACACCCACCACCTCCACCAGCTCCACCAGCCCCACCACCGAAACCATCGTCTGGTAATAATGGGTTAAGGAGAATGGGGTCTGGAAGCTCAAACAATGCACGGATTGGATCTTCAAGAAGGCCAGTTGCTTGGCCACCAGTGGCAGTTCGGTCATCTGCTTCGGGTTCCCGACCTTCTTCACCTAGATCACTTGCTGATAGTGAAGGGTATAATAGTGCAGATGAGCAGGGCCCCTGTTACGCCTCTAATTATTATGATTCGGTATGATCTCTTGTCTGCTTCTATTTTATATGAAAACTTTAATATCGTATTTCCTATATCAGCTTTGCCATTTGTCAATGATTGCATGGCATGAAGATGATGTCTAGGATGTGGAGATAATGTCATAGATCCTTTGGAAGTTTGGATCCTTTGTAGTTGCATGATACAATAACATTATTCCTTTTATCGTTAATGGTAGGTTTGTCACATTCGCAAACAGGCACCTTTTTGTTTTTGACAACAACTAATGTAGTTTATATTTCCTCAGGAAAGGGAGCGCATGTTTGAACATGACCTAAGACGAGTGAGAGGATTTGAAATCAATAAGATGGCTGAAGATGGGAATTGTCTGTTTAGAGCAGTTGCAGATCAAGTTTATGGTGATCCAGAAGCTTATGACATGGCTAGGCAGATGTGTGTTGATTACATGGTATGTTTATTGTTACATCTATATCCTTTGCCATTAATCCATAAACTAGATTCACAAGCTTGGAGGCAGTGTTCTAACATGTTAATCTGTTGCATTCAACCTTGCCCCTTATTTGTTCACTATTGGCAGGGCTAGGCAGATGCGTGTTGATTATATGGTATGTTGTGTCGTTGCATCTGAGTAGTAACACCGTATATTATATGTATTCCGTCCCTAGGTTCAATTCATAAGCCAACATTAATATTTGGTTAATATTTCTCATTCTCTACCCTGTCGCATAATTTATCTCACTATTTTATACTAAGTTATTGGCTCTGTAAGATCTTGGATAAGTTTGGGGAAGCAATATGGGTAGATGGTGGAACATTACTAGTTTGAGACAGCCTGCAGTTTCGTCTACTGTTAGTTAGGGTTGAAACATAGTTGCAACTTGCTTCTCCTTTGCTGGTCAGGGTAGATATTGGTTTCTGCTGTTCTGTTTCCTTAGAGGTAGCACTCAGCTAGTTATACAGGAATTAAAATTTAATAATGAACTTACCAAGGGAAAAGTGCTGTCTGTTCTACCTTTTGACTTACATATTTTGTGAAATGACATATTAAACAATTATATCGTGTGCAACAAATGTGAAGCCATGCCTAGTTCATTGTTAATGAAGCATTTGATTCAAGTTCAAGTCCAGACTCAACTGTATCGTTTATCGTTGAACTGATAAACTTCTTGGCAAGGATCTATTTGTTTGCAGCATGATTTTCTTCACCGTCTTTTGCCCAGTCATCTACTTTCACAGTTTCACATGGAAAAAAAGAGAGAAGTTTTGAGGGATGCTCCTGTCTTTATGCCAGCAGGACCTTTTTCTTTCCTAGTGTTCTGTTTTGGTTTCTGTATTTTTTTTAATGCATCTCCTGTCTACTATGCAATCACCAGGACATTGCTTTTCTAGTGTCTTTTTCTGTATATTTCACGCATTTGGGAGTTTTCTTTAAGAAGTTGAAAGCATTTGGAAGAACATACCAATTTGAGTTTGCAGCATGGTATTAGGCATGCATTGAAATCGTAATTACTCCCTGTCGTCTGAGTTACTTGACACATTAGCACCATGTGCATAGAACAAGGAGTATAATTCAAATTTCTGATGTGATTTTGATTGTATACACATCTCATCCACAATAAATCACTGTTCCTGAAAGGGGCATTCTGTATTCTGGAATATATTGCCTCGAAAGCCCGAAGTAATCCCCAGTTTCCTGAAACCTGAATACCTGATCTATTTTAGACTATGAGGTAACAGTGACTTCCCCTTTGACCAAGTGGCTGATATGCTCATTATTGTTATCAATTCTTCCAGGAAAGGGAACGTGATCATTTCTCGCAGTTCATGACGGAAGGTTTTACATCATATTGTAGGAGAAAAAGAAGAGATAAGGTATGCTATTCAATAGATCCTGGCTGTTTAGGATATATTCCAACTGCTTGCTGCTTTTCCTTACACTGAGTGTCTTCGAACCGTTGTGCTGTGCTTGTGAACATCCTCGTATTTTTTTTTTGAAAATGTTATGAAACTAATGTTTTTCAGTCAGCTGACTTGTCTTTTATTTTAATCTACTATAGAGCATGTGCGCCCCTGGAAAGCATGTTTTTCAGCTGTTTGAATCTTGTTTTGCAGATCTTAATGAACGTCTGCATTTAATTTTTTTAACCATTTATGCTTCCACACAACAGCTGTGCATTTTCCCTGACTTTCAGAATTTCTTTTTTTTATTAAAAATAATGCTATCATGTAGATACTGAGCGCTTGTTTTTCAACTTCAAAATAAAATTAGGACTTAGGACAAGGAAAAATTTAGAACCTTACCTTCTTCCACTGCAAATAATTTATGTTGACATGCTTGATTCTCAAGGTATATGGGAACAATATGGAGATCCAGGCATTTGCTGAGATGTACAATCGTCCGATTCACATATATTCCTATAGTACAGGTAACTGTAACACATATGTTGCTATAGGATTTTAACCCTTCTCTGTAGTTGCATAAACTCTTTCATAGTCTCATATTGTTTGCTCTTACTGCAGAGCCCATTAACATTTTTCAAGGAAGCTACAATACAGATGTCCCTCCAATTAGGCTAAGTTACCATCATGGTAATCATTACAATTCGGTGGTTGATCCTCGTGGGCTGACAGTAGGGGCAGGCCTGGGATTTAGTTCCCTTAGAGGGGTATGTCTTGGTCCATGGTTATCATTGCCCTTATAGCCTATTCTACAGTTGAGTGTTTGCCAACTGGTATTCTTTGTTAATAAATGAACTTCATTTCCTTTCTGTACAGACAAATAACGTTGACAGGGATCAGGTGAAGGCTGCAATAAAAGCACAGCAAGATCAGCAGATTGAGAATGTAAGTACTGGTAATTGTTTTCAAGGGGTACTTGCCATCTCAACATCTGCACAAATTAATCAGGTTTACCTTGAATTGTTAGAGTATAAACCGAAATATACTTAATTCTTTTCTTGCCGGCAACATCAGGCACTTCTGGCTGAAGGACGACTATACTCTGATTTGGAGTTGACAGAGAAGGAAATAGAGCGGATGGTGATGGAGGCCTCACGAGCAGAGTATCTAAAGCAGCAGCAACAACAACTTAACTTCAGAGAGTCATCAACATCAGGGGCAGAGCCATCTTCTTCTGCTGCGAGTAAGCCCACCATTCTTGGCATTGGACTACCTGGTAGACCACATACAGAAACTTTGATAGGTTTGCTGAAACCATCATGATTTCCTATTCTGCAGTTAGTGGGTCTTCTCGGTCAGCTGGGACTGCCGATAGAGTTGGCGAGGAGTGCTTCGTTCTCCCGGACACCGTGCTAACCCGCAGCATGCAGCTCCTCCTGGCAATGGGCTTCAACTACATCCAGGTCATGGAAGCCTATAGCATATTTGGCGAGGACGTCGACTCAATGATCTACTACCTTGTGGAGATGGGAGGCACCGGAGCCTCTGCAGGTGGTAGCAATCGCAGGAAAGGAAAAGCTGCTGAGTGATCTGTGTACCTTTCACCGGCTATGACGAATCGAAATAAAAATAGTTATGCATAAGCCACAGGAGAGGGATGGCAAGACTCGTGGATTAAATGAGCTGAAATGTCAATATACTTTCCACTGTATGGAGTGATAACAAAATAAAATTCACTTCTTCCATATGTGGCCTGGCGTTTTCATGGCTGTCGGCACTTGTCCACAGATGTCTACACGGAAAACCCTAAAACATTGTACTACCTCCGTCCTATATTACTTGCTTTTTTGAGTTTTTTAAGTTTTTGTTTGTCAATGTTTGATCATTCGTCTTATTCAAATTTTTTTGGAATTATTATTTATTTTGTTTGTCATTTGCTTTATTATCAAAAGTACTTTACATATGACTTATCTTTTTTTATATTTACACTAATTTTTCAAATAAAATGAGTTTTTGTTTGTCAATGTTTAATCATTCGTCTTATTCAATTTTTTTTGGAATTATTATTTATTTTGTTTGTCATTTGCTTTATTATCAAAATTACTTTACATATGACTTATTTTTTTTTATATTTGCACTAATTTTTCAAATAAAACGAGTTTATGTTTGTCAATATTTGATCATTCGTCTTATTCAAAATTTTTTAGAATTATTATTTATTTTGTTTGTCATTTGCTTTATTATCAAAAATACTTTACATATGACTTATCTTTTTTTATATTTGCACTAATTTTTCAAATAAAACGAATGGTTAAACGTTGCAAATAAAAAATCAAAAACGTCACCTATTATGGAACGGAGGGAGTATAATGCAACCAAAGGTTGCGAAGGAAGTTGTTGACGTCGAGGGATTCAAGCATGAGTTCTGGCAGTATGCCAGTATTACCAAACATTGTATAATGCAACCAAAGGTTGCGAAGGAAGTTGTGGACGTTGAGGGATTAACGCATGAGTTCTAGCAGTATGCCAGTATTACCTGCAGGCTCCGGTCTCAGCTAGATGCCATAACTGAAAGTATTTATTATAGCTAAATAACACAAGATTTGGAGGGAGAGATGTCCCTCTAAACAGCCGGACGTCATAACTGAAAGTATTTATAGTTAATTAACACTGGGTTTTGTAGATTTAGAGGGAGAGATGTCACTTCAAACATTTTTTAAAAATAAATTATGAACATGTTGGAGATTGAATACAGAATAAAACCACACACCCATTGTCATTGCACTATTAAGTGTATCTCAAAGTTGTACGCACGGAGAGTGGCGTAATTCTAATAACCAGATTTATTTGCACTTAACAGTATATTTGTAGTTTTACGCACGGAGAGTGGCGTAATTCTAATAACCAAATTTATTTGCACTTGACAGCAGAAGTTTTGTAGGTATTTTTGTCAAGCCATCCATGAGATTTCATTTGAACGAAGTAATTCTAAGTCATGAGATCATCTATTAAAACTTCTCAATTCAAGTTTCTCAATATAATGCTCGTGTTTCTGAATGCCTCATAAGATTTCTCAATATAGTGGTTCATAAGTTCTCTCAATGTTGTGCGTGATGTAATACCGATATAAATAGTTTTGCTTGATCTACTGAATCACAAAACCATTTGCCATTTTTAGCATTTTCCATTTGTATTCTATACAGTGAACACATTCCTCGAGCCTGAGCCTGAATTTGAACGCAGCAGCGCTTTTCCAAAAAATAAATAAATAAATAAATAAATAAATAAATAAATTGAACGCAGCAGTGCCAATCAACACTACTGAATCTGAACCGAATGAATTCACACCGGTTACACTATAAAATACAAGTACATTTCTTTTACCATTACCGTTGCTACAAACAAACACCACAATAAATTCAGACAAAATTTTCTGACACACTTTGCAAAATCGGCAGCCTCTTGGCAGCACACATCTTTCTTGCAAGAAAGATCCAACATTTCAGCCAACGAGTAATCCCATCAAGAAGAAAACAACAGTTTCTGAATTAGAATGCAATATCGAGGAAATGGTGGTTGAAACACTGAAACTGATAAAAACACAATCACTAGAACCAAAGCCAGACATCGTTTGATCATGTCTTTTTGTATCGAAAAAATATTATTACTATTTATCTATTTGTAACCGTATGGATCATGTCATTTTATATGCCACAGATATACTTTGAATCTTTTTTTCTACCATATTTTGGTATAGACCAAAATACCCAATCCACACATGGAGGAGGAGATGCATTTGTAAGCGACAATGTAACGTTATAATGCACGTGTGACAAGAGCAACATTTCTCATATGAAAAGTGACAATGTAATGTCATAACGTGTAACAAGAGCAACATTTCTCATATGAAAAGTGACAATGCGATTATGCGACGTCATAATACATGTGTAAGTTGCTATTTACAGAGATACACACTAAAATGTGGTTGAATTGGACAAGATAGCACGATGATAGACACAACGGCACTCCCACCGATGATGAAGAGGAGAAGGTAGGCCCGAGATTCAGTGTATAGTGATCAGGGACTAGATGATTGCCCTAGTCAGCTCCGGATCGATGTGCGGTCTCAAAGGTCGATCATGGACGAGTGCTGCTAATAGAAACAATGACAACGAGTATCACATTTGGATTCGGATTCCATGGAGTATTTGGATTCGAATGAGCTTTTCTCCGTATCATGATGACTCAACATGTTGTGAGAAATTGTTTCCTTAGAAATTTTATTTTGGAAATAGAAGTGCATACACGCAATTTGAGAAATTCCTAAGCAATTGTTCCTACCCACCAATAACGGAACAACATGTGCAACTCTGCAATTCTTCCATGATTATCATAATTGGAAAAGACAACCGCGTACAATATAACGTAATTATAAATAGACCTTCCAATGAAAAAAAGTTGAAAGAAATACTACTTGAAAAACAATACGATTGTACTATCTCCGTCCCATAATAAGTGTAGCCATGAGTTTCCGCGTCTAACTTTGATCGTCCGTCTTATTTAAATTTTTTTTATAATCAGCATTTTTGTTGTTATGAGATGATAAAACATGAATAGTACTTTACTTGTGACTTATGTTTTTAAATTTTTTCAAAAAATTTTCAAATAAGACGAACGGTCAAAGTTGGGCGCGGAAAACTATGACTGCACTTATTTTGGGACGGAGGAAGTACATCGACAGTTTTAGCAGATAGAACAATATATACGACGGATATTTATTGAAGTAAATATTTGATTCTAGAGACAAGGGAGCTGTGTTAAAAAAAGTAGAACTTACACAAACGGCATAATTGGATCAAGACGACTAGTAACCCATATAGCTAACTACAATAATGAAAGCAATGAGAGCATACTCATGACATGTGAAAAACAGGCCAAAACCAGTTCCACGATACTTGGCCACCATCCCTAAATATTCGCGGTGCAACCCCGCTAGGAGAACGAACCGGATGGTCAAGATGGCGAACCGGATGAGGCGGCGACGACACCCCCGGCAAAACGCAGTGCTATCATTGTTTTCTTCTTGAATCTTATTCCCGCCTGCCACCAAATCTGTCTTCGCTTCAGCCTTGGAGCCGGAGCCGGAATCTGCACCACCGTCCTCCTGGAGCTCATGGATGGATTGCTTGGAGTGCTCCATGAGTTATTTTTCCTGAAATCTCTCAATGCTGTGAAAGGGATAAGCGAATAATTATAAACGATTGTATTCTTTTCAAAAAAATAAACAAATAAGCGATTGTATGATATTTTTCACTGGTTGCTGATTGCAGGAGGTGGTTCTCAGGTGCGATACTTATAGTAGATTAATCGAAGAAACGGGAGTCAGCATCGGAAGTAGCTTAGGTTCGGTTCGGTTCTGTTTAGGACTCGCGTCGCGCGCCGAGTTTGGCCGCTGAACGATTTGGCCCTGGATGCGCTGCTCATCGTCATCTACCTGGGATCCACGGATTCACCCATCGCTGAAGATACTGGAGAACCCCGCGCCCTCCGTGTCTACGCGTCGTGGCGAAGTCCTGTCGATGTCGTTGCTCCTTGCTCGGTTCGTGACCTCCGCCGCTGCCATTGCTAGATCGCGACGGCCTCCATGTCCTGTGCGGCGAAGAGGAAGCGGATGCCCAGGAAGTGCGAGTAGGCGCGCACGAAGGCGGAGAATCCGATCCCGACGTCTTGTCCTGGCCGGCGACGACGAGCGGTTGCGGAAGTCGGCGAGGTCGAAAGGGACGCGGCAGATCGAGGCGCGCCGCGCGTGGGGCGAGGGTGAGGTCGGACCGCAGCCGCAAGCCGTGCGCGAGCACGAGGCGCTCCCCTCCGCGCGGGCGGCGGTGTTGAAGGTCAGCACCTGCTTCTCCAACTGCTCGGCTCGGCCATGCGGGTCGCCTCGGCGTCGCGGCTCTCCTCCCCCACTCATGCACGCTCGACTCGTTCATAGCCGGCGGCTGGTCCTCGACGTTGTAGATCTCGTCCTCCTCGTACACCGCGGACACGTTGCACGGGATCAGCCTGTCAATGAACATTGAACACCATTGTTACTGTGCATGAATTTCAGTGCGGTTTAACAAGATGAAAGCAATCAAGCGCACAAAAGAAACATCTCGGAGAAATTCAGAGTTCAGGGAATGATATGAATTTATTTTTACATCCACCGGAATGGATTACTATGATGAATTATTGGTCACAGTTTTCTTTTGTCGGAACTGTTAAGCTTAAGTATATAATAGAGTAAATTGCATCGGTGGTACACGAACTTGTTAGGTGAATGTAATCTAGTACATGAACATGTAAAATGCTCGTTTTGGTACACGAACTTATATTGCACGTGCGAACGATCAGTCTTGGAAAAGTACTAAAGATTGTGAGCTACAGCATAATCAGTACAGATATGAACAAAAAAAAAGAACTATTTTGATGATCAAACAAGTTGATCAGCATGACAACATGTCATAATTCTAATGGATACTACAAGTTTATGTGCTGAAACAATTGGTTTCAAATCACATACTCATACGGTATGTTCTAAGGTGTGGTTACAGAAGCTATACTGTCAAAAATTGATGATCCTAAATAAACTCCTAACGTGATCCAAAACTCAGACTATTCTTAATCAAGGCTCAGTAGCGTCCCCGTTAATCCAATGCATTGTGCTCAATAAAGCTAAGCAAACATTTAGCTAGATTCAAAAACATTTCGTCAGAATAACATGAAACAGAAAATCAAACTTTCTGATCGTGCCTATTTCCCTATTCGTCCACTTCATCATAGCGAAATCGATGAACTAACCCAGCGCACAATTCTAAAGAATTCTCAACGGTTTGGCGTTAGAAGTGTTCATGGATTAATTTGCAAGCAGCAGAAGATAAGGTTGCCATGAATTCCTCTGCACATACAACTAATTCAGTGAATGCAAATATCTAGCTAGAGAATCGTGTGAAGTACATGAATGATCAGATTCGCTGCACCAAAACCATAAAACACGCGTGAATTCACATGAGGATGAAATTAAATCTTGCAACAAAAAACTCGATCATAATAAGAGATCCTACATCGCTGGCCGGTCTGACTGCCACATAACCCACAGTCTAACCAGCCACACCCGGCCGGTAAACAACAACCGTTATTTCACAAAACCAATCATCTATTATACTCCGAAATCTCATAACAAGAAACTAATCTTTCACACATATAATATCACAAACCACCAATATTATTAACACATAAAATCTAAGTCACTACTTCATTTTACATACGTAGACGAAGAGCTTGCTGAAGATGGTGGCGAAGAATGAGAACCACATAAGTAGGCGGTGCAGGATCCATGAAAATATTGCTTGCCTCGCTTTCTTACTTTTTTTTTTTGACCGGACTCTTACTCTTACTCCAACGATGCAGATGTGCAAGGGGATACAAGGAGGGGTTTGTGGCTATTTGCATAAAGGCAGTTGTAAAACATTTTATTGAGCAAAACAGTAAAACTGTTGAGTAATTAAAGTAACATTAAATCTCCACTGATCAACGCTACACCACGTTGAACAGGCCCAACCAACCCACCTGAACTACAGTGTATTGGGTCGATTTATTAAGATGGGACTAATCACGGTGAATCTGGTCGACCGCCCATAACCGCGGGCACGGCTATTCGAATAGTTTTACTCTGATCAGAGGTGTACAACTGTACCCACGAGACACAGCCCCACGACACGTTTCCGTACGCCGACATGCCACCACGACATACCGGAAAGAGGCCGTGACAGGACCCTTCGCATAACCCCCTCTAGCCAAGCACACCACACCTCAGGTTTCACCCTCGTCCCCAGCGGGCAACGGGCAGTCCCCTCTCGTGCCTAGGTGAATCCGGAAGCGACAGAGGCCGTCGCAGGGCCCGCCCCGCTCCATCACGCCCACCCTTGCCTGGATGCGTCGACTAGAGGAAAGCTACACTACAAGCCCAGCCGTTGCCCACGCTGGCTTGTGGTAAGTACGATAAGTTCTTCCAGGGCATCTCGCGAACCGGTCCTTAACTGCCATGGGTGCGACCAGCAAAACCATGCACCCATAGCCCACCATTCAGTCGCATTTTAGTTGAATAATTACGACCATGAAGCATGGCCAGATGTCTCGAGCACGCAGCTCACTCTGATACTAAAAAGGTCTAATACTGTAATTATCCCATCAACTGAGCTAGTGGTAATTAAGCATGGCTAAGCATATAGTTCTAGCTAAGTCATCAAAGTAACACAAGCTAGGCGATTTATTACCCATGGTTGACAAAGGACAGATATCAAGTAAACATGGCACAAGCGAGCAGATAGGTAAAACCCTGACCCCATGTGATTAGCAAAACATGCATATTTATTTGCAAACAGTAAAACATTTGTAAATTGGGATCAACATGCTCAAAGGGAATGTGTGACTTGCCTTGCTTCTTCAAACAATCTTCCGAACTCCTATCCTTGCGACCGTGATCTTCCGAAACGACGGATTCTACACGTAGGCACGCAAAACGAGGAAAAAATCTAATAAAAACCAAGGAAACAGTATATAAAAAGTAAACAAACATGTAGAGCTCAATTTTAGATGAATTTTGCAAGTTGAATGGCTCAATTCGGAGTTCGAATGAATTAGATATGAATTTTAGAAGTTTTGAGCCATTTATATGAATTTCTAGAATTATTCACGAATTATTGCGCAATTATTATTTATTTTTACAAAGGAAAAGGACCTCGCTGACGTCAGCAAGGGGCGGCCGGCGCCGACATGCGGGCCCCACACGTCAGCGAGTCAAAGGGGGAGGGCGCACGGTGGACATGGTCCACACGTGGCCTCGGGTGCGCCTCCACCACGTGGACGGCCCAGATCGACCTGAGCCGATCGGGCGGCCGAGGGGAGCGGCAGCCAGGGGCACAGGCGCGGCACGAAGCCGGCCCGGCCGAGCCAAGGCGCGGCGGCGGCGGCATGCGGCCACCGGCGGCAGCAGCCGGCGACGTGGAACGGCGGCGGGCGGCCGGAGGACAGCGGCGCGCACGGGGACGGCGACGCACCCCAAGAGGCGGAGATCGGCAAGAAAGGGGGACGGGAAAAAAAAAGGAAGGGAGGAGAGGTCCTCACCGGAAGCGGCGGCCGGCGCGGAGGAAGATGACGGCGACGACGATTGCCCGATGGCGGCTTGCGAGGACGGAGGGCGGACGGGGTCGCCCTTGACCTTCAGAAGGAGAAGAGGGAGTTCGGGAGGGGAGGACCGATGCGGGGTGACCGGTAACGACGGCCGACCGCGACAATATGAGAAGGATCTCACCGACGACCGAGGAAGGAGGAGCTCCGGCGGATTTCCGGCAAAGAGGGGCGGCGACCGAGGTCCTCCTCGTCCTTGCGGAGCTGAGGGAGGCAACGGCGCGGGTCAGCGTCGACCGAAGCGGCGGCGCGACGCGGCTGGAGTCGGCGGCGGCGGCGGAGAGAGGTGGTTCGCGTGGCTACGGCGCTACGGAGGTGGAGAGGGGAAATGGAGCGGTGGCCGAGCTTGCCCGGGCGGCGGCAAAGCTGGCGGTGGCGGCGGCGCAGCGCGGAGACGGCGGTGGTGGCTGAGGCACGCGGCTGGAGAACGCTGGCGAGCGGCGGCAATGGGGACCGGCGTGGGGAGAGCGGGGAAAAGCGCAGGGAGCTCGGGATGGAGTGGGAAACGAAAGAGGGGAGCACGAGGGTGCTTTATATAGGGCTCGGGGATGGAGATCGTGCCCGGGAGAGGCGGGATCGGCTGGCGACGTGGGGTGGCGAAGTGGAGCTCGGGATGGCAACGGTTTTCGCAGGGCGTGGGGGAAACGGCGCGGACGTGGGCGGCGACCGCGTCCACGCATGCGCGGGAGAGGGAACCACGCGAGGAAGGCGGCGACGTGGGGAGCACGGGGTGGCCATGGCGGCGGTTGGGGCGACGGGAGGTTGGGGAAGAAGATGACAGGTGGGGCCTCGGGTCCCACCTGTCGGGGAGAGAGAGAAGGGAAAACGGGCGAGGGAGGTAAAGCAGACTTGAGGGAGAGAGAGAGCCGAGCGGGCCGAGGGAGGAGGCTGGCCCGAGAGGGAGAGAAAAGGGGCGCGCAGGCCGTGGGAGGGAAGGAAGACTTGGGCCGAAAAGGGCCCAAAGAGAGGAAGGAGGATTTTATTTGTTTTCTTTTTATTTTAATTGATGCAATGATCTTTGTGCTATTAAAACTATTTCTCAAGCTCCGAAAATTCACGGAAAATTCCGGAGAGTACATTAGGGCACAAAGAATATTACAAAATATTCCCGGCCAATAATTTTTAAAGGAAATTTTAATTTCCTCTATAATTCACTTGATTAAGTTGATTTAACTTTTATTTAATTTCTAGAAAATGTATTATTAATTGATTTTTATTCCCGAACGAAAATCAGGGCGTTACACTGAACAAGGTTGGTTTAGTGATCAGGTTTTGGATGATCTACAGGGGAAAACATAGATGCAATCAGATTTTCCAGAAAAGAGTAATCAGAGGGAGGGAAAGCAGATAGTCATTGAGGGGGGACAGATTGGAAATGTTGATCTCAAGTACAGTGGTGAACCAAGCACAGAGGTTCCTAAGGGGGGGTCTATTGATGCCTGACATGATGGTGGTGGAAGACAAGATAAAGTGTTCACAAATATTAAGAGACAAAGAATTGGCTTTTAAGTTACAGTATGAAGATTCAACTATGATACAGCTGAATGTTTGTGAATCAAAGAAATCCTCAAGTGAAGAAGGGGAGGTGCTTGGTCAGGTGGACAAGATACAGTCTTCTCAGGAACAGTTATTTGGAGGAGGGCAGATAAATGATCAGATAGACAGCATATCTAGAAAAGTTGCAGAGGGGATCCTAGAATTGGAGATGGATGAGGAGGATAAGGAGAAAGTTTCTTTGAAAGACAGTGAAGATTATATGGATTCTCAGGAATCAGAAGGAAGTTTTGGCCAAGAGATTAGATATAGACTTGACTGAAGATGTGACAGGAAGTCAAGAATAGGAGATGAGGAGGAACAAAAGACCGAAGGACAAGGAGGACAAGAAACCTTATGAGATGGCCATTGAAAGAAAAGAAGCCCAAAATGCTTTTATCAACAAAGGTCAGAACCAGATCCCTTCCTTTATACATGATTCAAATTTGTCTTTAGTTGACATGGCTAGTATTCTAGGGGTAAATCTTGGTTGTGCTGTGGATGATGTAGAATCCAATGTGCATTTGATTAAAGAGTTGGACTTGGCTAGAATTAACCTCTTTATGAAAGAGGGACAAAACTCTGATTGCCATTTTGATGATGTGTCCAATAGGGAGATAAATCCTGTGATACTTGAACTTAATGATTCTAAAAATTCCGGAGAGGAGGTTGATGACTTTGAGGAAATTGAGTTTATGCTCAAGCAAATACAATCTTCAGCTAGAAAAATGAAACAAAAAAAGGGAAACCTTGAGATTTTCAAGGTCACTCCTAAACTTAAGAAAAGGAAAAAGAAACCAAAAGAATTATGAAAAGGCATATTCTGGAATATTAGAGGCATGGGGAACCCGAAAAAATAGATCATTTGCAGGACCTAATTAGGGATTCAAATGTAGACTTTGTGGGAATTCTTGAAACTATAAAGCATGATTTCTCTGCTGGCTTACTTCATAGCTTAAGTGGACAAAAAAAAATTAAAATGGGAATGGCTACTCTCATGTGGCAGGTCAGGGGGGATTCTAGTGGGTGTAAACATATACAAGTTATCATTTGTAAATGTTACTATGGAGAATTTTCATATCAGGTTAAAGTTGTAGAATATTTGAGACAAAAAAACATGGGATCTGTTAGTAATATATGGGGCTGCTCAACCAGAGCATAAGGCTGTCTTCCTAGCTGAATTGGCTAAGGAGTTCCAAAAATCTAAGGGACCCTTTGTGGCTGGTGGAGACTTTAACATTCTGAGGAAAGAAAGTGAGAGAAACAAAAGTTGGGGGTTATAATAAGTGGACCTTCCTCTTTAATGCAATAATTAAGCAGAACAATTTGAGGGAGGTTCAAATGGGAGGAAGACAATTTACTTGGTGTAATAACCAAGATAACCCAACTTTAGAAAAATTGGATAGAGTGTTCATCAACAATGAATGGGAATTTGTTTACCCTCTCACCTCTGTTCAATCTTTGGTAAGAGCCTTCTCTGATCACAATCCCATGTTGTTGGACACTAGGGAATTAGTTAAAAAAAAGAGTATGCTCAGATTTGAATTTAGTTGGTTTATGAGAGAGGATCTAGGGACTTTGGTGCAGGAAGCTTGGAACAAATCCTTTTCAGGTAATAGCATTGAAAAATGGCAAAAGAGACTTAGCTATCTAAGGAGGAAATTAAAAGGTTTGAATAAGAATTGGTAAGGAGAATATAGGAGGAGAAAAACTGAAATTTTGAACAAAATTGATGCAATTGACTTAAAAGCTGAAAATGTTGGCTTGAGTTGTAGAGATAGAGAAGATAGAAGAGCCTGGAATTGCAGCTGAAATTCACTATTAGGGAGGAAAAAACGAAGTGGTTCCAGAGGAGCAAAGAAAGGGAAATCATGGAGGGAGATTGTAATACCTAATATTACCATGCCAAAGCTAATGTAGGAAGAGGAAAATTCTGATTCACTCTTTATCTCAATAGGAAGGTATCATTACTGGGCAAGCCGAGCTTTTGACATACATTACTCACTTTTACAATGAGCTCTTTGGTAATCCCAAACAGAATAACTTGTTTTTAAACCTAGAGGGGATCACAAAGGTAAGAAGATGCAGAAATGTTAATAAAACGTTTCACTCTGGAAGAAGTGAAACAGGTAGTTTTTGAGCTAAAACAGAATAAGGCTCCTGGTCCTGATGGTTTCCTTGGTGATTTTTATATTAAATTTTGGGATTTAATAAAAGGTGATTTACTGGATCTGGTTAATGACTTCCATAGAGGTGTGCTAGACATTGAGAGACTAAATTATGTCATAATTACTAAAGACGCTGCTCAAATACAAAAATTTAGACCAATATGTTTGCTGAATGTTAGTTTCAAAATCATTACAAAAGTGTTGATGAATAGATTGGATAGGGTTATGGCTTCTATCATTTCAAAGAACCAGAATGCTTTTCTCAAAAATAGGTTTATCATGGAAGGGATTGTGATTCTACATGAGGTGTTGAATACTTCACACAAAAAAAGCAAAGTGGGATCATTTTTAAGGTAGATTTTGAGAAGGCCTATGACAAAGAGGACTGGGTGTTTATATATAGAATGCTTGAAGCAAAAGGCTTTCCTGATATGTTGTGTGATTGGATCATGAGAGTAATTAAAGGAGGAAAAGTAGCAGTGAGAGTCAATGATGAGATAGGTCCTTACTTTAATAATCATAATGGGCTGAGACAGGGTGACCCTCTCTCCCCTCTGCTATTCAATTTGGCAGCTGAAGCACTCACTACGTTAATACAGAGAGCTAAAAACAACAATCTGACTGAAGGTCTGACTGTCAGTGGTAATGAAAAGGTGGCCATCTTGCAATATGCAAATGACACTATTTTCATGCTGTCTGATAATTTGAATTATGCAAAAAAAATCTAAAATTCATTCTTTGTCTGTTTGAGCAGCTCTCTGGTTTGAAAATAAATTTTAATAAAAGTGAGGTTTTCTGCCTAGGAGAAGCAGTTGAGAAACAGGAGCTTTACATCTAGATTTTCACTTGTAAAGTACTCACTCCGTCCCACAGTATAAGGGATTTTGAGTTTTTGATTGCAACGTTTGACCACTCGTCTTATTCAATTTTTTTTTGCAAATATAAAAAACGAAAAGTTGTGCTTAAAGTACTATGGATAATAAAGTAAGTCACAAATAAAATAAATAATAATTTCAAAAAAATTTGAATAAGACGAGTGGTCAAACATTGCAAGCAAAAATTCAAAATCCCTTATATTATGGGACGGAGGGAGTAGGTGATTTGCTTATGAAATACTTGGGAGTGCCAATTGATCAAAAAAAGATTGCTTAATAGTGACCGGAATGTTGCTGAAAATAAAATGGAACACAGCAAGACAGACTCCAATCAATTGGAGGAAGATTGATTCTTAATTTCTTATCAATTCAAGCCTTAGCAATGTCCCTTTATATATGCTCTCCTCTTACCGATTGACACATGGGCTAGAGAAAAAATATACTATTTTAGAAAAAGATTCCTATGGCAAGATGAACAAGGATGTAGAAATTATTTAGTGCAATGGCTTGTTGTTTGTTCCCAAAAAGATCAAGGGGTCTGGGATTGCTGAATTTTGCAAACAACGAACATAGCTTTGTTGTGCAAATGGTTATGGAAATTAGAAAATGAAAATGGTGGTGGCAAGATCTTATTAAAGCCAAGTAGCTAAAAAACAAAACCCTCTCAGGAGTATCAGTTAAACCTGGAGACTCTTATTTTTTGCAGGGCTTGATGGAAATAAAAAATGTCTTCTTTAAATTCTGCACTGAAAAGTAGGAAATGGGGAAAACACCCTTTTTTGGAAGACAGTTGGATTGGTGGCCGTCCTCTGAATATACAATTTCCTTCATTGTATAACAAAATTTTCAAAAAGAAAAAGTTTCAGTAGCCATGGTTAAAAAGGAAGGTTGGGGTATAATCAAATTCAGAAATACTTTGCTTGGAGAGAAGTTGAGAGATTGTAATAAATAAGATAAAATCTATGTGTGAGCAGATGCAGCTGCAGGTTGGCAGCTCTATTAGGGTCTTGTGGAATCTTACGTTGATGAGTCTTTCATAGTTAAGTCTTTATATAAAACTCTTAAGATTCAACAAACACATTTCCCCTTTTAATTTATTTGGAAATTCAAAATCCTCTAAAGATCAGATTCAACAAACACATTTCCCCTTTAAATTTATTTGGAAATTCAAAATTCCTTTAAAGACTAGAGTGTTTCATAATCTTGTTATTAAAAAGAAAATTTTTACTAAGGACAGTTTATTCAAAAGAGGGTGGAAAAAAGGAGATAAATGGTGTCAATTCTGTTACAATGAGCAATCAGTGCAACACTTTCTTCTGTTATTTGGCTAGATTTATTTGCAATGTGTTTTGTTGTGCTTTGAGTTTGAAACCTAACTTAGCAAAAAATCAGTTGTTTGGGAGCTGGCTTTCTGGTTTCAATAAAAACATAAATATTTGATGATGGTGGGTGTGGCTACAGTCATTTAGGCCAATTGGAATACCAGAAATAAAACATGTTTTGAGCATATTTTACTAAATGATCCAATTGAGATGATATATCTAGCATATAACTGGATTGAGTGTTGGGCTATTTTTGCATAGAATGGAAGCAAATCAAAGAAGGATGTTGTTGTTCAGTTTAAGACATGGCTGAAGGGTCTACACAATAAGGCTGGAGGTATGAAGAAAAGCATTTTTAGGGTGTAGTTTGTTTGTTGTGTTTACTTAGGCCATCGTTGCTATTTTGTCCTACCCTTTTAGTTTCCCATTTTCTCTTTTTTTTTCTACTATGTCATTTCTGATAATAGAAATGTGGGCTCTTAGTCCTAGTTCAAAAAAAAGTTTGAAAAGTTCATGAATTCCGGACATGTTTTGAGAAATGAGAAGTGTCGGTAGGATTTTTGTCGGGAAACTTTTATAAACATAAACGGATATGATAAGGCTTCTATCCGTCGAAAACTTTAAGAAAACAAATTTGAAAACTTTTTATAAACGAATTTAGTTTTTTTTTCTCGTAATCGAAAAAAAGAGTATTTCTCATATACAAATAATTAGCTTCAACCTTCTTTATTCTAAATATTTAGATTTATACTATGTATTGAGTTACTTAACTAAATAGATGTATTATTTTAGTCAAGTACTTTTTAATTTTTTTCCTAATGAATATTTTTATTTTTATTAGGACACGCCATACTACTTATAACTATAGTTATAGATTAATATAGTTCTTTTTTTTCTAATAAAATAAAATGTACAACTAGTTGTATTATTATAAATTGATAAAAAATAGAAATATTAATTTATTGTTTTAAAAAATATTGAGTTATATCTCTTCGTTGATTTCTTAGGATATGCTTTGAAAATCCCTCCTCTTACATAAAATGATATATGCATTAACAAATATGATTAATTAAGTGTAAGCTTTTTTTGAAAAATAGATCAATATAATTTTTAATGCAATTTTCGTATAAATCTTTTTGTAAAAAGAATATTGTTCAGTAGTTTGAAAACGTGCGCGCAAAAAAACGAAATAGATGAATGAGAAAGTAAACCAAAAGTACTTAGCCTTATCATTGTTCAATAACGGAACAACTATATATAACTCCACAATTCTTCCACGATGATTATAATGGGAAAAGACAATCACATATAGTACAACAAAGCTCTAAAGTATTCCTTCCATCTAAAAAAGGTAAAAAAACTACTTGGAAAATAAAACAAAGGTACAGTCGATTAGAAGATGGAGCAATATATATAATAAATACTCCTATTTATTGAAATAAATATAGGATCCTAGAGGCAAGTGAGCTATTAAAAATTTGCCACGTGCTTCACCGCGGTTCTTGTTTTCGAGCTCCTTCCATTAAGAAAGGTAAAAAAAACTACTTGGAAAATAATACAAAGGTACAATCGATTAGAGATGGAACAATATATATAACAAATACTCCTATTAATTGAAATAAATATAGGATCCTAGACATAAGTGAGCTATTAAAAATGTGCCACGTGCTTCTCTGCGGTCCTTATTTTCGAACTCCACGAGGCTGCACTGCAAAGCAGGAGTGTGTGTTGGCCGTTGCTGGCTACCGCCAGAGGAAGCGTGCCCCACGCCTACGCTTGACAAGGGGTAGTCCTAATGGGCGGGTGATCGCTCCCTTCCCTTCCCAGCGATCACCCGCCCCTCCCCCTTACTACCCCTTCCTCCTCCCCTTCTTCTCTTCCTACTACACCATAAATATTTGAATTCAAATTCAAATTTGAAACGGGTATGTAAACTTTTTGCTTATAAACTTTGGGTCTATAAACTAATATTTGAATTCAAATTCAAATTTGAAACGGGTATGTAAACTTTTGACCTATAAACTTTGGGTCTATAAACTAATATTTGAATTTAAATTCAAATTTGAAACAGGTATGTAAACTTTTTACTTATAAACTTTGGGTCTATAAATTAATATTTGAATTCAAATTCAAATTTGAAACGGGTATATAAACTTTTGACTTATAAACTTTGGGTCTATAAACTTTAGGTGTATAAACTTTAGATGTATAGAAATACTATATACAGAAAATATTTGAATTCAAATTCAAATTTGAATCAGATATAATTCAAATTCAAATTTGAAACGGGTATATAAACTTTTGACTTATAAACTTTATGTCTATAAACTTTAGGTGTATATAAATACTATATGTAAAAAAATATTTGAATTCAAATTCAAATTTGAATCGGATATATAAACTTTTGACTTAGGTCTCTAAACTTTAGATGTGTAAACTTGAGGTGTATAAACTTTAGGTGCATAAATTTACTAAAATAAGAAAGTAATGCGGTGTCAAAAAAGGAAACCAGGTGGAGGGAAAGAGGGGGAGGGGGGGCGAATTGATCGCTACCCCCATCACCAGGCGAGCGATCGCCCATTAGCATTTCCGCTTGACAAGCACCGTACTGGCCTTCGCGAGCTCGCACTACTGCAGCACCCTACCTCCTCACAATTGTGGAACCAACTGCTGCTGCTTGGAGGAGGAAGAGAGGGGAGGAGGGAAGAAGGAAGAAATGGCTGACATGTGAGCCACATTATTTTTTCCCTTTTTTTTTAAAAAAAAAAAGATTGTAATAGTAATGCCACGAAGATTGCGTGCTGCGGGAAAGTCGTCATGGGAGGTCGATTCGGCCGCCGCGACGGCTGAACGAGAAGGCCAGTGAAGATGCACCATTTTCGCTAGCGGTGGCAAACCATGAGCGAAGATACATTTTCACTGGCGGATAACATAATGGAGCCGCCAACAAAGATAGTTATCGTTGGCGGTTGCCTTATAACAGTCACCAGTGAAAATGATCTTCGCTGGCGCACTTAAGCTACATGGCCCGCCAGCAAAAATGCACTTTACCAGTTGCTTGCTGACACGTGACCCGCTTATGAAGATATTTAATTATTTTTTAGGAAAAAATTGAAACTATTTTTAGTTTGTTCACGTACTTAAGAATCACACATAGAGGATATATTCAATCGAGCAATCGATGATAAATGTTTTCTTATTGTTGCTTGCAACATCTATTGATAATTAATAGGGTTAATTGGAACCATGTCATTATAAATTTCATTGTTTGGAAAAATGTCATTAATGTTCATCTATTTGGTATTATACTATTCCAATTTCACAGGTATAAGAGATATGCTACTACGTACCCCTCACTGTATTTCTAACATTTTAGGACCAAATTACCCCTTTATTTTTCTTCTTCCTTCCCCTCTCTTCTCTCTTTCAGCCGACGAACTGTAATGACCTCATGCTCGAGGAGATGGATTCTAATCATTTGGGCAAATATCCACCCGTTTATTACATGCCAATTAAATGGTTATTAAAAAAAAAGACAAGATGGATCAATATGTAATATACATCATGTAAAGCCTTATCTTATGTCATACACTTGTCATACATAGGTAATGACACTAAAAAAATGAGTTCAATAGGAGCACCCAACAAAATATACCATTGAACAAAACTTCAGCACGACAAAAACAAGAAGGTTAAGATCACGGTCTGACAGTGTATCAGCACTATTAACGTATCCACAATTTATACTCATTATCATGCCTCAAAACTGAACGGCAACTATCCAACACTGATCCTTGGGTTCTTTCGTTGTTACAGTATGAAAATTGAACCCATCATATTCACCCAACAAAAAGAAGCATTCAGCTTCAGTGCACAAATCCAAGGATAAAAGCTTAAGACAAAAAACGTACAGCAGCTGCCAACTTCTGTTCACATCTGTTGGAACAGTCTCAAGCATCACCATGAACAAAAACACGGTCCTTATCATCAAGAACTAGGAAGAAACAGCTTTTCTTTCTTCATCATCAGTGATCGGTAGTTTCGTAGGCACGTCAAAGCTTGCCTTTAGCGTGCGAAGTCTTTACTCTGTGCTGATTAATGCCTGGAGCAGGGGATGCCCTGATTCTGCAATTGAGGTGCCCGCACCATTAGATCCTGGATGCCCTGATCTACAACAGCAATGCCTGCAGCTGCAAGACCAACCAACTGTTAGCAGCCAATTACACATGGAAAATATGACGGGATGGATGATGTCAATGACCAACCAACTGTCAATGATTTCTAAGGCAATTCTGAAAATATTATAACTAGTTTGGTGTGTTTACAGTCCTGGGAGCCAATACTGGAGCTGCTACTAGCATGAGTTCAGGAACAAGGTAACTTGTGCAGGCTAGAACTATAGTAATTGACATCAGCAGCATGGCTCCAATGTGCACCAATTCGGCGTCACATTGGTCAACCCATTTTCTGGGGGTGCCTAACAGGGCGAAACTAACTAGAATCAGGCTCTAATTCAGTAGTAATCCCATAGATTGGATAAACTACTAAGTAAAAACTGGCTTGACCTATGTATCTTTTGGTCTAGTCTTGGTAAAATTGAATTGGTTTCTGTTGTTGTTGAGTCCATTTGGACCCCTGGTACCTGTGCACCTATTTCAGGCTGGCTGGCTGGCCATGTGTCACACAGGTCTTTTTGGTTAATTCATTTGAAGATTTTGCCTAAGACTTGCTGCATACTAAGATACCTGCCGGGCATTTGAAATTTGGTAACCCACTTCATTGTCCTGTACATATACAAAGGCTTCTGTTCGCTGCTAGTACTACCTTAGCTGACCAGAAGTTAGGAATCAACGATGCATTTATATGTGTGTTTAGTTCACGTCAAAATTGTAAGTTTGGTTTAAATTGGAACGATGTGACGAAAAAGTTGGAAGTTTATATGTGTAGGAAAGTTTTGATGTGATGGAAAAGTTGGAAGTTTGAAAAAAAAAGTTTGGAAGTAAACTCGGCCTAACCTGCATTTGCTGTTTTGGTTGAAATAAGATTCAGAGAAGATTCGTTGGTACCATTAAAGAGAGGACCAATTTTCCAGTTGCTCACTAGGTGATTTCAACCAGAAGCTCCGGTCGAAGCCCCATGTTCATAAGACCATGCTAGCAAAAAGATAAAATTAGTAAAACAAAGCAGATGTTCAAATATCGCTGGGATAATATACCACTCTCAAACGCCAAATAGACCGTTCTTAGCACCAGCAGAGGTGGGGAAGCGCGCATAATACCAATGCCTCACTCAAGATGTGACAGGCAAGCCCCACTGCTATATGAAGAGCTAAGGGGCTGTGTGGTTTTCGAGACTTATTTTAAGGTCCTGTCACATCGAATGTTTGAACACTAATTTAGAGTATTAAATATACACTAATTATAAAATCCATTTCATAATATTGGACTAATTCGCGAGACGAATCTTTTGAGTCTAATTACGCCATAATTTTGACAGTGTGATGCTACAGTAAACTTTTGATAATTATGGATTAATTAGGCTTAAAAAATTCGTCTCGCGGATTAGCTCTCATTTATGAAATTAGTTTTTTTATTAGTCTATGTTTAATACTCTAAATTAACGTCCAAACATCCGATGTGACATGGGCTAAAAAATTTTTAGCACCATCTAAACACCCCCACACAAGCATAAACAGGAGAGGGGTTCCATGTTCCATCAACAGTGAAGGTAAAGAATACTGGCTTGCCAATGGTATAGCAGAAGGGAACATCTTTGGGATCTGGAGAGGTGGGCATCACTGCCAATATTTAGAATCACAAATGTAAGTTACTTCTAGATTAGACAAAAAGAATGAAAAACTTAACGTAAGAATCAGTAACAGTATACTATATGTAGGTGCAGCACGTGCTCTTATTAGGGAACTTGCTGCCTATGGAGTCCCGAAAGCCAGAACAACAACAACGAACACGAGGAAGAGCTCCTCAAGGGGGATCCCATGGGATCATTTTGTAACCTAGTTTGTAAAAACTCTGGGTTTTTTTTCTCTCTTCTCCTAATATGAAATAGGCAGAGCTCCTGATTTTACCCCTAAAAAAACACGAGGAAGAGCATCAGATAGAACGCCTTACGGACAAAAACAACACAAGGGTCATTCTTGTGCTGTCGACATACATAGCATCCTCTTGCTTATTGTAATGAATCCCATGTCTTTCTAGCCAATCCTTCTCCATACCTCAGATGCTATCTGCATTTAAGTGATCAAATTTTCAATATGGCAACATATTTCAAAGATATTTGGAACAACTTAATAGCACAGATCGTATGCTTCAATATGGGTAAATGGATTGGCATAATATAACTTCTTTTTAAACTGAAACTGGCATAATATGACCATAATGATGGAAAAACCATGTCACCGCCTCACCGGTCTTGACTTCCTAGGAAGTTGGGACGCTTGTGTCGGGAGGGGTTTGCATCGATACCTCAAATCAAACGCATCACTAGGCGGTCATGTCAGCCTGCAGGGGATTCCCTGGTCGGATTGAGGCGTGGCGAGGACGGCGCTAGAGGTGGCTGCCGGCGAAGCGCTCCTAATTGAACCTAGAGCAGCACTGCTAGCTACTAAGCTTCGTAGCAAGTTGGATTATAGGCTTAAACAAACAATCGGCAGCAAAAAAACTCCGATCGGGTCAATCGGCGCCACTGTTAAACCCTACCTATTGACTATTCCCGCCGAAGGCACCGGGGTGGGGGGGAGGAGCATGCGAAGGCCATGACGAGATAGATACTTACAAAGGGACGGTGCACCAGGTCACCAACCAATTCTGTCGACGGAGTCGGGGGCGATCGCCGCGGCGGCGGCGAGTTGGGGAGGAGAGGCGGCCATGGAGCTTCGCGTGGTGAGTTGGGTGACTGGTGGTACCAAGAAAAAACGTGCAATAAAAACCACCAATTAATTGAAAACCCATGAAAACTATATCTAAATTTCTCTAAGTTCATGAAAAAAAAATGCAGAGATGGTTATAGTTTTGAAATTATTTTACACAAAATCTTAAATCCGATCTCCAAGAGGAAAAAAAGGGACAAATTCCATGTGAATATTACCCTGATACTATTCATCCTTTTTTTTACACTCAAACGAAGTTAAATTTAGACTTGATATTTAGACATAATGTATTTTATGACTATACCTATATCTAATATTTTTTTAAAAAACTTTTATGTTTGATTTTCATAGGTTTTATTTGATGGTTTTTACTTAATATGACTCAAGTATGAATTATTTACCAGTAGAACTACGTAGATTGGGGTAATATGTTGTTTTTCAAGGGGCGAAAACGACTCAGAAATGGATGGAAACCACCTTTACCGCTTTCGTTTTCAAATCTTTTTAAGAATCACAATAAAAAAAATCCTGAATTCAAAAATGGAATCGAATATTATCGGATACGGAAACAGAGCTAATACAAAATGACGCGGATATGGGAACGGAAATATATCGGAATATAAAAATCCCTCTAAGTGAGCTTCCAAGTGTTTTTTTTTCTAAAACAATAGATAAAATCCAAAATTTTAGCAACTAACATCCCAGATCACTTCGTCACAAAACCGAGTAAAGTTTGTACTTACTGCCACAAAGTGAGGTGCATATCTTGATCTCTCATTGTGGCAATCACAATAGGAAGTGCAGAATAATGCATCACATAACACAATCACTCACAGAGTGAAAGTCACATTTAAATTGTAGTATGTCTTCTGCTCAGGTCCAAATCCCCCAAAACCACGAATTCCGCGTGGACCGCGTCGAGGAAAAAACCGAACTTTCCTAGTGTCCCCTCCACACTCTCATCGCGTGCTTCCTGCGCTCACTCTCTTCTGGAAGAGCTTATTCCCGGCGCGACCATGGCGATGGCGGCGCTGCGTGAGGCCTCCCGCCGTCTGGTCTCCAGGAGGGAGTCCCCGGCGGCCTACGCGCGCCCCTTCCTCCTCACGCACTCCCGGGGCATCACCTACAGGCTCTTCATCGGAGGTAAACCTCACCCCCCGTCTCCGTCTCCTCCCGTTTCCTGACTCGCGCATGCCGCTTGTGTAACATCTCCACCATGGCGTCATCACAGCGCTGCAGATCTTTGCTCGCTCGCCGTCTCTCGTGCGTGCAGATCTGTGTGATTGGCGGCTCGGCAAGTCGGCAAGCCTGTGCATGCATAGTGTTCGACGAAATGCCCGAGAGACGCATTCACCCTGAGTTTCTATCCTTTTACAGGGCTGTCCCAATTCGCGACCGAGGATAGCCTGGCAGAAGCTTTCTCTCAGTATGGCCAGGTACTAGAAGGTACATTTACTTGTAACTTACCAGAGCCGAGCCTAGAGCACACTTTGGTTTATACTTCTTGTCATTACTAGTAAGTTGGAAACTGTTCTTGTTCAAATGCAGCAACAATTGTCACCGATAAGATGACCAACAGACCAAAAGGATTCGGCTTTGTGAAATTTGCCTCCGAAGAAGCCGCCAATAAAGCAAAGGAAGAGATGAACGGCAAGGCAAGCTTTTTGAAACAGTGTATTTTTAGTTCAGCCTAGGCCTTGTTTGGAATGTTGGATTACCACATGAACTTCACAGGAAACCCCAAAATCCAGTTTAAGGGTTGGTTGTTTCTTTCCTAGCAAGTTCATGTAGAATATCAGTCTTGCAAACAAGGCCTTAGAAGTTAGAAGCACACTCTGTTTTTCCTACTTGATTTGATTAACGCAAACTTGCAACAGGTATTGAACGGCCGAGTTATCTATGTCGACATTGCGAAGGCCAAAATGAATCGTACTACAGATTCCAGTCCAAGAGCGACAGGTCCTCCTAAGCCACCTGACCGCTGTTGATAGCATGCGTGTCATCTTCATACTTTCCTTTTTATCTGCTGCACGAGTAGTCTATTGTTAGATTGGGAGTACCTAAAACCATAGAGAGTAATATGAACGATATTACAAAGCTTAGAATGTTGAATGTCCAGTTTTAAAGTTCAGGTGCTAATGGATTTTCATCCAAAGTTTATGGGGAGGTTATTGGGACTTCTTCCTATTATTATTGAGAAGTTCATGCGTAATAATACTGGATTTCCAGTTTTGCAATAAAAGAAGATGTGCCCGATCAACAGCTCAGATTATGATATAACATCACATGCTCTTGCCGATCAAATACTGTGCCCTTTCCTTCTTTGTCATGGACAGTATCTATAATGCTGTCGCCATGAAATGATCTGAAAAGTGCTGTTCATATAGTTGCATATGCTCTTGATGAAGCTGTGGTAGAACAGTGTCCTTCCTCCATGTCTGTCCAGTGTTCTGTATGGAACTAATAATGAATTGGTGTTTTCAAGTACTCCTAACTTAAACTTCATTTGATTTCCCTAAAACTGTGGAACAGTACCTTGATTATACGGAAAACATGAATTGTAATGCGATGGACAGACGGCACATTTTTTTCTGCATTCTTGTATTATTTGAAGGGAAAACATTACTCTTTCTTTTTCAAATTGAAACGTAAAAAAGCACTACTACATGAGATTGGAACATGCGAACAATGTCAATTCTACTAGGCTTAATGTCACATCCTAGGATCAGCTCAGGTGTTTTATCTCCTATTTTAAATGGATGATAAGCACCTGGCCAATTTTTATAGTTTAAGAATAATGTAACTACGGTGGAAGAAAAATACACGCGAGTTCTCTGCTCGATTTGTACACTGATGAAGAGAAGGCCACATTTTGTCCTCTCTTTTTCCTAACCGCAGCCGCCGATCACCGGAGCACCACGGCGGCGACGAAGCTCAGCACGGCCATGGCGCTGGCGGCGGAGCAGCACAGGTCGATGAGCGCCTCGCGTCGCGCCTTGCTCTCCTTCCTCCCCTTCCTGCTCTTCACGAACTCGTCATACCTCCTCTTCGCCTCGTCCCGTTCTCTCCCCCCGCCTATCCTCTGTTCCTCCATTGCCGCAGCGAGGAGGCGGAGGCTTCGCTCGCCGCTCGCCGCGGCGCCGTCGGCGTCCTGCACGGCGAGGCTGACCTCGCTGATGTTGCCGGCCCCCTCGGAGCAGGTCACGGTGGTCTCGAACTTGCACCCGCCCAGCACCACCGCGAACCTCACCAGCGTCTCGCCGGTGTACCAGTGCCGGTCCACCGCCACGGCGCGCCGGCTGGACACGTTCACCGCTCGGCCGCGGGCAGGGTCGACGACCACCCAGCTCAGCTCCAGCTCCGCCGGAGACAGCGCCGCCTCCGCCGCCGGCTTCTTGCACTCCACGGCCTCCACCCGGAACGGCGAGCCGAGGAACCACGGCGACGACGCGGGCGTCTCCACGACACGGGAGAGCAGGGGCGCCCCCCTGTAGTAGACGTCCACCGCCGAGACGAGCTCCGACGGGAGGGGACCTCCGCCGCCGCCGCCGAGCTCCCCGGCGTCCGGGCGCGGGAACGGGAACGCGTCGGCGAAGAGCCGGCGCGGCGGGACCACGGACAGCAGCCGCGGGTGCCCCGCCATGGACGGCCACTCCGCGAGGCAGAGCGCGCGCCACGTCTCCGGGTCCGCGGCGAGCGCCCGGAGCCCCGCCGTGGCGCAGCTCGCCGCCGCCAGCGACCGCCCGTCCAGCCGCCGCAGCGCGCGCGCCAGCACGTCGGCGTGCAGGTCCTCTATCGTAGTAGTCGCCACCATTTTCTCTTCTTCTCTCCCTGGCGCCATCACCCTCTCTCTCCTCTTTTGTACGATGAACCGGTGATAACTACTGCGCCTCCGCCGTGGTCCGGCTTTTATATAGCACTCCTCCTTGTGTGCCCTACTAGTAGTAAGCGCGGTGAACTCTGGTCAAAACCACAGCCGTCCTGGCTGCGACGTGGTCCAGTACCTGTACAGTGCGTTGGTGTGTTTCACAATTTTCTTTCGTTTTAACCCGCATGCCGGTGTGGCCGTGTGGGCGCGGCTTGCAGTGCAGGGCGCCGGCGTGGCAGCCGACGAGAAGGGGTCGGTGGCGCGTGCCAGGGCCGCGCTGGCGCCCGTGGTACGGCGCGACGCGGCTCGCCTCGGCGTATCATCTCAGGCCGCGAACGCGTGGCGCGCCGTGTCTCCTCCGTGCCACGCCGCGGCGCGTCTACCTGACTCTTGAGTCGGTACGCGTCGTGCGATCGGCTGGTTGGTCGGGCGCAACCGCAAACGCAAGCGAGACGTGCCGTTCGTTGCACTTGACGTGACAGAGAACCAAAAGAAAAACAGGTTTTGTTTCCCTGTGCCTTTCACGGCGACCGGTTTTTCTGGCTTGATGGCAAAGCAAATCTGTTGTGCACCGGTGTACCGTGTGTCCGTGTATCTGATTCTTAATTGCGTTTAGAAGGATATCGTTTTCCTCGCGGGGGGGAGAAGGCCGTCGAACGATCGGCACGGCATCTGCATACCGCTGAGATGCTGACGATGGGGGCGGCTCACCGGCATTAATGTCCTGGGAGAGTGAGATCGAGGGCTACTGGACGTGTTACGTGTACGACGGCTTGGCCTGCGTACGTACAGCTACCGTGTGCTGCTGCGCTGTTGCTCTTGCAGATTTCTCGTCAAGAAAGGCGCATTGATACAGGGATATGTACGTCCGTGTGTGTCGTTCCTATCCTCTCGCGGTGACACGATAAGCCTCTCCTAATAATTCTTTTTAGCACACGAGCTTTCTCCTGATCTTGCGATTTTCTGCATGATCTCTCGTTCGGTGTTCGGTGAAGCAATCAAAATGAGAAACAAATGTGGTAACTTTCTGCTTACTACTCTATCCATCTCATAATATAAGAAATTTTAGAGTTATGCACAGTTATTAAGATGGAGGTAGATGGAAAAAGTGAATGATGGAGGTTTGTGATTGGTTGGAAAGAGAATGCTGGTGAAGAAGTTGTTATATTTTAGAACAAATTCAAAGAGAAGTTATTGTATTTTGAGACGGAATGAGTAGTTTAGATGCACAGCAATGCTACGCTGTTGTTCTGTGATTGTGCTTCAGCTGGGGAAAGCAGAGCAATAGTATTCAGAGTTTAGAACTGTTTATATGCATAATGCAATTTTCTCGCGCTCCATTTTTGAAGTTCCTCAGCTTTCAAAGCCTGGGCGATCAGTCTGAGCATGTCGGTAGAGTCGCGGTCATGATTGCCAGAGCAATTAAACTGAAGATTAAATAAAGTCATATTGGAGTAGATTCAGATTGGCCCCGCAATAAGATAATCATATATATCCTTTGATTTCTTTTCTCATAATGGTTTCTGAAGCCTTGGCTCGGCCGGCCGTCATGGGTTGCCTGAACTAGCATCAGGGTTTCGGGGCCCAAATCCTCATATGGTCATATATAACTGCATGACGTTGCAATATGTATGGCAAGGATCTATTTTACATGGGTAAATTTGTTTATTACCGCTGTAAAAATCACGAGCTAAAAAATACATGCTACTCCCTTTATCCCATAATATAAGACGCGGTCAAAATTGACACGGTCTCCAAAACTAATCTTTAACCTATAATTTTCCATGTACTATAAGGTTCCTAGCCACAAAACTATAACCATATGAAAGTAAATTTAAATATCAATCTGATATAATTTTTAACAAATAAAATTTATTTTATACTCCATTCGTCCCTAAATATTTGATGTCGTTGACTTTTTTAAACATGTTTGACTGTTCGTCTTATTCAAAAACTTTTCTGAAATATGTAAAACTATATGTATACATAAAAGTATATTTAACAATGAATCAAATGATAGGAAAAGAATTAATAATTACTTAAAATTTTTAAATAAGACGAATGACCAACCATGTTTAAAAAAACCAATGACGTCAAACATTTAGAGATGAAGGGAGTATTATACTAAGTGTTAGTGAAATATTTTAAATGCTAAATCTTTAAATACGTGTGCGTCTTATATTATAGGATGGAGGGAGTACGTCATTAGTATGTAGATCCAGAGATCCAGCCTTTATATGTCATTATCATGTTACGATGTTATGTTACAACTCGAGTATCTTTAAGATGGTACTAAGTTATCCGATTTTACATTAGTATAATGTTTTGAGTTACCATGTTTTTAAGAGAAAAGATAGTTTTACCAAAGATTTGGATGCTACTATGGTATTACTTCCTTCATCTCAGAATAAGTTTGTTTTCCATCTATTTGTCTTACAGAGACGCCATCTTTTTCAGCGATCATTGCATTAGAGTATTGGGAGACAAACGTATTGAGATTTGCTAAAGTGGAGAATAATTATATTGGAGTTTGCTAAAGTAAGAACATTCTTTTTTTTTCCTTTGTATTGGCATGGGTAGAAATGGGCTAAAAATGAAGTCTTAGTGATGGAGATAGTACACGGGAACTGTCTAAAGATTTCAGATTGCAGATTTCAGGCTTCAGGCTTCTTTTGTTTGAGACCAAAATTAACCAATCAAAAAATAAATGTTGATATTGCCAAATTATTTGGCTTAGGGCTTGTTCACTTTATAGTCACTTTTAACCTTACCAAAATTTGGTTATACTAAATTTTAACACATTTTTACATTACCAAATTTTTAGTGCTAGATATGTTTTGTTTGAAGCCTTATCAAGTTTTGATGGAATTTTTACGAGTGGAAACTTATAAAACTACGGGCCTGTTAACTTTGGGCCTGTTCACTTTGGCATTGCCAAAATTTTGGTAGGATTTCTTATATAGTTACCAAAATTTGACAGTAAACTAAATGTAGCCACTTTTTTTGGCAACTTTACCAAAATTTGGTAAGGTTGAAAATGGCATCAAAGTGAATAGACCCTTTGATGCCGAAAAAAAACCTTACCAAATTTTGGCAATGTTGTCAAAATTTTGACAACTTGCCAAAATTTTGGTAGGATTTCTTATATAGTTACTAAAATTTAGCAGCAAACTAAATGTAGCCACTTTTTTGTTAACTTTACCAAAATTTGGTAAAGTTGAAAATAGCATCAAAGTGAACAGGCCCTACCAAAGGTTGGTAGGGTAACATTAATAAGAATATGTATAATTTGTTGCCTTACAAAAATTTGATAATACCAAAATTAGTAGGGTTAAAAGTGACACAAAAGTAAACAAGCCCTTACCAATCAAAAGCCTAGTCAATTTTCCCCAAAAAATTAGTAATTACCATTGTAAAAAAGAAAAATGGTAAGATCACAAATGGTAAAGAACCATATAAGCCCTAATTAGAGCTAAAGAATGCAGCTCAGGAACATGTGGCAGTGATCTCGGCACAAGGCATGTTTCGGAGTAAAAACAGATTCTTCAAAAAAATAACTTCATACAGACAGAAATTCAACATTTTCAGTCTAAAAAATAAGAAGATATTTGGAGGGAGAAATGTCCCTTCAAACATTTTTTTAAGAAAAAATTATGAGCATGTTAGGATCAAACACAAAATCTTGGAGTTGAAATTACATACCCCTTACCGCTCCACTGCACTGTCAAGTGCATCTCAGCATTTTAGTCTCACAGAGAACCTTCTGTTGTGTTCTAGACTGAGATAATTATTTTGGTTAATCCAATTAATCATTATCTCGAGTTACAACATTTTTTCTCTCTAGAGAAACATCTCCATTTTCTCATCGTCTCCCGGTTTAACTGCATTATTATATACTTCCTCCGTTTCTTAATGTAAATCATTCTACCATTTCACATTTATATTGATGTTAATGAATCTAGACATATATATCTATCTAGATTTATTAACATCAATATAAATATGAAAAATGTTAAAATGACTTACCCTATAAAATGGAGGGTGTAAAACGGAGAGAGAAGCTGTTTTCTGCGCAGCTTGTTTATGACTCGCGCATATTCCTTGTGGACAATTAGTCATTGAACTAGGACAAGTCTAGAAGTGGAATCGTGGAAAGCTTCGATTAGGTAAAGAAAATGAATGTAGGAACTTCATCTGGACCAAATGCCACATTTGACATCCAAGTTAAGATTCCCCATGTTGTCTCATGCGCGCTCGCAAGCCTCTCCTTTGCATGTCGCCGTGTCTTCAGCGGTCAAGCCGCCTTCATCGATCCTCTATTTGCACGTTGTGCAGTACTGAATTATACTATAATTCTGATTCAGTACAGGTGAAGAGTTTTTTTAAAAAAAAACTGAAAACAGCACTAGAGTGTCTTTTCATTGAATAGGGCGTACAGGTGAAGAGTTAGAAGAGTGCTTTGGCAGCACCTCCAGCCTCAAGCTTGTGATCCCGTATTCTGAGTTAATTCCATGACCTAAACTCAAACCATTCGGCTCTTCCTCTTGTGTAGTATATATCTGTTGACCTGCTGCTGTCCTGGAAGGTTTGCTTGCTTTTGTCACCATCTTTTCGTTTCTAGCGGTATTGCATCGATTGATCCATCTAATCCAGCATGTTACCCAGGGAAAAACTTGGCTCGAATCAGCGGCCGCGCGTGCGTACGTGCTCTTTGGTGCGATCGGATCTGATAAGAGTCCTGGACTCTGGACGTGTCTTGTTAGGAAGGAATCCCGTCGACGAAGGCTGTTTGGTCGGCGTCGCTCTCGATCTCACGGGCTCACTGTACGTAGTACGATGCAGAGCAGTTCATCTCATGGCTTCGTTTGACTGACAACGGGCGATGATCGGTTATCCTGTAAGACACTCTCCGCCAGAAGCTGTGTACGGGATGGGAAAACTGAACTGATCGCTGATGTATCAGGATCAGTCGATCAGAAGTTCAGGACAGATCGGACGCCGCGATCGGTGGCGCGTGGAATCGACGGAGAAAATTTTGGTTGGATGTCGGTACGCCCCAAAGTTCCAGTTAAACACTTCCACACCCTCTTGCTCTGTGGCTCCGTGCTTCAGCGACCTTCCCATGGTACGACGGCCAATGAACCGAGCTACTCGTCTACTCCTTTGCTAGAATGCTAGCTTCTTTCCCCGCTTCAAAATAAACCAATATAAATAATAATAGGATATAACCTAGGATAATAATCTGGATATCGTTATCTTAGATCCTCTAGATTGTTTTTTATTATACATTCTAAAATATACTTCCTCGATCCCAAAATAAGCGCATCAATTTTTGTGTCCAACTTTAATCGTCCGTCTTATTTAATTTTTTTTATGATTAGTATTTCTATTGTTGTTAAATTATAAAACATGAGTAATACTTTATGCGTGAATTATGTTTTTAGTTTTTTTAAAAAAAATTAAATAAGACAACGATTAAAATTAGACACAGAAATTCATAGTTGCGCTTATTTTGGAACTGAGGGAGTAGCAATTTTGCACACGATTGGACACATTCAAATACCATGAATATGGATAAGGATGTATCCTAAGCCGAGTTTAGTTCCAAACTTTTTTTTCAAACTTCCAACTTTATCATCACATCAAAACTTTCTTACACACAAACTTTCAACTTTTCCGTCGCATCGTTCTAATTTTAACCAAACTTTCAATTTTAGCGTAAACTAAACACACCCCTAGTATCATGAATTAGATAGATATCTATTCATATTCAGATTTATAGTATTATAATAAGACCAATTCAGTACTAAGTTGCTTTTTTTAAGATGGAGTGAGTATCTCATTAGTCGCTTGACGCATAGTTATAAATGAACAGTTGGTGTACTTAATGCGAAATTTGTTAGGAAGCAAGTGCAAGCTGATTGCAATCAGGGAGCAAAGACATCGCGATGAACCATTCAGTAATACTCCGTCCGTCTCATCATAATATAGTGATTTAAGATAAGATGTGATATTTTATACTACAATAAATTTTGTCTTAGGTTGCTATATACTATATCCATCTCAAAATATGTACATCCGTGGATATCTGTGTCCAACGTTTGACCATTCGTCTTATTTAGAAAAATAAAAAAAATTAGTCACACATAAAGTACTATTCATGTATTATCATCTAATAACAATAAAAATACTAATCATAAAAAATATTAAATAAAACAAATAGTCAAACATTGAATGAACAATGCAAAACATTATTTATTTTGGGACGGAGGGAGTATATTATGAAAAGTAACCACGCTAGTGTGTATGGTAGCCGCGGAATGGGCTGGCCTTCGGGAGTTCGGGATCTTTACGGATTGGAATAAGTGCACTTTAGGTCTCTCTATTCGTCGCTCAGTCCGATTTTCGTCCCTGAACTGTAAAACCGGGTACAACCCATCCCCCAACTTACGAAAACCGGACAAACGAGGTCCCTCGGCAGTATGGAGGGCAGTTTTGGCCGACGTGGCGTCTATGTGGCTAATTTGACTTGATCTTCATCTGACGTGATATTGACATGGCGCTGACGTGGCAATTCGATCCAGAAAAATATTAAACCCCGTGGCACCCACATGTCAGTTTGACACACAAATTAATAAAAAATAGTGGGGCCCACGTGAGCCCCACATATCATTCTCACCCTTCTCTTCTTCCTCCTCCCTCCCTCTCCCTCTCCCTCTCCCTCCCCTCTCGTGGAGGAGTTCAGGGCCGCGCATGTGGGCGCGGTGCCGGGAGCTGCACGACCGAGTCGTGGCGTCCGCGTCCCCTTCCCTGCTGCGGCAGCCCGCGCTGCGGTCCCTCCTCTGCCTCGTTGCCGTCGAGCTGCAGCTCCTCAAACTCCTAAACGACACCACTAATCAATGGATAGCTAGCTAGAGGAAGAGCTCAACTGCATGTCTGCCACTCTGCATGCTTATGGTTCATGGTGTTTATGGTTGGGGGTTGAAGCCAGCTTGAACACATGTGTAGTACTTCGGTCAACTACATTGGTAGAGAGTATAATTGGACTGAGCTGCGTTGGATGGATGTGAAGAAGAGCGAGACGGCACGAGGCAAGTAGCAGGTGATGAGGCTGCAAAATGAGAAGGAACATGAGCAAGTGACGACGACACAGTCGTGCAGCTTCCGGCACCTCGCCCGCGTGAGCTCCAGTTCGTCGGAGTCGGGCGGCGCCGTGGCCCCGAACTCCTCCACGAGCCCCCGCGCGGGGTCCGCGCCGCTGCCGTGGAGGAGGAGGAGGAGGAGGAGACCACGGCGGCCGGCTGTGCCAGTGGGAGAGGGGGAAGAGGAGGCCGGCGAGCAGGTTGCCGCCGAGTTGCAGCCGCACACGGGCGGGAACTTAGCGCCGCACCCCGCCAACGACGAGGTTCCCGCCGTTCGCTTGGCTCCACCGCCCCGCCGGCTTCGGGCGCCGCCACTGCGCCCGCGCGTCCGCCCGCCGCTGCCCCACTCCGCCCCGTCGGCTTTGCGCCGCCGTCCGCCTGCCGCCGCCCCCCACTCCGCTCCGTCGTTGTCCCCGGCGCCGCTGCTATGTGGGGTGAGATGGGGAGAAAGAAGAGGTGGGGTGAGAATGACATGTGGGGCCCAGTGGCCCACGTGGGCTCCACCATTTTTTATTAATTTGTGTGTGAAACTGACATGTGGGTCCCATAGTGTTTAATATTTTTCCAGATCGAATTGCCACGTCAGATGAAGACTGAGTCAAATTAGCCACATAGGCGTCACGTCGGCCAAAACCGCTCTCCATACCGCCGAGGGATCTCATTTGTCCGGTTTTTGAAAGTTGGGGGACGGGTCGTACCCGGTTTTGTGGTTCAGGACAAAAATCGGACTGAGCGACAAATAGGGGACCTGAAGTGAACTTATTCCTTACGGATTTGCGTCTCCCGCCCGCTGGGTTAAGAACTTACGACGAGCCGCTGTTTCTGATCGTGTGCAACGGTGAATTGGTAAAGTCTGCTGTCTGCAGCGAAGCCCGGTATCATGCCTTGTGAGGTGAACGAACTAGGCGGGCCGGTGGCTCATCACATCCACACAAGTTATCTACCTGTTCACCACTTTACCTCGTTAAACAGCTCCAGTTCACCAATTGCATAGTCTAGAGTCTAGACCTCGATCACATTCCAAGGTAGTAGCACGAAAACAGAGTACCTGATCTGGAAAAACATAGTGCCGGCCATCGCCTACCAAAGTATGATTTGCGGGTACACTACTACGTGCAGTTAAACTTGTCGAAACAAAGATTTCGGTAATACGAAAAAGGGTGGCTATCAAGCTAGAAAAGTGGATGGGTTTAGAGACACAGGTTCAGGCCATCTCAATGAGAAGTAATACCCTACTCCTGTCCGGGGATTAATCCACCGAGTATATTATTGATCGTATGATCTGGGAGAAAAGTTATGTCCCAAGAGATACTCGGACCCCTCTTTATATAGGGAGAGGAGTCCGTATTACAAGGTATAGCCTATATTCCTAACGGAATAGGCAAATAAAGATAAAATACAGTCGTAACCGACTAGAATCCCGAGTATTTCCTTGATATACAAGTTAAGGAATGTAACCCGAGTCCCTTAAAGATATTCTACCTATATATGGCATTCCATATCCAGTCGGATATACATGCCGTGTAAATATGGGGTATCCATAATCTCCACAAAACTGCCATAGTCTTCTACTGACGAAATTAAGTTTGCCTCGGTAGGAACTACTAGCTGAGTACTCAGCATACTGGACGGCAGAAACAGCCGTGGCACTGGCCTTATCCACTCATATCCAAGTGGAGTCTCCCAATAGGCCGCTGCACGGGCGACGAATCTATTTCATCCGCTGCAAGTGATCCACATCACGCGAGCCCCCACAACGATCCGCGCCCGCTCATCCCCTCCCGCCACGTCCGCAACCGCAGCCACCACCACAAAATAAGGCCTAACCTACGCTGCCACAAACCACGGAGACAACACACGCAGCTCGCCGACCAGAGACAGAGAGAGACCATCTGCTAGCTTAGCTGCCATGGCCGCCTCCACCGTCTCCGGCCTCGCCGGCGCCACCCTCGCCCGCCGGCCGGCCTTCTCCACCGGTGCGTGCGTCACAGTCACAATCATCTTCTCACGCGCTATAACCGTGTGTTTAATTTGATCTTGGAATGCTCGATTTTTTTGTGCAGGCTTCACGACGGGCGCCCGGGTGTCGGCGAGGAACCCGCTGCTGACGAGGAACCTGGAGAGGAACGGCAGGATCACCTGCATGACGTAAGTAGCAGTAGTAGGATCACCTGCAAGAAGAATTCTGAGAGCAGCAAGCGTACGTGGCGTGAGATTCTGACGGTGCGTACGTGGTGTTGTGTGTTGGGCCTGCAGGTTTCCGCAGGACTGGCTTAGGAGGGACCTGAACGTGATCGGGTTCGGGCTGATCGGGTGGATCGCGCCGTCGAGCGTCCCGGCGATCAACGGCAACAGCCTCACGGGGCTCTTCTTCTCCAGCATCGGCCAGGAGCTCTCCCACTTCCCCTCGCCGCCGGCGCTCGACTCGCCGTTCTGGTCAGTACCTCTATCTTCTTCAGGCACGCAGTATAGTACTCCTATATAATTAGTAGCAAAAGCGTTCAGTGGCTACGTGTCTAATTGTTCATGTGGGTTTTGTGATTAATTTGCAGGCTGTGGTTGGTGACGTGGCACCTTGGGCTGTTCCTGGCGCTCACCTTCGGCCAGATCGGGTTCAAGGGCAGGACCGAGGGCTACTTCGACAAGTGAATGAATCCACAGTGGCTTTTGGTTAGCTTGACTGTACGGACGGATGTGTGCGCTGCATATCCTTCCTTTTGTATAGGGCTCTGATTTGATCCTCTTGCGGATGTACGCTGTTGTAATTCTCCTCAACTCCTTAAAACTTTAAAGGACAAATATATGTGTTGTGGCTAAATCTTTTTCGCAATTAGACACAGACGCACGCACAAACGACACTGCATGTACAGTTGTACACAATTACACACTCGCACAGACCACCAAAATTACTGGACCACCAAAATTTTGTAGTATCACAAAACCAACCCATGTTTAACGGTATCGACCAATAAATACCATAATATCTGATATCATGTAGCAAATTTTGCCATTTAACAAATATTTAAGAACACAAAATTGATTGGTTTGTAATATAACCTTTCTCTTTACATAATTCATTGATTATACAATTGTCAAATATTTTAGAATTTGTTAAATAGCATTATTGAGGAGTAAGATCCTGGCTATAGTATTTGTGGATGTAGCGTATAAGATCGGTATAAGGATATGCACGTAGATGTCATAAGAAGAAATGCAATTAGATTTTTACAAGTTCGAACCCTCAATGTGAGTAATAGTTCTATTCATGTTTATATCTATTGACCGAAAGTATCACACTGAGTATGATGTCTGAGGTGGGATCTCTAATCTAGCATACTCAACTAACCTTGACTAAGAGCAGGTACAATAGCAGGCTATAAGCCAACTATAAACATATTTTAAAAAGATAAAGAAATAGAGAGAATAGCAGTGGGCTACAGATCTGTAGCCAGTTGCAGCACGGACTCCAAAACATAATGTGTGTATGATATATAGGATCAGATATTAATAGTATAGTAAGCAACTATTGTATGAATTGGTTATTACATTGGCTATAGATAATTTAGAGCTAGTAGTGGGCTATACTATTACAACTCTAAAGATGCGGCAACAATGCAATTGGCGGCTAGCTCTGGGCTTCCCCTAAATGGATTTGGCATGAAGGCTGTGGCTTGAGATTTGACGCCCTATTCTCCTAGGACGTGGTGTGTCTTTATACCGGAATACGACCCTGGTTCAAGTAGATCTTGATCCCAAGTAGGACACTAGATCTTGTCCATGAAGCCATAACGTCTATGACTTGAACTATGCAATCTTTCCTTGTGTGACGCGTATTCACTCCTAGTATACCCCTATTCATAGATATCTTTTTGTGTACAATTACTCCCTCCGTCTAAAAAAAAAGACAAACCCTGGTTTCCGTGTCTAATGTTTGACCGTTCATCTTATTTGAAAAAATTATGAAAAAAATTAAAAAGATAAGTCACGCATAAAATATTAATCATATTGTATCATCTAACTACAATGAAAATACTAATTATAAAAAAAATTCATATAAGATAGACAGTCAAACGTTGGCACGGGAACCCAGGTTTGCCTTTTTTTTTTGGGACGGAGGGAGTAGATAACTACATTCCCCGTAAAGTAAGTATGAGTGTATGGGATACCTCATATCTACTACTTCCTCCGTTTTATATTATAAGATTTTCTAGCATTTTCAAAAGACTGGACCGACATATCTTAAGATTGATGAAGTCAACACGAACATCTTGCTGTCGATAGGTATCTCGTCTACCACTGAAAGAATAATTAGCCATAATTACAAACACCTGTGATATACTCTCTTATTTCCTAAATATTTGACGCCGTTGACTTTTTAAAACATGTTTGACCGTTCATCTTATTCAAAAACTTTTATGAAATATGCAAAACTATATGTATATATAAAAGTATATTTAAGAATGAATCAAATGATAAGAAAATAATTAATAATTGCTTAAATTTTTTAATAAGAACGAACGGTCAAACATATTTAAAAAGGTCAACGACGTCAAATATTTAGGGACGGAGTGAGTAGGACTTAAGGTCTGTTCAGATTATAGCCAAAATAAACCTAGACATAGACTTATTCAAAAATTTTGGCAATATTGTCAAAATTTTGGCAGGATTTTTTATGTATTTACCAAATTTAACAACAAACTAAACATAGACATTTCTTTGGCAACTTTACTCAAAAATAGTATGGTTGAAAATGACATCAATCTGAATAGCCCTAAATCAGGCTGGCCTGGGTCAAATACAAGAAACATAACCGGTGAGCTATTCTTGAACGAACGTAATTCAGGATACAACATATTGTTTTGATTCTACATAATTTATAAGTTGAATTTCCAAAACTCAATCAAACCATCAATCTTCAAATATTTCAATTGGATATATGAAAACCATGTGTAGATTTTCTTTTAAAAAAATCGTAAACATGTACAAAAAAATTCTGAATTTTTACATTAGTTGCTCGTTTGCTACTGGGCTAGCTAGCAGTCTAGCACCACACCAACATGGCTAGGCCCAAGCCCAACTCGTGATCCAGTCATCCATAGTCGACTCGACTTTGGGTTCGAGCGATCGAAACTCGGTAACCCAGGCGAGGCGAATCCAAATGCGACCACCCGCTGGCCGGCCTCCCCGCTCGCCGCCGCCGCCGCCGCATGACCACCGCCGTCCTCCGGCCATCCCCACCGGTCGCCACCCTCCTCGGCCGCTGCCGCACCGCGCGCTGCCTCGCCCAGCTCCACGCCCGCATCGTCCGCCTCGGCCTCCACAACCACCACGCGCTCCTCGCCCGCTTCGCCGCCGCCTGCGACGCCCTCTCCTGCCCCTCCGTCGCCGCCTCCCTCCTCTCCGTCGCCGTCCCGGTACGCCTGCGGAACGCCGTGCTCGCCTCCCTCGCCCGCCACGCCCCGCTGCGGGACGCGCTCGCGCAGTTCAACCTCCTCCGCGGGGGCGCGTCCCGCCCGGACGCCTTCTCCTTCCCTCCCCTCCTCTGCGCCTGCGCGCGCGCCTCCTCCCTCCCCACCGGCGCTTCCTTGCACGCCGCGGCCATCCGCCTCGGAGTCGACGCCGACCTCTTCGTCCGCACGGCGCTCATCCAGTTCTATGGGAGGTGCGGCGCCGCTGCCGCCGCCCGGGCTCTGTTCGATTCACTGACAAACCCCAGCGAGGTCTCTTGGACGGCCATTGTCACTGCCTATGTCAACTCTGGTGATATTTTGACTGCCAGGGAGTTGTTCGACCAAATTCCACACCGAAATGTGGTGCATTGGAATGCCATGGTTGATGGGTATGTGAAGTGCGGTGACTTGGAGGGTGCAAGGAAGCTGTTTGATGAAATGCCTGAGAGAACTCCTGCAGCGTACACATCATTGATTGGCGGGTATTTAAATGCAGGGAACATGGGAGCTGCGAGAACATTGTTTGATAAGCTAGAGGACCGTGATTTGTTCGCATGGTCAACAATGATATCAGGGTGTGCACAGAACGGTTACCCTGGAGAGGCTTTGAGGATTTTTAACGAGTTCCAAAAGCAAGAAATATGTCCAGATGAGCTTGTTATTGTTGGTTTGATGTCAGCATGCTCCCAACTTGGTAACATCACATTGGCAAGATGGATTGAAGGTTACATCATGATTTATCCAATAGACATGAACAATGTCCATGTGATGGCGGGTCTCATTAACATGAATGCAAAGTGTGGCAACATGGAGAGAGCTACTCTTTTGTTTGAATCTATGTCAGTTCGAGATGTTTTTTCATATTGTTCAATGATGCAAGGTCATTGCCTCCATGGTTCAGCTAGCAAGGCTGTAGAGCTTTTTTCTCAGATGCTCTTGGAGGGCATCACCCCAGATAACGCCGCGTTCACAGTTGTTTTGACAGCTTGCAGTCATGCTGGCCTAGTTGAAGAAGGGAAAAGGTACTTTGATATGATGAAGAATGAGTATATGATTGTACCATCTGGTGACCACTATGCTTGCCTTGTCAGTCTTCTCGGACGTTTTGGGATGCTGAGAGATGCATATGAGCTTATCAAGTCAATGCCTGGAGAACCTCATCCAGGAGCATGGGGTGCATTGCTGGGGGGATGCAAGTTTCATTGTGACATTGAGCTTGGAAAAATTGCTGCAAAGAAGCTCTTTGAAATTGAACCGGAAAATGCTGGAAATTATGTCTCGTTGTCAAACATTTATGCTAACATTGACCGATGGGGAAATGTTTCTGAAACTAGAGCTGAGATGACAGGAAGAGGGATAACGAAAATTGCAGGCTGTACCTTGGTTTTGCAGTAGCATGGTTGAGATGAGTGAGGGATTTATTTTGCCATATGTTTACTGGCCCTACTGGAAAGTTCAGTGAACATCTTTCTGAATGAGAGGAAAAACCATGTGTGCTGTAATGCTGTGCATGTTGACTCATGATGGTTATGAGATCAATAGAAACCAAGAGTTTACACTCAACCTGAGAATGCCTACAATAAATCTGGCTTCATGACATAAATGATGTGCTTGTTAACAAGCTGTATGGGAGTTAATAAGAGGAACGGGACCATCTTAAGTAGACTGTTCTCTTCGGAGTGCTTTGAATTCTTTCTGCCGTTGATACCTTATGAGAACCAGAGGATTCCGTGACACTGGTTTGATACCATCCACTTCTGTTGCTGAGTCTCATCCACTTTTTCAATTGTTGATGAGACGACTCCCGGTGAGTGCTCGCTTGGTCATTCCTAATCTTCTTTACTACCTATCTTAGTTATTGTTCATCAATTCGAGCTTTTTTATAATGTGATTTCTACTGAACTACTACCCATCATGCAAACTAGGATGGTTACATGGGGGAAAAGGTTGCTGATTATTTGCCTTGGCAGGATCAGTATGTGATGTGGTATCCTGATATTGGTTGTCATTAATCAGAAAAAACAAGTATATAGCTCTTCAGGTATGTCCTTAGGATTCCTATTATATCTTGGTTTCCATGTGTGGCTTGAGCTTCAATGCCCTCACTAAGTATGTTCAAATACTCAGATAATTGTATCCAGAAGTTTCATTTTGAAACAAAGGCAGAAGCTCTGCCTTAATTCATTGATATAGAAGAGGCAAATAACAACTGTATATCCAGAAGTTGTGGAGTGCAAAATTTTGGAGTTTTGAGCATCGTGCCTCGGCTATACTTCCTGAAGGTGAGAACTACAGGGTTCAATTAGACTTGCTAACTGAAAGTAGCACATAGAATGTTTGCTTATATTGCCTTCATGCATGCAATAAGTGTGTTATTTGCAGGAAATGTGAAAAACCATGGATGTTATTTTGCATCAAACCAAACATACTACTGTGTGTCTCTACCTTACCAAATATTAGCAATGCCAAAATTTTGCATGACAAGAATTCGTTAGGGTTGATTTGGGCGATAAACCAAACAGCCTTATTGTCACATTTATGCTTTGAAAACCATTAGGTCATGTGATCACAGTAAGGATCAAGGTTTTAGTTGATTGAGTTTACGAAACATTACAAGAGCTCTTCTTTTCTTGGAATTACTTCAGTAATAACATAATTCATTTCAATTCCAATCATGTTTCAAAATTCTGTTGCACCTGCATACCCCTTTTGGTGTTGTTATCAGCCATTAATGATACCAATGACCTATCAACTCGAGGGCATATGCTCACAGAAATATAAACCTGGAAAAGTCAATTATGGCTTGATGAAGTCTAATGAGTAAGCTATGCTTACAGTAATATTTCAGGCAGTTTCCATTAAGGCCCACGTGTAGCGTGTCACCTCTGGGTTAAGAGGCGCGATGCTTTCAGATTCCTCCATTTGGAATTTGGTTTGCAAATGTGGTAACTGGTAAGGTAGTAACATGTGCTCCTATTAAATTGTGTCCCCTCATCCTAGTCTTAAACAAAAGTGATTAGACTTGTTGTTGAGTGGCGTCAAGTGGACCACCTTCTGCAGGCCTTGTTGCTGTTTCATCTGCATAGTGCCTGTCACCTGTGTGGCTGTGTGTGTTTTTGTGGCCCAGCGTCATATCACTGAGAAATGTTTGAGCTGAAAGTTTTCTGACTGTACAACGCTATGCTAAATATACACATGTATCAGACAATGAATTCGCTAACGATACTGCACGAAGTGTCTTCTATAAAATGCAATGTCGATGGTAGGCTGGTAGTTATCAGCTTGCAGTCTCGGACAGGCACTACCGCCACTATGTTGCACTATATCATCTTTCTTCCTGAATCTTCAAATCAAATATAGCCAGATTTATCTAAGATCTGTGCATGGTGATGTAGTGGGATCATTGGCAAGTCATGATGTTTAGTATTTTCTGATTATAAAAAGGATATCAGTACACCCATAGATACATGATAATACCTGTGCTCGAAGGTTTGGTGTTTGCATGTGCTCTCCTAGGTATATAGACCTCATCTAATCACCTAGCCTGTTGGAGAACCTCTACCATAGGTATTGCACGATCCTTATTATTTTGGTGTGTGAATCTATTAGGCTCCGTTTATGGCAGACAAACTTATCTTCATGTCGATTTAATTATTAATAACTTGCCCACGCATTCTGCTGCACCAGTGCTCTTCCAGGTCAATGAGCTTGTTATTAATGAAATCATGCGTTGATTCAAACATCTCCCTATAGCATTTGTATTAGTAGCACTAGGGAGTAACGACAGTTTGGGCAATATATAAACAATGCCATTAAATTCTCGGGCTATCTGGTTGGTCCATGTTAGATTCTTAGTGGGATGTGTGAATTGCAGCACTATGTCTCCGTGTGGGCATGCGCACGAGTGTATGTGCATGTCGTATCACATGTCTAACACCACGGTGCACGAACTGAATCCTGGAACGTTGTCCCGTTGAAGTTATCAGCAATTGGAGAGGGGAAGCTAATTTTGTCCTGCTTCTTCTTTGTCAGGGATAACAAAGAGGTTATTTGAGCAAGTACCCGCTGTGCTGCGAGTAAGATTCGAGTTATCAGCGGTTGTTTAGGTTGGATCTCAAAGAATCAACATACTGGTGAGTGTTCATACAAGTTCACCCTTCTGGTTGATTAAATCATATGACCAATTGTTTTGTGCTAGAGCAAACCAACATTGCTTTGCTTAATGTTTTCATCAAATGTCAACTTTTTTGCATTTGTATATTGCATGGATACTTCTCAGTATATCTTCTAAACTTTCAAACTCAGAAGATATTGCATAGAGATAAATAGTGAGTATATAAGATAAAGCTAGAATTGTACGAACAATTAAATGGAAATAAATAAGATTTAGACTTGTCCTTAGAGTTGACATTAGGTCTGGACTTTGTTGTCATGATAATTATGGTGGTATTATTAGATTTTAGTTTTTCTTTATTGAAGACATCTATGAAGCTAATGGTTGTATTTCAAACCATTTGGGTTAGTAGTTATGGTTTTTCTTACAATGTGTCAGCTTCTTGCAATAGTTTAGTCACAAGTTCGTACCATCATTAAAATGGAGTAATCCCTTCACTTAAGCGAAGATTAATGCGATGCCCTGCACTTTGAATCCACTATCTTTTAACCAAAGTTAAACAAATCCTATTGCTTAATGCATGGTTAGTTGCACACGCCCGTGCGTGTGAGCGGAGATTAGGTGTTTGACTCACTGCTGCAGCGTTAATGCGCAGGATCTTTTTAATTAGGATTAGAATATGATATTTGGCCTAAACTTATATAAAAGTGGGTGTTACAGGAGGCCGTGTGGCACTTAACCCCCACGGCGCTGTGTGGTTAAAATATTGAGGAGATGTTCCCTTCGTGGGCGGGATGATCTATTGTCTATTCTCTCGATGCAAGCAATGAAGGCATGGAAAAATAACTGCCGACGGCCAACTAGGATTGTGAAGATTTTTTTTCCTTTTTATTTAAGAACTGTGAAGATCTTTCATTCTGTGTTTTCTATCGTTCATAAAACCTGTAGGGTATGTGTCCGTTGGAAGTTGCGATCGTCTGTTTCAAATATTTGAACTTAGCTTAAATTTGAGGTGTAATTATCAATGAAACTTGTTCATGGATGTCTAGCTGTTGAAGTTTATTTGTATGAATGAAACCGCAGTTGAAATAAAACTTCCTTTTTTTTTTCAGGAAGTATCCTAACATCTCAAAATTCTGTCTACCCTTTGATTCTTGCATTTTGTCCATGTTTATCCATTGCACAACCTACAGAACAATGAAGTTGTTTACTAAAACTGCTGCTGGTGACATCATTTTCGAAAGCAGCTGTTCCTTATGGTGGATTTTACAAGTAATCCATCACAAATAAATGATTTGGAATAGACTCTGAAATGCGAATTTAACTACTGATTTCAACTATGATTGATATTGTGAAACATAACACCGTTATAGTATTATGAAAATGTATTTTAAGACAGATTTGAACATACCATTTTCATATATCCTTCTAAATTTATAATTATTTAAAAGAGAGTAGTGGTGGTGTTGGGTTTACCATAAGTCCATCACCAACTCCTAAAACTATGACATGTGAAACACATATGTCCATTCTCAAAACCAAATATAAGTAATGATAAGTCAATTGAGTCAGTTTAAAATTTTTTACAGCTATATAAAACATCTAATTTCATTCCAGAATTAAACTCTAAATTCAAAATAGCTTTCTTTTTTCAATGCGCCGATGTGATTTTCTATATTCTGTAACAACGCACTGGTATTTTGCTAGTATTCCTGCACATTAATTACACAAGTGTATATACTTTGACTATGGATGTTTAACCTCACCCATTTTCGACTGCGTCTCCACATGTAATATTTATAGACACTAGAATTTAAACCTAAGATAGATTCATATACCCAACCCGCTACTACAACCCACTACTACACCGCACCACATCCTCAACTGCACACTACTACACCGCACCACATCCTCAACTGCACATGTAATATACTGTACGCAGTGGTGGATCCAGAAAAAAAATAGTAGTAGGGTCTGAGCAAACTAGATAATGTTACAGTCCCCCCTCCTATCTATATATGGTAAAAAATTTTAGTGGGGTCTTCGTGGGGGCTCGAGACCCCGCCACCCCTATGCTGGATCCGCCCCTGACTGGACGATGTTGTCAAACGAATATTGTAAAGTGTACAAACTTACTTATCAAAAGTGTACTCCCTGTGTGTTTCTGAATATAACTATCTTTTAGAATTCAAATTTTGTGTACAAATATAAGCATTTCTTAGAGTCCTACTCTCACTACTCAGTCTAATATCTCCCAATTTTATCTTCAACCATCATCCCACTTCCAAGTTCCAACTATCCATTGCTTTATTTACAGACACTATAGTTTTTATCTCCAATCTTAATATGTACTTTCTCTGTCCCAAGATGTAGACTTTTCACATAACGTTTAACAAGTCATCTTATTAAAAAAAATATAAATATCATTTATTTTGTTGTGTGTTTTATCATAAAAGAAACTATAATATTAACTTATACATTTACATATTTATACTAAATTTTTAAATAAGGCAAATAACAAACATTATAAAAAAAATCGATGACATCATATATTGGACAGAGGGTACAATAAGCAATGTAAAAAGTGCTTATATTTGGAAACTGATGGAATAGGTAGTCACGCTGACAAGTGACATGGACTAGCCATATAAGATCCACTTAATAATACGGCCTAATTAAGCCATTAGCATCCGACATACTCCCATCACCTCTATCCAATTCAAACATCTAAGCGCGACACCTCGCAAGTCTTCACTAAGCGAGTGGCATATCAGCATCATCTGATCATCAGCACCACAAATACTATATCAGTAGCACAAATATCAGGGCCTCCTTCAGGACGTTCACTGAAATTCAACTAACTCCCACGAAATTCCTATAAAATTCATGCGTTCCAAAAGAGCTATCATAGTATTCATCAATACATACCTCAAAATAAGACAAGCAACAAGAGAGTCCACTAGAACAGCAGCTGGAGTTTAAAAAGTAATTAAATTGTGAATTTTGCCAATAACTTGGTACCTTATGCGAAATCGCAATATATCCAACTATTTTGCATTGGAGCTCATTGCCTTTGCAACCACAACAAGAAGGCGCGAGAAAACTCAGTGGAGATTATTTTTCACTCATAATCTCTAATTAAGCTCCTTAGATGCCACCATGGAATTAAAGAAGAGCACATGGGTTTGGCCCCCATACACCGACTAATGGCAATATATACGTGCAAAGATACATTTATATACCATATCCTGTACTAAGCAATAACCTAGTGGCACAGTTATGAGCTCGCATTTGGGTCAACCTTGCCTTCATAGTTGCCTTCAACTCCGAGACTTTACCTGCAATTTTAGACGCATCATCGATGAATCATGATGAATGGTGGTGAAATATTATAAAATCAGGTAAACTGAACTCAAACCTTTGATCCCGAGGCCGATAGCGTTGGCTCTGGATCCCAAAACCATCCATTACTGCTTCTATTTGCCCAAAACGGGAGCATTAATGCTAGAATTAGTCCTAACTGAGGCAAATTATTTTCTCTACAGGTGGCTATCTCTTAACCTTGATGAGTAGCAGCATTGACCAAACCCAATGCAACACACAAACCAAAACAACTTTAAGTGAGTTGTATGTCATCATCATTAATCAAGGTGGGATATGTAAGCAATCTCGGGGATTACATTAGTGGGTTGATACTAGTATGACTTTACAAAGTTTAACCCTTTTCTTAATTGTAAGGTGATTAAGTCACACAATCAGGATGCAACATCTCCATAACACTAACAAGTCAACTAACGAATTTAATATCTGCTCTCGGCATTTAAACACTGCAAGCTGGAAACAAGAAAAACCCCAACGGAGCTGAGATTTCAAAGTGCTGCTCTTATGTGCATCAAACAAAGTGGCATTAATGTATTACTTATCTCGTCGTCATTGTATCAAGATGCGCACCAGAAGCAACGCATCGGTGCGTGCAAGAACATAGGTGTTGCGTTGCACCATTTAAAGACCTAATTGCATAAGGTGCACTAGCAGCATATCTATTCAAGAAACCTATTTATTCGATTAACATAACCATGGCTCAACATTCAAGTTCTCTCTTCTCTCCTTTTTTTTTTGACAGCAATGCTGGGCATTTGAGATGGTGTGCCCAATAAATTCCATTCAAGGCCACATTGAAGTAGTGAAATGAATTGGAGGTCAGTCAAATTTCTATAATCTTTAGAAGCAATCAAAAAGGACAAATAGTTGATGAGTTTCAACTTTCAACTCCACACCTAAAAATAATAAATAATTGTCATAATTACCCAATAAGTCCAGCTAACTTGCTTACATGGCCACTACAAAGTTGTAAAATCTACTGGAGGTAATTAAGTCACTAGCAAACTTTTGGCACAATTAAACTAGACATGCCTATCATGGGTTACAATTTTCAACCAGGCTCACTGTTGGGAGATTGCCACAGTCATCTAGCATGTGGCTAAAGAAAACTACCGCCGAAGTAAGAAAAAAAAAGAGAAGATTCATCACTGGAAATTTTCTTCTTTCAGATAAATGAAAAAAAAACATTTCTTTGCCTTGTGTATATGACCAACCATAAAGCCTCTCACCTCGCACTTCTCTCCCACCCAACACAGATTATTCAACCCCTACCATGCCACTCTCCAGCCATGAATACCTTGGTAATAAAATGCGTCCTTCCTTAGCCTCTAGTACATGAAGTAGTAGTAGTACTGCTATACTCTTAATGCTGCATTAAAGAAAACCAATTGACCTCCCCCTCACCCTCACCCATCTCATCCCCCTATAAATACTTGCCATCTCTTCTCCGTCCAACCACACCACCCAGCAAGAAGACCCCGAGCAATTCTACCCGCTCGGAGCTCCTCCCCTTTCATCGTCTCCAATCACCATCATCTGCACGTCTCACCGGCCCTACGCAACAGTAAGTTCCTTCGCCATCGCCATGTCTTCTCCTACCTCTAAGCTTCATATGACAGTCGTGCAAAAGTTTCCATTTGACCAACCGGCTAACGAACGTTTTTATGGGGGTGTAGGCAAGTGGGTTACCTCTCGATCGGGATGAGCCGCAGCAACAAGAAGAGCTCTAGGGGCATCGACCTGAAGCTGAACCTCTCGCTGCCGGCGAGAGGGGACTCGTCGTCCAGGAGGGCGATGGCCGCCGACGAGGAGTCGTCGCCGAGCTCGTGCCTGTCGTCGGAGAACGAGCACGGCCTGCAGTGGTCCAACAGCCCGGAGGCGACGTCCATGGTGCTCGCCGCCTGCCCTCGCTGCTTCATCTACGTCATGCTCCCGCAGGATGATCCGCGGTGCCCGCAGTGCAAGAGCCCCGTGATCCTTGACTTCCTGCAGCAGGACAACGGCAACAACAACGCCAACAGCAATAGCAGCAGGAAGACCAGGAGAGGGTGAAGTTAAACAAAAGGGGGGGCAATTCTCCGTTTGGCAGAAGATCAACATCAATCAAGAAAAAGAAAAGCGTCTATATGAAGTCCTAGGTCCAGTAATTCTCTTTTGTTTTGCCTATTCCCCCAGTGTAACCATGATATATTCCTTACTAAAATTGTGAGACTAGCATGAAAATCCATGTGCTGGTGGCATAATTTTGATACATCATGGATACACTGGGGACTATATCCATCCCCCTCTCCTGGCTTCCTTCTTTAGTGGTTCTAAATGAAGAAGTTTTGCTTAGACATAGGACCAGACTTCTCATCTTTGTTTTGTTTTTGTTTCCTTTCCGAGATGAAAAGAAAACATTTACCCTGAAAATGTTGAGATGATTATTGTTCTGAATCACATGATGGCTTTCTATCAAGCTCATGAATTCTGACTCGCTGTGCTGTTTCATTAGACAAGGTAATCTAGTCGAGCATAGAAAATGGGGAAAAAATCACAGCAAGAACAGTCAATCACATAAATGGGATGTTTACGAGTCTGTCATCACAGGTTAGCTGAACTAACCAATTGGTACTGCTGCTCCCACGTTGCAACATAATGAGGTCGCCTTCCATGGACACTCTACTATCTCTGAAAAAGACATTATGTAATTGAAAAAGGTATGCAATTTTCAAATTAGGACGAGATATAGTATTTGAAATTGTTGAAAAAAACGCTGTTGATGATGCCATGCAATGAATAGCGATTAATTTTGGCATCCGTCATTCTTATCTCTTCATAATATACATCCATCTGAAATACGTGCTGTGTGACGCAGCAACCTACCTTAATTGCTTCTCTAGTCAACTTTGCCAAGCTGATATATTTATGTTCACTTGATAAAGACATCTCAGATTAAGTCCAGATCTTCATAATCACACATAGAGACCAGCCATTCTACAAGTTGATTCAAATCATATCAGAAGGGCAGAGAGCAATAACAAATAAAGATGGAAAAAAAATGTGCATGAAAAATTAGATGTCCCTTGGTCCCTGTTGACTGGTAACGGCAAACTTGTCAATTTTATTCATCAATCAACGAAAACAACAGTGTCTCTAGCTGTATTCTAGTATTTTAATGACAAGACAACTGAAAAGGAATGGCCCAGCCAATAAAATACAAAACTGAATGGCAAAAAGATTAAGAAAAGGTAACTAGAACTAAATTGCAGGCCGAATATATTATGACTTAGCCTAAAAAAAATGTGGCTAACCGATATAATTGATATATTTGTGAGATTACTTGCACTCGCCTTGTCCTGAACAACTAGAGGACACATCATTTAAACATAAATACTCCTGCAACATAAGGACATAGCTAATTGCAAAGAATTGCAATACCAGTCAGGAACCCAACAATGCAAAACAGACAAAGAAAGCATTACCCATGGTTCTCCACTTTTGTGGAACTAAGTTCATGGTCCAAAAATAGAGTAGGCAAGAGAAACATGAGATCGAAGACAAATGAGGCTTGAGGGGGTCACTAAAAACAGAGATAAACTGCATTTGTACACTTGTGTTGAGTTCATGGATCTCCTGAACTCCATAGAAAATCAGCATTCAGTATGCAGAAAACGCAAGAACTGGTATATTGATCCAAAAATGCTAAATCGAGTGCAAATTACGAAGCTCAACAAAGTCTTTTTTTTTCTTTCATGCTGATGCACTTTTGTCTTTCGGTGCATTCTTATAAAAGGAAGAACAAGCAGAATATAGATTCCATCCTAATACCAGTAACAGGGATGAGCATGACTGCTACATAAGCATAGAGAAGACCAGAAATGAACCAATGAGCATTCATTCTGTTGCTCTGTTCTAATAAACTTTATTAGCTTCCTATTGTGGGACATCATCAGGACAACACCTTCAACACTGTAAATTGGCGGAAAATTCTTCTGAATCATGGAGCTAGCAAAAGTGAGTTATGACATCACCACCAATTGTGCTCAACTTGTGCAATGCACACAACCGAAAAAGTGGGGAAAAACATTATGAGTGCCCATGAATATTCGTAAGGCCCATACATTGAATTGGATGAATGAATAGACTCAACATTACCACATTACGAATATGAAGAGTCCGAATATCAATGATTGAAGTTGTGTCGCTGTATGCAATACAGCATAAACATTCCATCTCCAAACATCTCAAAGCTAGACACAACAAAATCAAGTTTCACAACTTACAGTTCCTGGTTGGATAAGAATGAATCTTTCAGATGACCGAAGAAACCTGCAGCAATCCACCATCCATCCAGCAGGATCTATGGTATAACGCATCAAAATTGGTTAAACGGGCATACGAAAGCGACTCCAAAACGTCGAATCCAACAAAACCCCCAGATATTACCGGGCACCCTCTTTTCTACTACCTAAAGCTAAAACTAAAAGCAACTCAGCATTGACCCCCAAATCAAAATTTTAGGTGAAAAAAAAAACCTGCCCTAAATTACCGCCTCGGATCGGAGACCAAATAACACGGCGCTAATCCGGAATCGCCCGGGACTCCTGGAGCAAGCCCATCCGCAGAAGAATGGCTACTAGATGGAGTTGCTTGCTCGAATTACCTAGTTAGAAGAAGCCGAGAAGACGAGCACTTCCGCTTCGATTCGTCTTTTGATTTTCGAAGCGAAAACCCCAGGAATAAAGTCGATTTTACGGTTTCCGCCCTAGGGCTTTCCTTTCAGGTTTTGCAGAGCTCATCATGGGCTTTTGATTGGGCCGGGCCTTGTGAGCAATAGCCCAACTAATAGAGCTAATAAATCACGTTTTTCCGCAATATGTACTATGTCAATATGATAAATGATCCTGCGTTTAATTTTGCTTTTTGTCGCTGCTAAGAACATATAGCCATATTTTTTTATGACTAGCAAATATGCCCGTGCGTTGCAACGGGTGAAAAAATGTAATGATAATATACATTTTTCATGCATAACCATGTTGATGACAATCAAAATATTAGAAAATTGGAATATCATAAATATAATAGCCCAACCTCGATGATGGCAACTTTACGATATTTGCTTTACCAAAAATAATTGGATTATTCATATGACAACATTCATATAATCTAAAATATTTTTTTAATTTCATTATTGCAAATAATCAAAATCCTATACTGCCTCACATGGTCAAGTCTACACAAAATAGAGTCACCGTGCACTCTTCTCTAAATAACAATTAAAATATGTTTATTTTCTAATATTATTTCCATATAATATAACAAAACAAAAGCCGTGTAGGAGATGGAAAAAAAATCGATGGATCCTATTTGACCAAGCGTTCATCAATTTAGCATTTTTTTTTCTGACAGTTTTTTCCTCGTATGATTTTTTTTATAGACGATGGAAATATTTTTTTCTCGCATGTTTTTTTACAAACTACTAAAACCTTTTTTTCTAGCGCGTTTCTTTTTGCGCTTTTTTTTTTACATTTTTTTCCTCATGCGTTTTTTTAAACTGTTTTTGTTTTCTCGCGCATTTTTTCTTTTTTAATATACGATGGAAACTTCTCTTTTTAGTTAGATTAGATTAGATTAGATTTGAGATAGAGAAGAGATATATATATGGAAAACTAAAACGACGAATAGAAATTAGACTTTTTTGCCGCGCTTTTTCCGTCCTTTTTTTTTCTCGTGCGTTTTTTTACGAACTGTTTTTTTCGCTACTTTCTTATAGAGTCGGACCTTTCTAGATGTTTTTTTGGGTTTTTTTTTATTTTTTACCGATTTTTTTTTGTTTTTCACTTTACAGGAATCAGACTTTTTTCCCTGTTGTGGGAATCGGATCTACGTTTCTTTTTTGTTTTTTTTTGCCAGGAAATGGACCTTTTTTTTGTTTTTCCTGTTTTAGGTGGGAATCGGATCTGTTTTTTTAATCTACATTTCTTTTTTTTCGCCAGTTATCGGATTTTTTTTTGCTTTTTCCCGTTTTAGGTGGGAATCGGATCTATATTTTTTGCCAGGGAATCGGATTTTTTAGGTTGTTTTTTCGCTGTTTTTTTTATATTGACGGACGGTGGAAACAAGTTAAATTTTTTAAGAGAAAAAAAAGTAGTCTGAACATAACTAGGTAGAAATATTTTTCTTAGCAAGTCTATTGATGCTGCTTGCACATATAAAATCTTATTGCTCCTATATATATTGGTGATTCAAGATTTTTAAGTTGAACGTGTGATTCCAAAACATGACGTCCGAACAAAAATATTTTTATATGAACGATATTCCCACTGGTCATAAATATTTAAGTTTAGGATGAAACTTGGTTACATTTTAAACTTTGACCATTAGTAACTTCTCAAATTATTAGTTTAAAAGAAAAGGCAAAAAATTGTTTAGATTTATCTTGAAAAGTACTATATAAACTTATAAGATTTTAGAAACTTACTATGATATAAAACTGATGGTTATTTTTTAAAAAAAATTGATCAGATCATGTCTTAAATGTCAAATATTCATTTATTTTCCAAGGACAAACATAAACTGAAGTTTTTTTAAGAAAAACGAAACGAAAGATCAAAATGCACCGAAGTTATAAACTAACTTATATTCTTGAAAGAGTTGAGAATGCTAAAACGCCTTGCACTTGTACAGCAAGGCCTTCTGTTGAATCCTTTGAACAATCACCAAATCCTCTGCCATTCCTCTATATTTGTACTATCGCCGTGTTTAGGTTTCAAAGTTGTTCTTTAAACTTCCAACTTTTTCATCACATCAAAACTTTTCTACACACACAAACTTCTAACTTTTCCGTCACATCATTTCAATTTTAACCAAACTTCTAATTTTTGTGTGAAAGCCTATATTCAAAAGAAGCATATGCAGGAGTCACAGGGACTGAAGGAGTATATAGGAGTCGAAAGGAGAGAGTGTGTATGGCAGTATTGTCCTCTTCCGGCCAATCCACACACCTATCAGCGACCTGTCAACTCGTAGCACATTCACACGTGGCAGATCAAATGACACGTCAACTTCGCAGCAATACCATCGTTCCCGGAAAATAACAAAATGTAATCATAGACAATATCTCACAGTGAAGAAAATGATTCTCGACAGGATCAGTTAGCTACAGGGCAAGCAGGTCGTCTCACTCTCCCTGCAACATGTGAAGGTTCGCCATGAAAAAACAATCAAGCTATCATTGACATGCAAAAGACAGGAAAGAGAAAAAAAACAATCGCTCACAAACCTACAGCTACAACCACCGTTGATTTGTTTAAGTCACACCTGTCGGGTTAAGTTCTTCGTGTACATTTCTCACGGTGATCAATCACGCAGCTCCCTATGTATATGTATGACAAGTTCAGTGTTCATCCAGGCCAAAGAGTAGATAATTAGGCAGTTATTTGATGGTGATCATGCACGCATGCCTCCTGTTTCGATCATGGATTGGCTCTAAATTCCAGCCACTGTCTTGAGCGATTAAACATTTCTCGAAGGTGATGATCAATGGGAATCCCAGGGTGATACATTGATGCTACTAGAATTAGTATGCTGTCAAGTGTCCACGCAAGAAACAAGCAAGGAGTCAACTTCGCATGTGCTGATGGAGAATTACTGAATCAGTTGCTAATTTACTCTGTTCTTCCGTAGAAATTCTAGCTGCAGTGGAGAAATGGTAATTTGGTATAGAACCAAAAGTTGCTGTTACATATGTCAAGAGATGTCTGAATCTTCTGCTCCCCATGCTCCAAATCTGCTTCCCATAACTATGTGCAGCATAAAAGGGAACCACCTGCTCTTTGTCCTTTTGCGTTAAGTAAATTCAGGCATTCTGCTGATGCCTGATGCATCTTCTTCGACATGAGAGGTTAATGATCAAAATGCCAACAAAAGTCTCAATTATTAGCTCTGTTTTTTTTACTCTTTTAATAAGATGCCATCGATCCAACAACACACGCATTATAAGGCTCTTTGCTCCTGACCCTCCATAACATGAACAAGAACTACACAATCAAGAAGAAGAGCAGTCGCTACAAGAGAACAAGAAGATGGCTTCCAAACACAACCAAGAACCTGGAAGAAATTAAGGATTAAAGCAAGATGGCCATGTAGGCCATTTTTATTGTCGGTTTATAATTTGCCTCAGCCTTTCTTTCCCCCTTTTTTTTAAGGGGACAGATCATTAGGCCCTGAAAAGTGCAGGCACTGCCTCCCTTTAAGCACTAACACTTTAGGTCAACCTTTATTAGCCTTTAGGATCCACTTTTTGTTGAAACAAGTTGATGCATATTCCAACCTTTTCTTGTCCTAAGGTACAGGAGAACCTGATAGGGGACATCATGTCACATTAGGGGGAATTCATAGCCATTGGCCCCTCTATTTTGTTTCTGTTTGGACACAAGTTATCTCTCAAAGTTTTGTTCTCTTGTCAAAGGATAATCTTAAATTTGCATAACCTAACATTGCCACATGTGGGCGTTGGATAACTGGCAAACTACAAGTTTTATTTATAATCTACTATTCAATGATAGAAAAAAAGGATGATCCAGATCAACCGAATGGTAGAACAATAATGCCAACATATGCGCTTCATTGTAGTACGTTGGACTCTCAATCTAGACCATCGAATGCACGATCTGACGGTCGTCTACGCCCCATGAAGCTAGCTTCTCCACGTGCAGTTCTCCATCTTTCACACGACACGAAACTTACTCCGAATCGAAAACAAATACTCTTCCATGTATTTTAAGTTCTAACCAAGGCACGAACAGACAAAGGCTTTTCCTTCTCAAAAGATGCAACGGTCGATGCTTAATTAAGCAATCAAGCTTAAGCGTTCGGTCTTGAGAACGGTGACACGCTCGCGCGCGTGGAGGTTAAGCTCGTCTCGAGGGGAGCTAAGCTTAAGCCACCAAAAACTGCAGCAACCCAAGAAACTCGCATGGTTATTTGCGAATGATAGTACAGGACAGGGAGTGTGGCAACTATGCGTTGTTTATTTAAATCAGCAGAGAGAGAGAGAGAGAGAGAGAGAGATTCTTGTTTTTTCATATGACATGTTTCAAATTTGTCACATTGCCCAACCCATGATTGTCTGTGATCCCTTCTCACTCCTCCCTCACTCACCAGGTGATTTGAAACCCATCCAGTTTTGATCAACAGAAAGATACATCCATGCTGCACTTCCAGCTCGTCTTCTTTCTTCAGATGAATGTTTTTCTGGCTGCAAGTCTTGGCCATACCAGGGTCTTTGCAGTCTCCCAGAGCAGAGCAGAAAAACATAAATGTGACATCTTACAACCTGCTACCTCGCATTCAATAGCTTGCAGATTGTGCCAGGCACATCTACTAGTATAGATTTTCTTTTTTTTTATCTCTATTTTCAAAAATCCGGCAGGGAACAGTGACTGTTCAGAATGAAAGTGAGGTTCAGAAAGTGATTTGATCAGTTTCCAATTAAAAAAAAAAGAGAGGATACTGCGAGCAAAATTCGGAAGAGATATAAATGTAAGTGCTCCAATAAGAAACGGAGTGCAATCCAAAAATAAACAATGAACCCAATGTGCATTAGACTTATGATAACAACACTGCACCAGCACAGTGCACAGCTATTAGATTTGATGCTGTTTTCTTTTCAAGTATTTGCTTATAGCACAAAGCCAGAAACAGCTATCAGATAAAATATCAGAAAGTGGCTTTGCAAGACATAAAAAATAATCAGGAAAGCTGTTGATCCAGCCAGAGAGCAAGGAACATGATGAGCATACCACAATCCTCGCAGCAGACATGGCTATCTAAAAAATGTCAGTTGTTAATAAGCTTTCCTCCAAGGACTTCTAAATTTTAAAATCTTCTATATATAACTGAAGATTAAATTGCAACGTTAGGTGGAAGCCATGCTTTTGGCAAGTTATAGCATACAAATGTTGCGGTGGTTCACAGGTTGTTAGCACCAAACTCTAATTTTCTTCTGTTTAAGGTTATGATACAGTATTACAGTGCATAACAGTATGCAAACTTTGAACAGAGACGGCATATGTGTTGTTTTCTGAACTCGATTTTGTTTTCTTCATAAATGGACACTGCAGATAATAAATATTTAACATTCATAGATAAGATTTAGTTCAATTTACGGAACTTTGACCATCAACGACTTCCCAAATGCTTAATTTGAAAAAAAAAAGGTATACGTATATTTGAAATGTACGACTATCATAATGACAAAAATTCTTTATATTTTGTACACTCAATATAATAAATTATTAGATTTTGTAAACCTATTATAACAAAAGTAGTGATTACAGTTTTTAAAGTTTTGAATTTTATCCTAAATATCCGAGAGGAGTACCTAAAACGCCTATTTTATTTTCAACGGCAATTAATGGAATGAGGGGTATGTTTCTAGATCAAAATCTTGTTTCAAAAACCATTAGTTCAAGGTGTTCTGATCTCTTTTTTTTTTAGCAGCGGCCACAAAATTCCTAACTTATATCCCAATGATGTGTACGTAGTTAATACTCCTTTCGTCTACAAATATAAGGAATTATGGATTCAATTTTATCTGCAAATCCTATATTTCTATAAAGTTCATCCTCACCAAGTGTAGTTAATGCTATTTTTTTCTCATTGAGCCACATCATCTTAATTATTTCTAACCCTTGAATGATTGATCTATGGTTCAAATTATGTCCCTCCTTTCCTTCTTCTAGGAAATCATATCATCTTTCTTTTGTCTTTGGATGATTATTCTATATCATTTCCCTTCTTTTCATTCCGTCATTGAGGTATATCACCTTAGTTTTGCTTTTGAATAATCTATTTATATATGATTTACATTGTTATAAACCATATCATTTTAATTGTTTATAACTTTTTTTCTTCCATGGTTGATCACAGATGAAAATTATATAAAGTATATAAAGTGATGTCGTGTAGCTATATGCATGTTATTTATACTATTATCATATATAACTCCCACAGCAACTCGCGGGGTTTCATTTTGAAGTGGAGTACTATTTTCCCATTTCATCCAACCATTGCATTTATTGCTACTAGGCATGACCTTTCCATTCAATTAAACTCACATGGAAATTACTTCGAAAGTAATTTCACCTCAACACTTAACTTTGCTAACCAATCTAGAGTCTACTCCTTATATTTGTAGATGGAAGGAGTATCATCAGTGATGATGAGTAGAAACACTCCTTTCAAGTAAATATTACAGTACTATTTTTTAGCCTTTTAATGGTCATGATAATACCATTTTTTTTCTACTCTCTCTATCCACAAAAGTTACACATATTACTTTTGACACCAAGACCAATAAGAAATTAAATCACATTGGATGTTAATCAAAGAGCGAATATAAACATGCAACTAATAAGTATTTAGATGACTCCTTGAGTTTTAATGAAGCATGTAATTTATCTCTTCATTTAAATCTTGAATATATAAAGACTATAAATAGGAACAATTTATTTAGAAAAACTTAAATGTAAAATATGTGTAACTTTTATGGATGGAGAAAGTAACTTTCACAGAAGGTGCAGTAAGCAGGTACAGGGACCATCACTCCTCAGTCAAATAAAAAAGAACTAAAATTGATGCTGAGAAAATGAAGCAAATAGTGGATGGGGGAGTGAAAGGCCAAGTTTAGTTCCAAAATTTTTCTTCAAACTTTCAACTTTTTCATCGTATCCAAACTTTTCTACACACACAAACTTTTAACTTTTCTGTCACATCGTTTTAATTTCAACTAAACTTCTAATTTTAACGTGAACTAAACACACCCAAAGACACACCACATCAAATCTTGTGCTAGTCATTGGCCAATAGACCATTCAATGGCGGTATTCAATTCCTCTACTGAAACCCTCTCCAACCCTCTCGTAAATGTGCTGCAACCTCCTCTTTCTCTTCTCCCTCTCTATAAAACACAAGCGAAAATAAACGCCACGCCACGCCACCGCCTCCGTCAAACACGGCGGCGCAATGCCTCCCCTGAACCCTCCCCACCTCCACTTTGGAAAGCTCAGGAAGCGGGCGCGCGCCGTGGCCGCCGGCGGCGGACGCCAGCCGGCTGCTGCCATGGCCAAGAAGGGGCTCGTTGGTATCCTGTACAAGCTCCGCGACGTGCACCATCGCGCGCCGCCGACGCCGACGTCGCCCTCGTCGTCGTCGTCCCCGCACTGCCACGGCCGGCATCAGCTCTGCTACCCGCCGGCGCCGTCGTCGTGGCCGTGGCCGTCGTGCCGGCACCCGCGCACCAGCTCGTTCAGGTGGCCGACGGCGCCGCAGCAGGGGCAGGCGGACGACGACGCCGCCGCCGCCGCCGGCTCCGTGTACCGCACCGTGAACACTGTCTACGACACGTCGTCGCTGGAGCACTTCAACCCGCGGCGCTCCTCCCTGGACGAGGCGTCGTCCTGCATTGCTGACCGGAGCTTCTTCGCCGTGGAGTCGGAGGTGGAGGTGGAGGAGGAGAAGGAGAAGGAGAAGGAGCTGCAGCTGCGTGAGACGGCCGTCGTGCGCGGCGTCCGCTCGGAGCGGCTCTTTTTCGAGCCCGCCGGCGCGGAGTTCTTGCCCAAGCAGGTAATGCGGCGCACGTCGCGCACTACGATTAAGACGCGCGACGACGCGAGAGCAATCGATCTTGTTATAACACGAGAGAGGATTTCAGGAAATGGCGCGAGGCAAGAACGACGACGAGGCGACAGCCATGGACGTCGTCGCTCGCAAGAACGACGACGTCGACGAGGCGACGCCGATGACCACGCCGCAGACCGGCAAGAACGAAGCGGAAGCGGCGGAGGCCGCCGCGCTGAAGGGCGGCGCGGTGGTGCTGACGGTGGAGTCGGAGGACCCCTACGGCGACTTCAGGTCGTCGATGGCGGACATGGTGGCGGCGCACGGGCTGCGGGACTGGGAGGGCCTGGAGGAGCTCCTGGCGTGGTACCTCAAGCTGAACGCCAAGGGCGTCCATGGCGTCATCGTGGGGGCCTTCATCGACATGCTCGTGAGCCTCGCGTCCTCGCCGATCCCGTCGCAGTCGCCCTCGTCGTCGTGCATCACCTTCGAGGACTACTCGTCGGCGACCATGGAGGAGGAGAGCTAATTAAGCTGTTCTCGAGGAAGACGACGACCACGTTTTGTTTTTCTTTAGCCTCATCAAGAGATGACAATCTCTTTTTCTCTTTTTTTGGGTGCTAATTCTTTTGTGTTTCCACGAAGGAATGGCAAGTGAGGGAATTATTGTACAGTTGCTAAAAACTAATTGATGCTGATCATTAGTGTAGATTAATTAATTAATTAATGCTGAGATGGCTAATTGATCACTTTGCTCTGCTGTGATCTCTCTTCCTAGCGTAGTGTGGGTCAAGATGTCAAATTTTCAATGGCTGACAATTTTTATCACAATTTTGTGAAGATTTTGATGACAAGATTCAGAGGAATGATGGGTCAAACCCTGTTCCTTGGTCTGCAGGTCCATGAAGGCAATGCAGGTTATCTGGGATATATTAATGAGTCACCAACAGCTCATAAATATGTGGCCTTCATGCCATTGGTTTCTTTGGAGTAATGCGGTACCAGATGATTTTAATCCAAGAGATTGCAATGTTATCAAGCTGTCACGTACTCTACCCTGCGGCAAGTATTAGTAATTATTTTGGTCACATTGACAGGGGGCTGTGTGTTTAGTTCTTTTCAAACTTCCAAAAATTCTGTTACATCAAATGTTTATGTCTTTGGACACATGCATAGAACATTAAATGCAAACGAAAAAAACCAATTACACAGTTTATATGTAAATTGCGAGACGAATCTTTTGAGTCTAATTACGCCATAATTTGACAATGTGATGTTACAGTAAATATTTGCTAATGACGAATTAATTAGGCTTAATAAATTTGTCTCGCAGTTTACAGACGGAATCTGTAATTTATTTTGTTATTAGTCTACGTTTAATACTTCAAATGTGTGTCTATATATTTTAAAAAAATTTGGACAGGGAACTAAACACGGCTAGGGTCAAGAAGGCACTATTTGACCACTAATTCCCATTTTCTACATAATAACATAATATGTTGATAAATATCAGATTTTAAAAAACGCACACTACATAATTTTATAACGAATGTAGGAATGCTATTGTCGTGCAGCCAAGCTAGACACGGTTTATATACTATGGTCAAACCTAAAAAGCTGTTAAACCACATTTAATTTTCGAGATGTTTTACAATGGTTTTTAATGAAAGTAGAATTAAGTTAGACCGTTTATTTTTTTTCTAATTCAACAGATCATATATATTTATACTACCATCTCTATGTAGAATTTTTTTTACTGCTACTAGAACTCATATATCAACGACTGAGATAATTTTATTGGTGATTATACTGGTAGTAAAATGCTATAGTAGAAACCGCTTCAAAGATTCTGGTATTTTGGCTGAAATTATTGGTGTTTAGTTGGAAGTTCCTTCCAAATACCAGTTGATGAAAGTTGGATTTCTGTTCAGTTTGAGTAAAAACATGTTGAAATTTGCCTCGAAATTCTACAAGAAAATGTCTGTTTCATGAGAAATGTTTGGCCTTGGATTCTTATCTAGGATATCCACACATTAATCCACGCACATATTGCAAGCATGATACTTCCATTTTCGCGAGCATAGTCAGTACAAACACTACTAGGACTGTTTAAGTTTTGTCCATGAATAAGCCTTACCCACAGTCCTCCACGATCATAAGTCCCTTTCAGTGTTTTCGACTTGAATGCGTCGAGTAATAACACAGTGGGTCCATGAATTTATCAGTGCTTATCATGAAGCTTAACTCTTACGGAACAGGACAGACTAGTAATATCAGCTAGGCCCCGGCAGAGTCCTTTTAAATCTACTACTAAATGACTACTTACTCTAATCAAGCCTCATGTTCAGCAGTCTTCAGGAGTTACCAGGACAGTCTAATCAAGGGACAAGAGTTTTTCACTGCCTGGAGTAGAGACTGCAAATTTGGTCGGTAAAGTTTATGTAAAATGGAGTAGTAACTGGGTTATGAACCTTGCAGAATTCAGAAGCCATTTGTGCCATTTGTAGGTTAGATCAAGCAGAAACATAGTGGAACTGAGTGCCATATCTTATCTTAGCTTAGACAACACTCGTAGTAGTAGCTCCTAAGGCTAGCTTAAGCTTTGTCCCTAACCACCTTGTGAAACTTAATTTATGATGCTTAAAGGTTCAAGCATTCCAAGTTGTTCTTTTACCCTGCAACACTGCAAGTTTGCAGCTTCTAGACTGCTCGCTGAGACATGTTCGTTCAATCCCAGTAAACTGTAGGCTCACAACGAGCGATCTTTGCGTCTCTATTCTTAGGTCAGATTGACATCCAACGCTGGATCATGCAACGCATGGATACCACCAAACAGGAACACATTGTGCAATGCAGAGCACTTGATCGATGAGACGTACTACTCCAGAGTCCAGACAGATTTAAGATCGAACAGGGTATTAATTACTTCTGCAATTCTGCATCCTCTTCACTGCTACTCCTACGTCCGGGACAGCGATCGATCGATCGATCATGCATGCGGCTGATGCATCACATCTCGCCAACATGCAGATGCAAACACATCAGGCGTAGCCCAACCAACCGGCAACTACAAGCATCGCATGCATGCCAATCCATCTGATCACTGATGATTTACATGGTTCGCGTATCTTTGGGATCACAGGCTTCGACTGTTTTTTCGCAGCATCTTCAGTGGGTGCCGTTTTTTCTGTAGTTCAGAGATGATAAGCACAGTAAACAGGATGTGCCGTGTTCCTGTTCAAGAGATCCGGGCATGTTTTGCGCTAGTGGAGTGGATGATGATTGTGATGCACAACATCTTTGACTATGAATTGCAGATTTGCAGGTTGGTGATGCGTGATGTACATACATGTGGTTGTGGACGGCATAAATTGGAACTTCTCTGTTGTGGATTTGTATGATCAGTCTTGTCTTGTGGAATCATATGCTTTGTGTTTTGTTTGAAAGTTGTGTTGTTATTGGAAAGTTGATCTCCCTGGTATTTCTCTTTTAGATTTTGTTTAAGAGAGTCAGAGTGAAAGAAAGTTAAGACTCACCGTTTTCTTTCTTTCTTTCTTTCTTTCCTTTTGTTTGACTGAAGACAAACCTTCTTTTTTAACTGAAGACTCACCGGTTTGTTCTTTCTTGGTTTGCCTATAGTGCGATCTTCAACACTGAAAATAAATCATTTCTTCACTAGCTGGAGAGATAAAATGAACTTGCTCCTTCTTCTCTATCCATAGTAAAATTCAATCCTTAAATATGAAGTGCTAATAGTAAATATACAGATGGAGCTGAAACATGTAGTGCATTTCTGACGGAGGTTTCTGAAGATCGCTCTAAGGAGTAAGGAGTGCATCATCGATTTCAGGCCAAATTGCCAAGGCATGCTCGTTCCAACAATGTTTTGACCGTTTTTATTTTCAGATCAACGAAAATTGTGCCGGATTTGTCACGTTGTTCATTAGCCTCGCTTCTCACGAACCTGACGGAAGTTTCAGTGACAGGGGGCAATTATCTAAGCCTCCCGAGCCCAGCGCCGAGATCAAATTGACTAACTAGTTAATTTCCCCTGCTTCCTTAGCAGAGACGGTCAGACTTGCCAAACCCAATGCACAATGCAAGCTGCAATATTGCAACACACGAGTCACAAGATGTTACAGCATAGTTGAAACTCTCATCAGGATTTTTAGAGCTAAAAGATATCTAGTGGTTCCTGCTGCAACTTTGACAGGGTTAAGTTAAGAAGATAGGAGCAAGTAGTAGTTTGGATTTGCTAATTTAGTCGCCTGATGCAGCACATACTTGCAAACTCTGCAATCGTTAGAGATCTGAGGAAAGAAAAAACAATGCATTATACTCCGGTTCTCCTTAAATCTACAACAAATCGATAACTCCGTAGATTTTTTTTTGACAGTTTTAGTGCTGCTCTCTGTCTCCGGATTATTACTGTGGATTATTTTATTTATCTATTCTTTACTATTATAAAAATTGAAGATATTTTTGCCGGTATTTTGGTACGTCATCCGTGTATGAATTGATTTTTAAGTTTGTTTGCTTTTGGAAATACATATATGTATTTCAGCCGGTTTTTAAGATCGTTCACTTTCGGTAATACAGAGGGAATCACATAAGAATTTTGTTTAAAAAAAACTCATATGCTAACTTGACATTATCGGACTCCTAACTGTAGTTCATGATTTTATATATATATATATATATATATATCCAAGCGAACTCCCACAGTAAATTTCATCTTAACTAAACCATATAATAATAATAAGATTAAAATAGACTTTACCCATTGCAACGCACAAGCATTTTTTCTGGTTATAAAATAAATTAAATATGTTGAAAAATAAATTTAATATATATAGCTTAGAACATATCATCTAAGTAATACAGTAGAAGATTGTGTTTTAAGAAAACATATTTTTAGAGATGATGAACAAGTAATTTGCAACGGCATTAATCTAGGGAAATGATATCTAAGCGAAAAAAAATAAATAGCATTAATTGTTTGTTGTAGCTATAGCGGACTTCTACCACTACCACTATAAGGTAGGGGATCAAAGATAGTCTATTAGATCTTAGCGGTCGCTATAGCTTAGTGACTGTTATAGCAGTAAACTATTAGCTTTGTTGGGTTGTTACTGTACTTAAACTACGTTCTCTATCTATGGATAAGAGAATTTAACGCCATGTGCCTTTTTATCATATTCATTAATATGTTATTTATAAATTTTATGCTATGAAATGTATAGGTAACTAGATATGCTAAATTTTTAAATTTTAAGTGAATTTTGACACTAGTATTAATATATAATCTAAATGTATAGTAATTTTTAAAATTCCGCTATTGGAACTTAGCGCCTAGAAGGCTACAATAGCACCCTTTATCAGCAACCATCTACTCATACATTAATCCGTGACCATTTGCTATTCTATATTTATTACCTTAGGTGTAAGCATATTTATATTTGTGTATATTAGTTTATGCATCTTCTATTTAAATAAAATATCCTATGCTAGCTTTTTTTTTCCTTTGGAAACTTATTCCGATACTAGTATTTTGTTGAATCCAAGCTAGGTAGAATTATTGAGATGCACAACCAACAAGCCAAAACAGAGGACATTCGGAGTATCAGCCCAATAATTATCATCTCACCGTCACCTTTTAGCAGGTTTAGTGTCACATCTCCTCCCAGATAAAACCAAACTAACCCTAAATTATTGATCCTAACAAAGCTCACTTTTTTTTAGGCTTTATTGCTACTAGTATATTCGCAAATCGCTTGCTCGATCCAGTTCATCACGAGTCCTTAATTCGGTGGGCCCCACTCGTCATTGACCATCAAACGCAACCGGACAAGGGCAAAGCCGTAATTACCCCCTCCCAAAACCGCCACGCGAGATACCTACCGCCAGAGAGCGGCGGAGAAGCAGCCGAGCATAGCAGTCTGAACCCTCCACCGAAGATGATGTCTATGGCATTAGCTATATTGTCACTTTTAACTTATTTGGCACTATATTAATTAAGAGAGAGAGTGAAGGAAGGAAGAAACTGGGTCTCATGCAAGACACAGCTTCAACACGAGAATATATGCACTAGACACTATCAATTTTTGTATTAGAAGAGAATAGTGTCTTCATAATAGATGAAGAATAAATATGATTGGTAGAGAAGAGAAATGATGTATTTATTAATGGTCCACTTTAAGAAACCATGGGTTGTAGAGTGTAGTTTCTATTGTGATGTCTTATTGACATGGCACCATAGACACTACTTATATATACTATGGGTTGGGATTGCCCTAACCACCTGATTTGCCTTGTCCTCAGCTAACCACCTTGGGCAAGTAAGCGAGCAAGTCAGAAAGCCACCGAACAGAGCAAGGTCACTTCACGCCATTACCTTCTTCTCTCCAAGAACTCGAGTAGATTGGGCAGGAGATTAAGATCCTGGCCAGCTTCGTCTCCAAGAATTCGACGCTCTGGTTCAGGATGTCGGTGGAATTCCTGACGAAAGCGCTCACGTGAGTGTGCCCCCCCTCTTCCCGCTCGCCAATTCTCCCAATTCTGGTGGGGATTTCCGGTGCCGCCTCGCCGGCGCCATGGCCCATGTGCTATGGAGATTATTGATTCATCTGCTTGATTGTTGGGTGGGTGCAGGGCGCTGTTCGGGTATGCTATGCCGGCGTTGGAGTGCTTCAAGGCGATCGAGCAGCGGCCTGGTCGGACGGACCATCTCCGGTTTTGGTGCCAATATTGGTACTGACTACTGACTCAGAAACCCCTTAGCTTGGAGTAATTAGTTCATTTGGTGTGTTCAATTTGATCTCTGGGTGATAGGCTGATGCTTAGAATTCGTCGTAATTGAGTGAATTGGGTAAACCATACGGGGATTAATTTCTGCTATCTGGGTACAGTTAGCTGGATTAGAGCATTAGAATTGGTGCTAATATGTTACTGCATTGCTGTGGAATTCAGTACCAAATCCTCACTTTCACCTTTCTGAAGTGCTTTGAATATTGGGGATCTGAAACACCGTATCTACTGTTTGGAGATCTGAAACACCTTGCAAGAGTTGACCAATTTCAGCAAATCTTGCAGGATCATACTAGTAATCCTCGTCATATTCGATGATATCGCTGGTGTCCTCACCTCCAAGTAAGTAATAATCACACAACCACAACTCATCAGCTGTTCCTGTAATCTGCTCCCTGTAACCTGGCAATCCCCTTCATTGAATGACAGGATACCAATGTACTCTGAACTCAGACTCGCCTTCCTCGTCTACCTGTGGTACCCCCAGACAAGGGTATGTAATGCTATGTCTGCAACGCTTGGTCCAGCAACAAAGCTGCAGCTAACTGCATGTCCTGATCATTGTCTGAACTAAACAAGATTTGCCACAAAACTGCAGCTGCACATAACTGCATCTCCTAATCATATCTGAAATTCTGAACTAAAAACGAGATTTAATCTAATTTGCAACACTGAGTCCAGCAACAAATCTGCAGCTGCACAAAAAGTGCATCTCCTGACCACGTCTGAATTAAATAAGATTTTGCTTTGTCACTCTGAACCAGGGAACTGACATCGTGTACGACACCTTCCTGCGGCCGCTGGTGATGCAGTACCAGCCCAACATCGAGGAGCGGCTGCGCTACCTGCGTGCCAATGCCGGCGACATTCTCATCTTCTACCTCAAGAACTTCACCGATAGGGGCTACGATCTCTTCCTCCGGGGGATGGAGTACATCCGGTCCCAGACGTCACGAGGCTCAAGAACGAGGGTATGTTACCAGTTACTCTCTGTCCCATATCGTAAGGTGTTTTAGTTTTGTTCTAAGTTAAAATTCTCTAACTTTGATCAAATCTATAAGAAAATATATTAACATCTACTCTACCAAAGAACACTATCAAGACATATTTCATAGTGTATTTTAATGAAACTAATATGATATTGTAGATGTTAGCACTTTTTCTTTTACAATCTTGGTAAAGTTAGAAAAGTTTACCTAGCACAAAAGTAAAACACCTTACAATATGAAAACAGAGGAAGTAGTAGTACACATGTTGGGAACCATGGTCATCACAGGATTCCGGAAATGTAACAGTGCAGTCAAAGAATTCAGGATATGTAACAGTGCAGGTGTGTAACTATGTTGGCAATGGTTTGTTTCTGCTGTGCAGCGGTGGTTCTCGTTCGGAGGCGACCGGGCAGAGAGGTCGAGCTACGTTGATGATTATGTCGCCGGCGGTGGCGATCGGAGGAGCACGGCGAGGCACCGGCGACCCCGCGACGATTACTAACGGGCTGGACCGGCGCCATAGGGATTCAGTAGAGAGAGGTGCACAGGATTGGAAACTAGTTGATTAGGAGTGACAAAATTTAAAAGGCCCAAAGCAAAACTTCTCAAAAACATGATGTGTATATATATATAGACAGGTGATCACTGATCCATACTCTGGTATATATAGCTCCTCACAATTTGGCGTTGCAGGTTGGCTAGTTTGTTGGTTTTCCTGTTGTGATTTGTGCACCCGTCTTCGATAGACTACATGATTCATTTTTTGAAACCTAAGGCGAAACTTTGTTCCACTTTTATATTTAGAAGAAGAGAATTAACCCAGTTTATAAGGAAAACCGGGCCCAAAAACCACACAATTGCACGGTTAATTATAGGAAAACCGGCTGAAACCCACCGCTACACAACTGACAACGACGGCGGAGCCCAAAAGCAGGATGTCACCGCCAAGCTAAACACAAAAGCGATATAACAGCTCCCACATCGCAGAAGAGGTGTTATCGTTGCCGAGCTAGCCGCCCAAGCGACCCAACAGCGCCGACTTCACAACTGCAGCGACACTGAAGACACGAAAGTCGCCAAAGCGAAAAGCAGCTCCGACATCCAACAATAGACATCAGCCAAGCCATCGAGAAGCCACTTCCTTCACGCGGCCAGCACCCCACCAGAAGGAACGAAGTGGACCCAAGAAGACAAAGGCCTCACCGAGCACAAGGTATGAAAGCTTTTGAACCGAAAAAGACCATCAACGGTCGTCGATGCATTGGAACTTCTCCGAAGCGACGCCCCCAAGGAGGACACGACGTGTAACGCCGCCGTCGCTCGTCTGAAAGCCGGAACAAGGTTTTCATCTGGAGATTGTGGGGGATATGAAAGAATGCCATGACAATGCCTCCAAGAAGGGAAATGACGCCCACGAGCGCCGCCGTCGTCGAACCGGCCAAAGGCACGGCAAGGCTTTCGCCAGCATCTTCACATCACCCACACAAGCACCCCCACATTGACGGCCACAGAATAGTCCATGACGTCTCACAAGCACCCATACCTCAACCGTAACCAACGGCAAAGACGGACCCTTGGCCACCAACTCCTACAGCAAGCCGAAGCCTCCGCCCTCCCCCTAGCGTTCCCCACGACCAGAACAAGGTCCGGCCAAAGAAGGGAGGGAAACCGAAATGAGGGAGAAGACTCGGTCGGCAACGAGGAAGTCGCCACCGCGGACGTCAAGCCCAATTCCTGCTTCACGCCAGCATAAGCCATCGTCCCGCCAACTCCACATCCGCACATCGCCGCCCATCCGACGCGGAGGGGACGGATCCAGCCGCGGACGGCCAGATCCAGCTAGGACAGCGCAAGCCGGCTCGACGTAAGCGCCGCCGCAGCACCGTTGTCGTTGCGACCACCACGCCGCCACAGCCTCTGCCTGCGCAGCGCTAGCGCCGTGGCCCCGCGCGGACGACGCCGAGGCCAACGCCGCGACAGGCGCGAGCGAGCCGCCGCTGCCCGCCCACCGCGACGCCGCCCCTGCCTGTCGCCATCTCGAGCCCCGTCGCCGACTTCTCCCTGCCGCCAGCCGCCACCTCACCAGTGTTGTCCTCCGCTGCTCCTCGTTGCGCTGCACCGCTCTCCGCCGTCGCCGGCTGCCCCTCGCGCGCGAGCCAGCCTCCGCCGTCGCCGGCCACACCTCCGGGAACGCGGCCTCCCCCGCTGCCAGCCGTGCCTCCGCGAGCGCTGGCCTCCACCGCCGCGGCCGCGCCTCTGCGAGCGCCGGCGTCCACAGCCGCCGGCCGCCCCTCCGCGCTCCTTGCGCGCGCCGCATCCGCTCCTCTCCCCTCCGACTGCCGTCTCCGGCCGGATCCGGCGGGGGCAGCGCCGGATCCGCCGCCTCCACGCCGGGATGAGTCGCCGCCGCCGCGTCCTAGCCGAAGACGACGCGCCGCCCCATCGCCACCGTCGCCACCACCTCCCTCCCGCGGCCATCCTCCACCGCCGCCTATGCATCGCCGCGTCCCCTCGCCGGATCCGCTTCCAGGGGCGTCGGATCCGCCGCGCCCTTGCCGTCGCCGGCCGCCGGAGCCCCCCACCGTCGCGCGCCGCTCCGTCCTCCCGCGCTGAGGAAGAGCTTTGCCAGTTCTCTTGGCCCCGCCGCCGCCTTCCCGACTGGCCGCACGGCTTTCCGGCGGCGAGCTCCGGTGGCGGCGAGGTGGTTAGGGTGGGCGGGGGTGGCGGCGCGGGCGGCTAGGGTTTTGCCCCCGAGCCGCACGCGCGAGAGCGACGCGGAGGACCCCACTAACAAACTAGACTACATGATTCATGCGATGCAACCCCCACTAACAAACCTTTTGATCATTGTGATGAATACATAATGGAAACAAACCAAAGAATATTATACTGTTGATGATGGATAAAAAAATCAATACCATACTTGACGATGGATAAAAAAAGGGGATTTTTTTTTCATGAGACTCCACACAAGTGGCAAGCCATCCAATAAGACTCTCCACGAGTGACAGGTCATACAACTAGTTGGAGCAACCAGCTGCTATTTATAGATTTCGCATGCAAATCTATTCATCAAGAATACGCATGCAAATCTATTTGAAAGAATTATGGGAATAATAGATTTCGCATGCAAATCTATTCAAGAATTATGAGAATCAGTAACTAACTAGTGCTATTTATAGATTTCGCATGCGAATCTATGCAAGAACTCATAGGAATATTTGACTAACTAATTAATAAGTTAACGCTGGATATTCCTCCTCGACCTGATCAACCTGTTTCACGCCGATGATGCCGGCCACGAACCCTAGGCAAGGGCAGACGTACCTCTTGACGAAGCGGTATACCGCGCCGCCGCGCCGGGTCCCGAGCGGCCCCGGCGATCGCCGGCGGTGGAGCGCGGGGTGGGGCCTCGCGTACAGCCGCGACGTCGCGCGCAGGAGCGGGTCGCTGATGCCGGCCTTCGGCGGCCGGCGGGAGCTCTCCTCGAACTCCTGCGAGCCGATCACGTCCTCGAAGCTCACGTAGCCGGGCGTCGTGTGGCACCGCTTGAAGTAGGCGTCGTGCGCGGCGGCGGCGGCGGCGTGCACCAGGTCGTCGTAGGAGTGCAGCCGCCGCGAGATGGGCGGCAACCGCGCCTCCGCCCCCGCCGGCGCGGCCCCGGAGGAGGAGAAGTTGTCGCTGCCATTGCTGTCGCTGGTGGCGGCGGCGCTGGTGGAGTGGTGGGAGAGGAGGGGCTGCGAGTAGGATGCGCGCATGGAGAAAACTGGGGCGACGTACGAGACTTACGAGTAGCCGATCGAGGGAGAGATTATAAGAAAGAAAGTGGTTAAAAGATGGAGGGCGGTATTAGGGTTTGATTATGAGAGAGCATCACACCCAACTCGTATTCGGTGAAGGGGGCGTAGAAACGTATTCGGTAAAGGGGCCGTAGAAATAGTGTATACAGTTATACGCACCCGGTTTGCCGCGCGCCGTCCAGAGAAGATTGAAACTCAAAATCGATTGAACTCACTCAACTCAACCCAAAAGATGATTGTAAATAGATGTCAAATCGAAATAGCTAGGTTTCACCAATCATCCGCGGACGGTTTGAGGAAGCATCGATCTCCATCGAGGACTCGTGCGGAGCTCGCCGCCGTCGAGCCGTCCAGGTGCTCAGTTTGCTGCTGCCGCGGTTGACGAGGTCGCGCTAGGATTGGGAGTTTGAGAGGCTGGCTGGAGAGCCCGGATGGCCGGATCTAACTAATGAATTGTTATGGGCTTTGGGGCTGAGAGATACATGGGCTGCAGGCCGAACCAACCTGTGGGCTGAGCAGCTAGCGGAGGCGCTTCCGCTTCGGTTCGTTTGCGGCCTGGAAACCGCGCCGAACAGGCTACTGGGCGAAGTGGCCAACACCTAAAACTGGATTTAAAAGAAAAATAAAGCCAAGCATAACAATACTAGTATTTAGATTCGGTGTAATGGATCAATTTACGGTGAATTTTGGATTTTTACTCTGTTCGGTAGAAACTGGTAGTAATATACCTTAGGATTTAATTTGTCAAATACTTTTACTTATGTTATGGTGGGTTTACACTCGTCCCTTGCTAATATCTTCCATAGTTGGCTTGGTGGTTTACAACGTAGAATAAATGTTAACTTTTTATAGGTGCCGTAGCTTTGTGTTGGACGGTAAGACTTTGTAGTAATGATATAATCTTCAATGGCTTAAGTACTAACTCCCCTCTTTGTAGGTAATTTTCAGGTGAACCCACTGCGCTAGTGGTCATTGTTGCTTAACGAGGAGAATAGCGATGTGGTTAAACACATGCACAAGTTACCGGAGGCTAGAGTTTGGGATTTCTTTTCCAGATTTGCGTGGAACTTGAGTAAGCGGTTGGAGACCTAGTATCCACTTTTGTCATCTTTTGTTAGTTGGCTTCTATTCACGAGACGACTTCGTTGTGAGGTGTTGTAGTCTAAGTACCCTTGTTTTATTTGGTCGGTGGTGTTGTTCTTATGCAAGGTGTGATGCTAAGTACTATTGACAATGTATGTTTGGCTATGTACGTATAGTTTGGATGTAGAGGATAGGTTTTTAATCATTTTTTTAAAAATAAATTGACATTTTCTCCCTCTACATGTTTATCTATGTTTTGTTAGTATTGTTGTATTGCTCTCACTAAGCCTAGATGCTCGCTAGATATAATGTATTTTTGCTTACTTGTACTCCCCTCCGTACGTTCAAATTTTTTTTATGAGATAGAACACAACCTATATACAATAGGATGTGTTCCATCCAATCGAACAATTATATTTTGAAACGGAGAAATTGTAAGAATTACAAGTTGTCCTAGCATATCTGCACTCTTCCATCCATCCCAAAATAAATAAAAGAAAACTTTTGCAAAACCATAAACAGAGTAAAACGGACCGAGACGAGAATAAGCCAGCGGAGCACACGCGCAACAAGACAATTTTTTTGTTTGGCATTCCTATCAAAATATTCCCAACATAGCATAGCTTCTAGTGGAAACTGTGAACCACTGAACCACCACCATAGACGATAGCGTTTGTAGCTTGCTTGCAACGGACAAACCAATTAAATACCCCCTCCGTAACCGCGAGATTCTAAGTTTTCAACGAAGGCTGTATTTAGTTCCATGTCAAAATTAAAAGTTTGAAAAAATTAGAACGATGTGACAGAAAAGTTGGAAGTTTGTGTGTAGAAAAGTTCGATGTGACGAAAAAGTTAAAAATTCGAAGAAAAAAGTTAGAATCTAAATAGGGCCAAAGCGAGAAAGCTTCCTTGCAAATCCTGGCTGTGTGCATATGTATCAGTACTTCCTTCGTCTCAGTAAGTTAATTTTTTTTTATTTTTTTTATTTATTCCAAAATAAATTTATTTTAAAAGTAATAATTGTATCAAAATTGATGAAAGTAGAAAATAATTATATTGAAAATAGATAAATGAGAAATAGTTGCATTGACATTGATAAAACAAAGGTATTTTAGTTTTTTATTGATGATATGTGAAAGAAGATACTTTCTCCGTTAAAAAAATAAATCTAAAACGGGATGTGACACATTCTGTACAATAAATATGAACAAAGATATATATTTAGATTTATACTAGCACACTGCACACGACACACACACCAGCAACGGGGGCACACGACACACACACACCAGCAACGGGGATTAGAAGTTGACACGACTGTCTATCTGGAATCCTAGCTGTGCTGCGGTAGCAACTGTCCTCAGATGCTGATACTCCCTGATAGCCATAGCCACGACGCGATGGGGTCCCCATCCATCCTCCCCTCCTGCTCGGTTGTTTTCGCTTCAGGTTCAGTGCAGTCACGAGCGCGGACGCCCCCAAAAAACTCGCCACGCTGTGTGCGCGCGCGCCCACCGCGATCCCCCTGATCCCATTAACGTTTCACCCGCGCGCGCCCACCTGCCGCTGCAATATATTTCGCCGCGCCCCGCGCCACGCCACGCCACGCCACCTTGCGCGCGCGCGCGCACACACACCCCAGCAGCAGAGATGAGGGGGATGGGCGACGACGGGATGGGGCCGATGGCGATGGCGCCGCCGCGTTCCGGCCACGCCACGGCGGCGGCACCGCCGCCGCCGCAGCACAAGATGGCGATGATGATGCACATGACCTTCTTCTGGAGCGACCGCGCGGTGGTCCTGATCCGGGGCTGGCCCGGGGAGCGCGGCGCCGGGATGTACGCCCTCTGCCTCCTCTTCGTGCTCGCGCTCGCCGCGCTCACCGAGGGGCTCTCCGTGCTCTCGCGCCGCCTCGCCCGCCGCGGCGGCGGCGCCGCCTCCTCGGATGGCGGCCGCCCGGCGCCGGCGCCGGCGTCGTCCGCGGCGCTGCTGACCGCGGTGCACGCGGCCAGGATGGGGATGGCGTACCTGGTGATGCTGGCCGTCATGTCGTTCAACGTCGGGGTGCTCCTCGCCGCTGTCGCCGGCCACGCCCTCGGGTTCCTCCTCGCGCGGAGCAGGGTGCGGCCGGCCGCCCGTGACGGCGGCGGCGGCGTGGCCTGTGAGCACGGTGGCCTCCCTCCCGCGGATGGATCCAAGACTTAGTCCCCATCGATTCCGTTAAACGAGTATGTCCAAGCGCCTTAGCCAGTAGACACTATGCACTGTATCGGATCCAATGTGAAAATTTACCTTGGATATCTCGCTAAAATAATTGTATTTTGTCGACTTGCTTGATATCTGTTCCCGTGCAGTCTTCTCTAGTCGTTTTTCGTTTGTACTCCTATGTTTCAAGATGGAATGATACTACTACTAGCTAGTATTGATGTGAGTTCTCTACTATGCTAACTTTAGATGAACCAATGATTTGTTAGTACTCTCCTTCCAAAAATATCCTTTTTTTAAATGGAATCCTTCCAAAAATATTAGATTTATTTCATATTTTGAATTAGCTACATTTGTAGTTTTCATGTATTTAAAACTTAAATGAATAGATAAATTAAATGATTAATCGGAACCCGATGAGTCATCTTAATATTCATTGGCTGCGTACATGCATACACTAATTGATCTTTGTTACACCTTATCTCCACTTAAATTATTATTATTTAAATCCTTCACCCTTAAGATTTCTAATTGTATTGGGTGCATATATTGTATTTATTAGAGTGATAAAGATGATAATAATTGTTTTTGTTCTTTCGATTAAATGTAGCTGTGTCTTATATTCGTTTCATATGTTGATGAAACCAACCCTCTAGTATATGTTTCATGCTCATGGTAACATATACTAGGGTATTCTTTTTAAATTCCTATTTTGTGATAGTGTTGTCATCAATCACCAAAAAGGGGGAGATTGAAAGATCTATGCACTAGAATTGCCTTGTAAGGGGAGATTGGAATATCTATGATCCTAAGAGCGCGGTGATTGTTTTGGTGATTAATGACAACCCATTGTTGGAACTAACTATTTCCATGAGTTGGTGAGATTAGGTTAAGTTTCAGCATCAAGTTAAAAGATTGAAGCTAGAAGATGGACATTATACCTTGATGAGGAGCAAGTGAAGGCATTGATGATGCGGGGTATGAAATGGCTATCTATGGCAAACCGGTGAAGAGAAAGCAAGGCTCGGCTAGAAGATGGACATTATACCTTGATGAGGAGCAAGTGAAGACATTGATGATGCGGGGTATGAAGTGGCTATTTATGGCAAAACGGTGAAGGGCAAGCAAGGCTCGGCTACAATGGACCATGTGGGGGGTGAAGGGCAAGCAAGAGGCTTGGCGCCGATGGACTGAATCCGGTGGTGAAGGGCGAGTGAAGGCTTTGTCATGATGGTCATGATGGACCGTATGAGGCCATTTGAAGCTATGAGTAATCCGTATCAATTATAAGAAGACCGCAAGATGGAATGCCGAGGATCAAGAGGATGTGGTTCTTCGATGAACATCAAGTCAAAATCCAAAGTGGGCATTGATCAAGGCAAAGGTATAATTGATTTGGGACTAATATGCTTAATGAGTGTAGGTGAGAATAGTCCCAATAGTGAAATGGTGTTGACATAGACAACCCTCAAGGTGAAGCAAGAAGATGTTCCTAGTGGTGTATTAGTCCCAGGTTGCTTAGGAGTGGGCTAGGATGCTTGGAGATCCCCCAAAACATCAAAATCAAAGTGGCGAGAAGACTCGGAGCCGAGTTAGACTAGTTTACTTTTTCGCTTTGAGTTTAGGAAAAACCGTACTATTAAAAGGGGTTCCAAGTATGGTTCTAAGATAACACAAGTGCTCTTAGTGGTGTCCAAGTGTTGAAATATTTTTAGGAGCTGTTTTTGAAAATGACTCTACTCGGGACAGAGAGTCCCACCCGGAGGTTCTGTCCGGAACTTCCTGGCGCCGAGGTGAGGTTGAAAATTTTCCTAAGTGTTGCCCGGAAGTTCCTGGCACCCAGGTCCGGAACCTCCTGGCAACCCTCCAGTTCAAATATGTGAGTAACGGCTAGATGACGTCACCTAACCGTTATATATAGCCAACTCGACCCCAGCTCATTCTTTGGCCATTCCACTTTAGTTCTTGTGTTCCCTAGCTTGTTCTAGCCTCTCCCAATGTGATTTTGCTTCCTCCACCCAAATCTTGTGCACTTATTGAGTGAGAGAGTGAATTTGAGGGTGGTGGTGAGGATTGGAGAAGGTTTTGAAGGCTAGGATGACTTGAGCACTTGGTGTATCTCGTTGGGCTATCACTTGAAGCTTGTTACTCTTGGAGGGTGACCTCCTAGACGGTTAGGTGTCGCCCGCAAGTTTCCAACAAGGTTGTGGATTGACCCGGGCAAGTTTGTGAGAGCGTTATTCCACCTCCGAAAGAAAACAGAGGTGAGGTTTAGGAGGTCGTCTTGGTAGAGCAAGCCTCACTTGTGGTGTTCTTTTGGTGTTTAAGTTGGGGATCTTAGTGGTCACTTGAAACCAAAGAGAAGTACCTAGGGGTGTTGGCTTGAAGACCGGAGACCTCTTCCTAGGCCTTTTCTTGGCGAGGCAAGGTGTTAATCAAGACCCGGCTCTTTGGAGCTCCTCAACAGAGACATAGGATTCTCGGTGGAGAATCCGAACTTCGGGAAACAAATCATTTGTCTCCTCTCACTCTCTTTATCTTTGTGATTGTGATGCTTATCTCCTTATTTGCCTAGTTGTGCTATCATGTCTCCCATTGTATGATCACTTGTGATATCTTGTGTATTTTCATGTGTATTACTCTTGTTTGAGACATGTTGTACCTCTCTATGGTTTAGGCTTCCTTGTGATTTAATTTACTTGTTGTGAGGTGCTTGAAATAGCAATTCACAACTGCCCGGAAGTTCCTTGGAAGAAAGAGAGGAAGTTGAGCAAGAATGAGGATCTTGCTCATAAGTTCTTCAAATCCACCAAAGAGGGACACTTTGCCTCAAGTTGTCCTTGCAAGATTGATGATGAAGCCACACTTCCAAGAAAGACATCAAGAATCAACAAAAGGAAGTGCTACGGTTGCAATGAGAAGGGGCATGAAATCGGATTTTGTCCGCACAAGAAGGATGATCATTGCAATCAATCAAGCAAGAGGCAAACCGGTAACAAGCAAGTCAAGAAGCAAGATAAAAGCAAAACTCAACTTTCCTACAATTGCCGGGTAAAGAGACATATTGGTAAAAATTGTCCCATTGGTAACATTCCTAAGCCAAACCTCTCATTTCATCACAATTTGCTTAGGAAGGCCAAAAATGGCACTTGTGCCACTAGGGTGATTAGTTCGCTACATGCTAGCACAAAGGCCATTTGGGTGCCGAAATCTCTTGTGACTAACTTCCATGGACCCAACATTATTTGGTGAGGCAAGGTGTTAATCAAGACCCGGCTCTTTGGAGCTCCTCAACGGAGATATAGGATTCTCGGTGGAGAATCCGAACTTCGGGAAACAAATCGTTTGTCTCCTCTCACTCTCTTTATCTTTGTGATTGTGATGCTTATCTCTTTATTTGCCTAGTTGTTCTATCATGTCTCCCATTGTATGATCACTTGTGCTATCTTGTGTATCTTCATGTGTATTACTCTTGTTTGAGACATGTTGTACCTCTCTATAGTTTAGGCTTCCTTGTGATTTAATTTACTTGTTGTGAGGTGTTTGAAATAGCAATTTACAACTGCCCGGAAGTTCCTAGGAAGAACCCCGGAAGTTCCGGGCAGCTTTCTCTGCTTGTGAGAAAAAGCTGCCAGGAAGTTCCGGACCTTTTGCCAAGAAGTTCTGGGCCCTGATTTTAACCGCTACGATTTGAAGTAAATTTTAGGTGCGCCTATTCACCTCCCCTCTAGGCGACATCAAGGCCCTTTCGGTAAGCAACTATTGTATGATTGGCTATTAGAGCAAGGTTAATAGTATAGCCAACTACTAGCTCAAATTCATCTATAGCCAATCTAATAGCTAATTTATACAATAGTTGCTTACTATACTATTAGTATATGGTCCTACTTGTCATACACACATTGCGTCTTGGAGTCCGTGCTGCAGCTGGCTACATCTCTCTCATCTTTTATCTCATTAAAATATGTTTGTAGCTGGCTAATAGTTTGTTATTGTACCTGCTCTTATATTGACTATATATGATTTGGAGTTAGTAGTGTGCTATACTATTAAACTTGCTCAAATTGTTTTTCGGGTCAGAAAAGAAGCTTCGGATCATTAATCTTTCATGTAAAAATCATGTAAAGAAATACCGCTAAGGTCTATTCAACCGGGCATCAACCATGTGGAGGTCTGAAAATATGAAAACGACCTTGCAGGGTGGCACCGTGGCATGTGTGGAGGTAGCACTGTGGCAGCGGCAACTACCTGTGCTGTGCATCTCTCTGACTCTGTGTGGTGGCGAAGATTTGGAAAGGCAGCAGGAAGAATCTTGCAAGATCATTGGGTCCCGTTCTTTTCTCTAAGCAAAAGTTGAAAAGATTTTCGTGGCACGCTTTTTATATGAAAGTTAAACCGTATACTTCGTACAAAAATTTTATATATGAAAGTTGTTTTAAAATATCATATAAATCTAGTTTTCAAGTTTGTAATAATTAAAACTCAATCATACGTTAATACCACCTTATTTTGCATATAAAACTTAATTTTTATTTTTATTTTTATCTTCAGAAGAAAAAAAACACCATCTAAAAATCGAGCGTCCAGAACCTCTTATTAAAAAAAGGGGACGAAACAGAGGGTTAAAAAAAAAAGCTTATCAGGCCTATTAGCAGTGGCAGCAGGGATGAAAAAGGGATGCTTACAAGAAACAGTAGCATCTTTCATCTCTTCTGAAACGACGGATTGTCAGGACCATATTTATCAATTTAGCTATTTAGTAAAAATAGCAATATGATGTTAAATAGAAAATTAAAAATTTATAAATAGGTAGAACCAGAAACGGTAAAAAATAATACCACTCATATGGAAATGGTGCTCGGTCGACCCGGAATTTCCGTGACTGTTTTCATCCCCAGTGGCAAAAAGGGAACAAGAAAAAAAATTAATTTGATTTTTTTCATATAGTTTGTAGATTAGCAATTGAAAAAAAAAATACTACAGTTTTAGTTGAACTGAGCAGATTATTGGCTATGTATTGGTCGCAAACTTGCTTCTCATTTACCATTCTTAAGAGCCCCACCGACCGCTCCCTTCTCCATCTCTGATGAGTATGTCGCTATTGATGCATCTTCTCCAATTGTCTCCAAGTACGACACAATCCCCCTTCTCCTTCGTCTCCGATGGTTCATGCCATTGCCGCCTGCTTCCTAACAACATGACCTTCTTTGTTTCCGCGGTTGATCCTATGCACTACTCTCGTTCATCCCTAAGCCTCTGGTGCTAACGCTTCTGTCTTTCCCTCACCGGCCCACCGTCTCTGCCACTCATTGCTATTCCTCCATCCCTCTAAACCTGCTCTCATCGAAGTCCTCGCCATCTCCCTCATTGACGCCTCCACCTCTTGGCAGGCCATGGATTTTGATCCAATGACATCCATTAGTGGATTCAGAATAGCAAAGCATAAAATTAAAACCGTTTATCATGTTGTCTATTCGTAAACTTATGCGTGAAGATTGATGAACTGAACCAAATGTGAAAACCCCATATACAAGACTACAAATTACAGCACTATTTTTTTTTTTTGAAAATCCCTGATATGACTATGCCTATAGAAAATCCTATGACGTAAATATGAGGTGGCTTTGCAGTATTGAGACTCTGAACAGAACCTCTCTCAAAGAAAGAACTAAAATACGTACTTCAAGAGAACTCGATTGAATCATGGCCCAAGGCCCAAAGCCCAGTCGACGCACATAAAATCCAATCTCTCCCGGTTGACGGACCGATCCCCAGTGGAAAAAGTCTTTGACTGCTTCCACTATCGCCCGAGTATGATTTATTTCCTCCAACCACAAAACCGGTATATCGACTTCTCTAACTATTAAAACCGGTGCAAACAATATCCCTCGGTAGTTTTGGAGGTGGGTTTGGCTGATGTGGTGGTATTGACTAAGTCTTTCTCCTACGTGGCGCTTACGTGGCATTAAAATAAAAACAAAAATAAAAAATATGTGGGATCCATATGTCATTAAAAAACAATTATAGGACCCACTGATATGTGGGACCCACCTGTCATCCTCCCTCTTCTTCCCTCTTCCTGCCCCTCTCTCCCTTGTCTCTCTCTCCTCCCCGGCCTTTCTCTCCTCGGGAAGACGACGGTGTGGAGAGGCGGTGGGGAGCGGCGGCGAACGAGGGCGGCGCGGGAGAGGAGGTGGACGAGGAGGTAGTAGGCGCGGAGGGAGTGGGGGATCGACGACGACGGCGACGAGGAGGCGGCCCAGTAGAAGAAGGTGAGCGCATTCCTAGCAACGAGCTCCGGGGAGGAGGAGGAGTGGCGGTGCTTGGCAAGGGAGAGGAGGACGACGTCGACTTGGTCGGCAGTGGGGAAGGCGGTGGAGAGCGCCTCCCATGTCGCTCTCGGATGGTGCGCGAGGTAATGGGAGATGCGCTGAGGCGTCGTGGCGGCGGCGACAACGATAGCGCACGGGGGAGGAACTCACCGGCCGTCCGCGCGCGGGGGAGTGGCTCGCCGGCCGTCCGCGCGCAGGGGAGGTGCTCTCCGGCCGTTGGCGCATGGGGAAGGCGCTCGCTGGCCGTCCGCGCATGGGGAGGGGCTCGCCAACCGTCCACGCACGGGAGATAGGCTCGCCGGCCGTCCACGAACTGGGGAGAGGCTCGCCAGCCATCCGCGCGTGGGGGAGAGGCTCGCCGGGCGTCTGTGCGCAGGGGAGGGGTTGGAGCTCGCCGGTGGTAGGGAGCGGCGGTGGGGGCGGCTGTCGGGAGCGGCGGCGGCGTCCGTGGCCATGGGCAACAGCGACCACGACACCACCAGCAAGGCCGGCCTACACGAGCAGACCACTGGCTGCTTCCCGTCGACCAGGCCGCTGCCGCTCCCTTCCTCTGTCCCCACCGCCACCGCCGCCACTCCCCACCGCCGCTCCGGCCGGGGTGAAGAGAAACGCTGGGGGAGAGAGGGAAGGAGGGAGGAGGAAGAAGGGAAGCCGGGAAGGAGCTAGAGGGAGGATGACATGTGGGTCTCACATATCAATGGATCCCACAATATAATTTTTTGTGTGAGTGACATGTAGGTCCTACCTTTTTTTTATTTTTATTCTAATGCCACATAAGCGCCACGTAGAACAAAGACTTGGTCAATACCGCCACGTAGGCGCCACGTCAGCTAAAATCACCGAGGGATATAATTTGCACCGGTTTTGATAGTTGGAGGAGTCAATTTACCTGGTTTTGTGGTTAAAGGATATGAATCATACTCGGAGCTATAGTTGAGGGAGTCAAAGTATATTTTTCCATCCCAATTGTCCCACCCACCTGATACTACCATCACGCGACGCGACGCCCCACGGCCGGCGGCGGCGCGAATCGCCTACCGCCCGCTGCACAGGGGCACTAGACACACATGGGCTGATGGGCACATGACTTAGCCCAGCATTCTCGCTTACATATCTTATGTTGTTTTTTTTATTAAGACGTGGATTTTACCAAGGATTTTATTAGTATGTTTTCTAAACCGCTAAACAATATGTTTTTCAAAAAATTATATAAAAATAATTTTAAAATATCAAATAAATTTATTTTTAAGTTTGTAACAATTAAAACTTAATTAATCATGTGACTTTTTCATTTTACGTATGCTAACTTAATCTATATCCAACTCTATTTTAATTATATGTTAATGGCTTTTTTATTTTAGGTAGACTATCTTAATCTTCGTCCAACTCTATTTTTTAATTTTTAAGTTTGTAATAATACTGCCCAACACGGCCAGGATGAAGCGTCGATCTGAATTTCTTTTTCAATTTTGAGGGCACTCTCCTTCTAGAGACACTCCCTTATGAACGGAGCATCGAATTTGGGATTGTGGCAAATGGCAATGCACCGTTGCTGTGCACAGGTGCCGGCCGGGCGCGCTTACACGGCTACACCTAACACGCCTACACTCTTTTTTCTCATCAGTCATCAGAATACTTACACGTTTACATTTGTGCTTTTGACAATCCTAGTAGGTTATAATTAGTACTAAGTGCTTAGCCGATGAACGAAATGATGACCAACACCACCGACACACCACCAAAACTCTTGTATGGATGTTTTTCTGTTGTTTGCATATCATTTAAATAGTTACAAATAAATTAATAAAAACTAGAAGATATATTAATATGTGATATATCACTTCATAAACACGTAACTTAACATTTAATTTCTACTTGTAAGTTTAATTTATTTTTTGTTGTCATATACAGAAGTTAAATTTTAAGTTGTATGTTTGTAGAGTGATATATCACATGTTAATATATTTTTTAAAAGCTTTTTATAACTATTTGAGTAGTATGCAAGTAAGGAGTGGAAGTAAGGAGTGGACGTTCAAAACTAGTACTCGCTAAACTAGTCGAGATCTCTTTTTCTCTACCGCTGCGCAACAACATTTGATTGAACCATCTTACGATGCTTTTTCTCAGGCTCATGCAGCCATGCTTGGATGCTTGCGTTGTTGAGACTTGAGAGCACGGCACGTATGCGAACTTGATCAGGTAGGTCGTCACAAACGCGGCGCGCGTCGACGAGAGGCCGAGACAACCACCCACCCACTAGCGCGCGCACCGAGCGAGCTATCTCTCCGCTCGGTCTCGGTCGATCGCCGCGCGCGCGCGTGGCCGAGCTTGCACGGCGCCATTGGCCGACGCGAGCCGGTGAGGCGATAGTGCTCGCTCCACCACTCTCCCCGACCATCATGGGGGTGTCACCTCACCTGCTACGCCTGTATATATATAAAGCACCAGCAGCCATGAAGCCCATCAACGAAAAACTACGTGACAGCGTGACACAGGGGGTAGTTAATTACTAGTTATTCGCAGTGCGTGCGTGTGTGTGTGTGAGCGATCGATTGATCGAGATCGACATGGCGGTGATCAGGGGTGTCGTGGTGGTGGTGCTCGCGCTGGTGGTGGTGGCGGCGGCGGCGGCGGACGGTGCAGGGGAGTGCGGGGCGACGCCGCCGGACAAGATGGCGCTGAAGCTGGCGCCGTGCGCGTCGGCGGCCAAGGACCCCAAGTCGACGCCGTCGAGCGGGTGCTGCACGGCGGTGCACACCATCGGGAAGCAGAGCCCCAAGTGCCTCTGCGCCGTCATGCTGTCCAGCACGACCAGGAACGCCGGGATCAAGCCCGAGGTCGCCATCACCATCCCCAAGCGCTGCAACATCGCCGACCGCCCCGTCGGCTACAAGTGCGGAGGTAAGCTGAGATCGGGAGCAGCAAAGAAAACGGTGTTAGTCATTAACGCATGGTAATTAAGTATTAATTAAAAAAACTTAAAAAATAGTAACAGTTTTTATAAAAAATCACATCATTTAATAATTTGAAAAGGAGGAATAGAGTTGAAAAAAAAAAGGGAAGAAGACAGCCTAATCAACATGTCAAACTGTCAACTCTTGCCACGAACAATCTATGATTATTTCATCATTTTCAGTTGGTTGGCGCTAACAATCTAACATGATCGATTCCTTCTCAATTCTCTTTCACAGATTACACTCTGCCATGAGCAACAAAGAGTACTGCATGCAGTGCCGGTGCCGTGTCTGTCATCCGCTTAATTTATCGAGTTTATGTCGTGTTACTTACTAAAGCTGTATGCTGTTGTGCGTTCGTGCAGTTTAGTGTCAGTGTCAAACACCAAATAAAAGGGTTCCATCTTCCGTGGGACTTCGTGATTTCAGTCCGTAGAGTTGTTTCTCCAAGTCCAGGATAGTGTGTACTTGATCATATTATCTCGGAGGGATGCAGAGACGCTCCCCTGAATTCTCTGAATAATAGTACAACTTGGTTTGTTCATCGATTCACACTTTTAGTTCAAAAAACTTGCTATACATTTTTACATCTTGTATGCTCGCTTATGCCTTATGCCCGCAGAGGAGAAACAGAGGAAACATGCAACTAGTAACAGTGAAGAAATTCAGAGGTTGTGTGCTCTGCTTAAACGAAACCAAATCCTCTCACATTAGTGTACAGCGCGCACATGGTCACTGATATATGAGACTCATCATTTATGGACCCATATATCAGCCACCATGCCTCTCTGATTTAACGTCAGAAGATCTCTCCATAGACCCACATGTAAGAGGCGCACTCTCACATGTAAGAGGCGCACTTCTCTCTCTGACTATATTAGAGGAGCATCATCGACGGTTGTGCATGCTGCTCGCCTGCAGGCTGATACTAGTGCTTGCAAGCTTAGCAAGGGGCGCAGCCACGGTACTAGCCTACTAGGTACGTTCACACGTGTGATCCTTGTTATGAGCCAACGATCGCTCCAATTGACAACGTCGGATGTGCGCCACATGCACAATGAGCCAATGATTTTACCCGAATCACAATATTGAACATACACAACATCGGATGTGCGTTAGACGCATCCATGTGAGCCAACGATTTTCACTCTATTAGAGCACGAGAAATTGAGTGTTTCTTATCAAAAATCGTTTTTTTTTCAAAGGTTTTTATCGGAGCCGAGAGTGCCTACCTCCGAGCCGAGAGTGCCCGCCCTTTCTGTCAAGTAGGCTACTTTTTCCGGAACGCACACTTTTTTTTAGGTTTCAAAAAAGCATATTTAGGTCCACACGTGAAAGAACCTCATGAATATCGAAGACTGCTACTGAGTTGACACCATTCCAAGAATTGAATTCATTCCGCAAACCAGGACCTATATCATTACCAACTCCAGACAGTCTTGCAGAAACTATTAGGGGATTTCAACTAATCCTCACAATATCGGTTGTGCCCCACGCGCCCATATGATATCGATATAGGAGATCGTTTTAAATCTAATCGGAGCCACAACTTAATAAGATTGACTAGTCTTTTAGGTAAGTTATATTCTACTTTCTCCGTTTTTAATAGATGACACCGTTAAATTTTGAACATGACCACTCGTTTTATTCAAAAATTTATACAAATATATAAGATATATATCATACTTAAAATACTTTGAGTGATAAAACAACTCACAACAAAATAAAGTATAATTACGTAATTTTTTTAATAAGATGAACGATCAAACGTGTGATAAAAAATTAACAATGTTATCTATTAAAAAAACAGATATAATATTTTTAAGTTGTGCTCTCCATAATAAGACATCTTTTGCTTGATGTATTACAATGACGATGTTGCTACACGTGGACACTGGTGCACCATCTTCTAGTAGATGTATCGTTCATCGCAGAGGGCACAAATTTCTCTATCACATATAGGAGGTGCAGAGCAAAATGATGGATCCACCAGGCCCCGCGTTTGCTGCTTCCGCTGAAAAACACCGTGAAAACAAACTAAAATGGGGCGCATTGTTCACAAAATTTCGCTGCTTTGGCTTCAAACGAAATATAGGGCGATACTCCTACAAAATCGCAAACTTGTTGTGTGGTGTACGTATACCACTCTTAGACCTTGTTCGGTTTAGAGAGGTTTAAAGAGGATTGGAGGGGGAATAATTTCAAATCCCCTCAAATTCTTTCCTCATAGGGATTAACCGAATAGGCCTTATGATTATTCTTTTCCCCAATTCCGGAGGCCATTTTGTACTAACATTGCTAACTAATATCTCCGTACCTTATATGTGGTTAAATTATGAGAACGTTCGACTCGCATGCAACAAAGTATCATGTGCATTAGCCATTTGGCCTGCAGGTCATCACATAAGGCATACTTGTTAGGGTGCACAGTACACACGCTACTAATTAAGCGAAGGTGTGTCACACCCTCACACGTTCCTTGTGTTAAACATAGCACACGCCACGACCTGCCACACTTATTTTGTGCACATAAATGGCTTGTCCTAATTTTAAGTCAAATTAATGTTGTGTTTACTGTTAAACTCTCGAGTATTAGGGACTGAACTAAAAAACGTGTGATTAGACGAATTGTGAAAGCTAAAACACAAAATATAATAAAGTTTGATTTTTGAAGTTCACAAATCCTAGTGACAAAAAAATAGACAGTAGATAATATGTGGGAGGATAAATGACACAATCACTAACAAGTCGGATAGGAGTGCTATGACTTTAGAGAATATGGAGACTAGAGTAGGGAGCCCCTAAATTTAGGGATCTTAGATAGGAGTTTCTTGAAACAGTGTTTTAGTAACTTTACATAGTGGGATAGCGAGACAATTCGTGTAACCATTCTATCCACTAAACCAAACATGTTATAATCGTAAGCACATCTGACACTATGCAGAGAGTATCATCTATTGTCAGGTTGAGTTTGCAGAATGACTTCTGAGATAATATATTTACACATCGTTTTAAGAATCATCTCTATACATGTATCGTCCTGATATTTCTGCACGTACGTAGTGCTACTTTGCTAGCCTATTCCATTAATTGACCGGGATTGCCAAGTGTCCCCGGTATCCATATATGTTCATCTCGTTTTTGTGTCATAACCGTCATAACGTTTCCGCTCCTGATCGATCGGCTTCACGCACGCCCAGCACTATATAACCAGCTCCCAAGCGAGCCGGGAGTAGTAGCCAACGAGCTTATAGAACACAAGTACAAGAAGCTATCAGAAATCAGAAACGCTAGCTAGCAGTAGGAACAAACAATGAGGTCGTCCCCGATCATCTTCCTGCTCCTGGCCGCCGCCGCCGCCATCGCCGCTCCGTGGCAGGTTGCGCACGCCGCGGGCAAGTGCGGCAAGACGCCGGCGGAGAAGGTGGCGCTGAAGCTGGCGCCGTGCGCGAAGGCGGCGCAGGACCCCGGGGCCCGGCCGCCGGCCGCGTGCTGCGCGGCCGTGCGCGACATCGGCACGCACCAGAGCCACGCGTGCCTGTGCGCCGTGCTGCTGTCCAGCACCGTGAGGCGCTCCGGCGTCAAGCCGGAGGTGGCCATCACCATCCCCAAGCGCTGCAAACTCGCCAACCGCCCCGTCGGCTACAAGTGCGGCGGTACGTACGTATTGCGTGCGAAGAGCTTTGGTTAGCTTCATATTATACCGTTTCATATTACAAGTCAGACTTTTTAAAAGTTTGATTAAATTTATAGAAAGATTACAATTATATCATTAAATTAGTTTTATTAAATCTAATATTGAATATGTTTTGATAATTTATTCATTTTATATTAAAAATATTACTATATTTTTTATAAACTCGATCGAAGCTAAATAAATTTGATTTTTAAAAAAATCAAAGTGATAACAGATGTAGTATATAATATCTCTGTCGTAGAATATAAACATTTTTGCGTATTTTTCGAAACATATTTGGACATCTATATATCCGGATACAGTTCAAGAAACACATAGAAATGATTATATTTTAAAACCAAGTATATGACAAGTGTGATGGTTCTCTGCCTTTTGTAGCTTACACGCTGCCCAGCCTGCAGGGCTGATGACGACGTACGACGGCCTTGTTTAGGCTCTGGCGCCACTAAAAGCTACCTACAGATCGCTTACAGCATACTACTCCTATAATACTGTTGCTTAAGTGTGCTAGCTATACCCTGCACTGCTGATGAATAAGTATGATCGAGCTAGCAAAGCAACTCTACATGGTTGGGACGTCAACACTGGTTAATCTCGTGCGCTGCAAATGGTCTGCTAGTGTAATCCTGTCCGCATATGCTGCTTGAGGTTGTAATGAGAATGGACAAAGTTTACTATCCGCCCGACTGATACGTATACCGAACATTTACGTAGCAATGAGCGTATGCAGATACGCCACACAAAACTATAGACTGGCATGGCATGGCATGTTGTCTGTGTTGTTGTCACACTGTTGCGTGTGTCAGATGCAGGAAAATACATAGTGAAAACCTAAAAATTACTAATTGAAAACTAAAAGTCCAAGATTTATTACGTCACCATAGAGTGAAATTTTCTCTCAATAAAAGTTTTACTCATGAGTAAATCTACGAGTGAAATTCTTACTCGTGATGATGTGTACGAATCTCAAACATTCATTTTTCAATTCAACGGTAGTTCTCTAGTTTCTGCCGTATATTTTCCCATCAGACGCCGGTGCTCCCTGCTCCGTGGCGCCGCAACGGGCTACTTGTCACGTGCTCCCGCCTCACGTTTGCCACCTCATGGGCTGGGCTTCCTCCCGCAACCAAGCCCAGAAACTCACCAACGCCGTGGCAAACGCTCAATCTCAGCCGTCCATCACGAGCATATCGCCCGTGAATACCACCACCACCAGCAAACCAGGCGGCTCGATCTCCCTATCCCCTGATTCCCCTCCAGCCTCTGCGTCCCCATTCACCTCTCCTCCTCCTCTTCTTCTACCTCGCGCTCGCTCGCTTCCCTCGTAAACCATCCGCGCGCGTGGTCCTTCCATGGCGGCCGGGGCTCTCCTCCTCGCCAACCCCGCCGCGCCCACGGCGAGGCACCAGCACCGGTTGCTGCAGCAGCGGAGGCAGCCGCGGCTCCTCGCCTCCTCTCGGCCTCCCCGGTGGCGGCTCTCCGCCGTGCAGGAGACCAAGGAGGGGGAGGCCCAGACGGCCGAGGAGATCACCGAGAAGTACGGCCTCGAGTTCGGCCTCTGGAAAGTAAGCACGCGGCGCAGGCAGCTATATTTGTCGAGTTGGAGAGCAAATCGATCGTGAGCGCAATCGAATTTGCCGCAGGTGTTCAGCTCCAAGGAAGGGGAGGAGGAGGAGGGGAAGACGAGGAAGTCGAGGACGGAGCAGGCGAAGGAGCTCCTGGCCAAGTACGGCGGCGCGTACCTGGCGACCTCGATCACGCTCTCGCTCATCTCCTTCACGCTCTGCTACCTCCTCGTCAGCGCCGGCGTCGACGTGCAGGACCTCCTCGGCAAGGTGAGCTGTCTTCCTGCTCTGCTCGCACGGGCTGCGGCGGCTCACCGGCCGGCGGCGGTGGCTCACGTGGCTCCCCTGCTTTTTGCCGCAGGTTGGGATCGCGACGGGGGAGACGGGAGGGAAGGTGGGGACGTTCGCGCTGGCCTACGCGGCGCACAAGGCGGCGTCGCCGATCAGGTTCCCGCCGACGGTGGCGCTGACGCCGGTGGTGGCCAGCTGGATTGGGAGGATCAAGAAGGGGGGCGACTGATCCATCAAGTATACTTTGATCTTTGAATGCGTGAATTCGTTTTGATCTTGGCTCGTTCGTACTGAATCATGACAAGTATATATACTAGTGGTATGTGAATCATGTATGTAAGCTTAGATGTTCAAGTAGAGGGCTACCCAGTAAATCTGCTGCTACTTTTGTACAAACACATGCTAAAACAGTATAATGATCTAGTGTATCCCGAATTAAACTACTACTAGCAGAAATGGGTGTTGTGCAGATTCAAACACTCATTAAGTTATTAATCATAGGTACACAGCCAGAACATTCAGAAGCCTTTTTTTAAAACATTTTCTGCATGAAACTTGCATAGAACAATGGTTGCTCATATGCTGTACACCCTAGTCGAACTATTTACAGACTGACCCTACCAAGTAGCTTAAGCTGGGAGAAAGAACCTGAGTGAGCTATAAAAATAACACAACGAAGCAACGCCTCTATGTACAATCATATCGATCACCATTGGAACAGGAGGGTAATCAAATCATAAGTGGAGTGATAAGCAAATATGTTTTCAGATCCATACCGCCAATCCAGAAAAAAATGGCTATCTGACTATCTCAGTATGTACATCTTCACGCTGCGCCTGCACTTCCTGTTCTCTGGGAAAGGATGCAGACTCCCATGGAAACCACCGGAGGAATTAAGTCATACCGAATAACCTCAATCGACACCAGTAGATCTGGTCTAGCAGTAAACCTTACTGGTTATCCATGGTTGAAGCCCACGCCTGTAGGTTCACTGGCTGCAGCAGACGGCTGGTTGAGTGCACATGGGGTGTCACTTATTTCTTCAGCTAAGAAGTCGTTGGTGTCAATCTGATCCCACTGCATTTCTGCTGGTTATCATGTTAAAGTACTTCAAAGTTCAATGCACAGTGCAACTTGTAAGCTCTTATAGTATATGAGAAAAAAAAAACCCAATGACTATATTTCATCAAGGATACATGCTGTTGTCCACATATGAGTAATGCTGATATCATCATCGGTGAGAAGCCAGTAATCAGCATCAGTCTGCAAAGGTGTAGAAGGATATCATGGGTTAGAGTCTACCACATAAGTAATTTGTCTATTATTGAGTGCTATAGCAGTGTAAGATAACTGAACTATAAGAATGAGCTTGTAATTTTTTGTTATTGGTTCCAGAAATTTAGCTGTTTATTATTTTAAACAAGAATTATGTCAAGCACATGATCAGCAATTTAAGATATTTTTGCACTTCTGCTATACTAAATCGTCCATATGTGAAGTTCTGTAACATTGAGCTTTCAACTAAAGCTGCTGACTAAAAATCAAGATACTAGGGGAGTTCAAAATTATGCAGCTAGTGCAGCATCAAAATTTTCAAATGTGTGAATTGGGATGCTGTTTTTAGCTCAATGACATGATCATGAGTTCTGCCACCCTGCACAGGAATTTATTTTTATAAAACGCAAAATCCATATAATTCTAATTTAAATTGCATAAAAATGTTTTAGAACATAACTTACATCAACATCTGAAGGAGTAATCTTCTTCATCCTTCCAAAAGCACGTGAAGCATTAAGCTCCGGAGTTTCCTGGATATCCTGCTGAACATTCAACGGCATGGTCTGCTTGCTGCTATGTCCAGCTTCTGTTGCTATGGAGGGAGGCTCTACAACACTTGCATGCCTTGGAGGTGTTGCAGTTTCACCTAGCTCCTCCATTTTCTTATATTGACTGATAATATAGTAAGGGTGTTCATCAGATAATTTCTTTTGAGGCAAAAGCTTCAAGAGAAGAATGAAGTGTTACCTAACCAAGTAAATATCTATTGGGCCCATTGTACTCCTTAATAATATTCTATATCTCCGTTGGAGATAATCACCAGCCTGCTTATGGAAAGAAAAAAAATGAAATAATTAATACTCCCTCCATTTCATATTATAAGTCACTTTGAGTTTATCCTAACTTACGCAAACTTGAAAATGTTTGACTTAGGACAAACCCAAAGTGACTTACAATATGAAATGGAGGGAGTAGCAGTTGATCATCAAGTATTGTTTATATGGAGAAGTCATTTAGTGTTTATTACCTCGTCAGGATCTGGAACTTCAACTGTAGTACCACGAGGTCCTTTTATTGCGATTAATGCTTCATTCTGCAGAATGAGAAAAGCCAAATAAGTTACATCAAAATTTTAATTCAGCACAGCCCCCATAATTTTATGTTAAACAAAATTAGATCAATAACAATATTGCCTTCCTTAATAACATAGACAAACCTGAAAGCAGGGCAGTCCCTTGATGTCATCTTCAGTAACAAATAGCCACCTAAAAACAGGAACAAAAAATATAGCTCAGTACATGATTGCACAGTATAAGCATATTACAATTTGCAACAGGTAAATTGTCACGAGTTTAACTTTCCACCAGGCTTTGCCAATACTTCCATTTTGCACCGGTTCTAGAGAAGATATGTTGCAGAAAACACCAGCTTTGACGCTGCAGTCTTGACGAATGGTGGAAATTTGTGCATGATAAGTCTATGATGTCAGATGGTTGACTGGTGGTTGATCTAGATCAAGTAGAAGCAAGCAGGGAGGATGATGGTTGTAAGGTGTAATGGGATATGGTGAAAGGATTCACAAAACCCAGTGCAAAGTGAAACTTGGGTCAATTCACTCGGTGCAAAGTGAAAATTATTAAAAAAAAATGGCATGCTAGCATGCCCAACAAACAGGAACATCACTACCTATGGTTGCTTTCGTCTTCAGTTAACTCCTCCATCTTTTCCCGTATTTCACTGCAACAAATAATCAGGAACATAAGAAATTACTGTCGATAATTTTCAGATTTTGGAACCTCCAAAAGCTACCAACCTTATACTTCTATCTAAAGCTTGCTCCTGGATGTAAAGGTTTTCAACTTCGGTCTGCAAGAACACTGAAGGCAGCTTAGACTCAGAACTTCTTTTACAAACATTCAGATAAATTTGCCATGAGTATATAGATTTTAACATGATTGCGTAAATGAGAAAAGTAGACCGGCAGGTACCTTGAGACATGAAATATCACTATCAAGGTTAGTTCCTGAGTCATCCGAACCCCTGTGATGCCATGAGGTTAGCATCTCACACCATAAATACAAGCATACAAGGGAAACAGAAGATAAAGATTACCTCCAACGGATTCTGTTCTTAAGCTTCTTTTCTATCAAACCTGTTCCTTCCAGTACATTTGTTATGTCATATATGCGCCGTTTCCGAACCTGTTTTTGTTGGAAACCATATATAAACCTGTAGCAAAACTAACGAAAAGAAATGACTGTTAAAATGAGAGAGAGGGGGGGGGTTTACCCATACATCTAATATCTTTGCAGCATCATTCAAATCTAGAATGCCATCTTGAGTCTGCTTGAGCAAATTAATGAATTTTCTGGTCAATAGTCCTGAACAAACATCACATGAATAGCTGTCAGTTAAAAAGAGAGTAAACTGTATCAAATGAGATGATGTGACTACATTTATAAAGCACCAAAAATTCATAATGGTACATTTAACATTTAGATTTCCACAATTGAAAGTTCTAGGTGAGGGACTGCTATGATCACCTAATGAATTGTCATAGCGAGAACTGGCAGGAGTGGATGGATTTCCAGGTGAACCTGCAGATACAAATGTGTGTGCATTGCATTAGTCACAGGAAACAAGTATAAAGAAAACAGAACAAAGCTGTGATAAACAAATACTGTTAACTTAATTAATGTCACTGATGAGGAAGTTTCTACTTGCCAGCATTGGATATAGGCGTCTGAGGTCCAGCTTTATTGAATTTAGCCATTGATTTGGTTGTCCTAGAAGTTTTTCCAGAAACTGGGGTCATAAGTGGGCTGCCAACTCCTTCAGTAAACCCAGGGCTAGTCATCATACGTTCACTTGACTCAGCAGCCTCACTTTCTCCACATGGAGTTTTTCTTTTCAGCTATGCACATAAAGGGGGATCATGCATTCGTAAAATGGGCAATAGTATTATGTAGTGGTCAACTCAAGCGAATTGAAAACTTAACAAGTTAACACATGAATCATAATAAGCTAGATAAAAATAAATAGCAACACCTACATTACAATCTCATGATCCAAGAAAACACTTGCAAGGGTACAAGCAATGGCAGGCATAGGTGTATAACTGCTTTGGTGAAATGATTGGTGGTCATTGAATTTGGAAGATAACTATCAGCAATATCCATTTCATAATCCTGTGAAATGATATGTGTTTCTGCACCAGCACACCTGTTTGCCGCTACAACCGCCTTGTGCATTTCCACATGGAGGAGAGTATTTCCCCAATGTGATCCATGAGGACCCCCAATAACTAACATACTCTCAATCACGAGTAAATAAAACTGCTTCCTAGCAAATGCACTGAAGATGACTAGATGAACACAACTTCTAGCAGAATACGCATTTCAGACGTCATTCAGATACATTGTCCTCCAATTTAGAATCATGACAGAAGCATCTTTCCGAATTGCTGACATTATCTTCCAAGCTGCTAGCGACTAAGGTAAAACAGCAGTGGACACATCTACATGTCCTAGAAAGTACCAAATCCTATTATAGTACCATCATACTATCCAAGCCGACGGAATGCAATTTTCAAGTTTCAAGTGGGTGGCTTGGATAAGTGAAGAGCTATTACCCAGTAACCCAAAACAAAAATATACCAGAAGACAGACATTTCACAAAGCCTTCCACTTTGGCGTCAATACCACATGACTGAATAGATAGATTCATAGACAGTAGTAATTCTAATCTTCCCCCAAAGTATTTGGCGACTGTAACAAGCCGCCCACGAATTCACCCAAATCCACATGTTAATCTACACCAACACCCCCAAATAAAATAACTGGAAATGCCGTTTAATTGAACCGCCATGTCACCTTGTACCGCCAAATAGCTGCCGCACAAAACCTCAGAAACCCGCACAGAAACCATCCCCGAGAAGGAAAAAAAACAAAAACTAGCCAATCAATTGGTGCACACAGTAAAAAAACCTCTTCGGTAATAAGCTCAAAAACGGCAACTCACGGGTGTCCTCCTGATGACAATCCCCTCCTCGATCTCGCCGCCCCGGGACGCCGCCGCGAAGCGGTGGTAATCGCCGGGGGCCGCCGCGAAGGGCGCCCGCGCCAGCGGCGGCGGCAGCGGCACGAACCGCTGCCGCACCGACCGCACGATGTGCTGCGCCGCCGGCGGACGGCCTCCTCCCGACGACATGCCTCCGATCCGCGAGAAGCGCCCAATCGGGCGGGCGCGCCGCGATCACCACCCCCGGACGCGTCCGACGGAGCTAGGGTCCCGGCAAGGCGGGCGGCGACGAGGCGGGGAGGTGGGGGGAGTGGGGCGGCGGGGTTAAGGCGAAAAGCGCGAGGTTGTGCGAGCGAGAATGCGAGGAGGAAACGAGGGTGGGGGGAAGGGAGGGAAATTTTTAGCCGCGTTCGCGAGTCGAGTCGCGGACGTGTAGGGGGGAAGATGTGGATGGATGTGGATGTGGACTGGAAGACCGGAACTGGAAGGGAAGGCAGCGGGGAGGGGCGCGGGTTTGAGACACGGCTTCTTCATGGAGGGGCTGCGTGCAAAATATCGCGGGCGTGGTAGTTGGTGTTATCCTACGCCCGCGGCTTTGTTGTTGGCGGTCTAGGCTGCGTTAGGAGGAAATTTCACCATCCCCCATGTAAAATAAAACGATTCCGTATAAACATACACACGCACATCTAAGTGCTGTTTTGGGAGCTTAAACATGTACTCCATCTGTTTCACTAAGTCATTCTAGTATTCCCATAAAAAAATTCATTAACATCAATATAAATATGAAAAATACTAAAATGACTTGCATTATGAAACGGAGGAAATATTTGGTTCTAGAATTAGATGTATTTGGTTCTAAAACTAGATGGGATGGGATGATTTTTCACACGTATGTTTGGTTCATAGGATAGGATCATTCTTTGTTTGGTTGAAAAGATGAGGGAGTGATGGGATGGACGCTATTTGTGGCTACCGTCAACCCACGTCCGATCCCAATAGGCGCGGCCTAGCAACTCGGCGAGCGAGCAAGCGGAGTAGGGACGGCGCGGCCGACGACTCGACAAGCGAACGAGCGAGCAGGCAGAAGGAGGAGCAGCGGCGACCAACAGGCGGACAGACGAGCGAGAAGGCGGCGGAGGCGAGGCGGCAGCCGCTTCTCGCGGAGCAGAGGTGGTGGCGGATCGCGGAGGACGCCAGCCGCTCGTGGAGGAGAGGCGGTGGGTCGCAGAGGGGTGGTCGCCGCACGTGGAGGAGACCGATGAGGCACAGCTGCGGCCGCTGCTCGCGAAGGAGATGGAGAAGCCGAGGCTGCGGTCGCCGCTCACGGAGGAGAGGCAGCTGCTGCTCACAGAGGAGAGGCGACGGAGGCGAGGTTGCGGCTGTCGCTCGCAGAGGAGAGGCGGTAGCCGCTCGCGTAGGAGACGGAGGAGCGGCAACGGGTCGTGGAGGTGGCGGCGTCTGGTCATGGCGGAGTGCCGGCGGTCGCGGAGGTGGCAGCAGGTGTGAACAACGATGGCGGATGCAGAGGCAAGTTGACGCCGTGTGCTACATCCAAGTGGGATGAGTTCGTCCGGCCGATTTTGCCGGATGGCTTGGTCCCAAATTTGAGAGGAATATTCATCTATATGGATCAACCCAACCCACTCGAACCTCAACCAAACACTCCTAAAAAGTGGGTTCATCACATCCCGTCCTTGCAACCAAACACCATCGATTATAAGAAGCGGCTGGTATGTAGTCAGCTTTTGAGAATCTGAAAAAGTCAGGCTTCCCAGCTTCTGGCCTCTAGTTTATTTTGGATTCTACAACTACATCTTCTCAGAATTTGTACCAAAAGTTGTATTGTTTAGGGGGCTTCTGATTTTGGGAGAAACTGCAACAGCTAGAAGCTTCCCCAAATAGGTCCTTAGTATCTTTGGAAAAATTGGCCAGGTATATTTTGAGATTAGTGAAGTCATTAGAAAACTAGACCGACATATCTTGAAATTGATGAAGTCATCACAAGCATCTCGCTATCGACGGATACGTATATACCTATCATATAAGCACTCGTATAAAATCTATAATTTGAACCCGTGTGAATTATTTCAACCACAAGAAACCTAACTAATTGAGCTACGTTCACTTCGCCACAAAAATAATTATTTTGTGTATATATTAGTGTCACAGCAAATTATTGTACAATTTCAATAATTATAAAAAAGGTGACTGCAAATATCAAATTTATGTGCAATTCTGCATAATAGTGCAAACAAAAGATGATCTCTATAGGTTCATCATTTTATCATGCATGATGCCGATCACGCATCCACAGTTCCACACTACACACCACTGTTCACTAAGCTGTAAGTGGGTTCCAACGTCTCGTAGATGGCACCTTGAATTCCTAAATTAGATTCATCCAGGATTGATTTCTGTTTAGACTTGTAGTATTAGGCCATTTCCAACCCAATGACTAGGATGATGTCCATAGCATTAAATAAGCTGTCACATAGGATGAAAAATGATGTGGTAAGTAAATAAATGAGGAAAGAGAAGGAAACTATGTCTTGCATGAGACATGGTTTTTACACAAACATCCAAGACATTATGTGAGATAAGTAGCATTAAATTTAAGTATGAAATAGTGGTGTTTGCATTGGAAGAGTAGTGTCTAGTACTAATTTCTTAATGATGTGGAGTTTATGAAAACTACGTCTAGTATTTTGGGTTGAGAATAGCCTTAATATATATCATATACCGTTGTAGATTTGTTTTTTTACGTGACAATGAGTACCGGACAGACATGCGACAATTAGTTGATACAATCGATCTGGTCAAACAACAGAATCGAGCATCCCGTAGAGTCCCCAACAGAGGTTGGGGGGGGGGGGGGGGTTTAAACACCGCCTCCGGTTTATAGGACACCAGTGCGCCACCGCCCGTAGGTGACGTGCATAGGACGCTCCGACCGCTGCCTCCAATTAAACTTGTTTCACCGACTCATCGCTGCCCCCGCTAGGTTCAGCATTCAGAGAACACCCATCTTCGTCTTCGTCGAGGGCACCTAGGAGTCTAGGACCAGGCGAAGCAAAGATATCGATGGCGCCGCCACCGGCGTTAGAGAGAGCAATCCGGATTCCGGCCGACGGCGAGCGTCAAGTCCTGCCCGAACCAATTCACCGACTCCATCGGCCGTACATGCAAGGAGGACTTGAATGGGCCGCATTTACGCCGCAGCACAGCTCCGGCTGACATCAATCAAATGAGGAATAAGTTCACTATCGTCCCTCAACTTTACATTGAGTGTGTATGATGTCTCTAATCTCCAATACCAGAAATGTCTAACCCCTCATCTGTTCAAAATCATACTAAGTAAGTCTCTCGACAGTATGGATGTCTGGTTTTGTTGACGCGGCATCCTAGTCAGAAAAAAAGTTTAAAAATAAGTGGGGGCCACATGTCAGCCCTATCATCCTTATTCTCTTTTTTTTCTAGCCTGGGAGAGAGGGGAAGGCAGCCCGACGCCGGTGGGGGAAGAGGCGGCCGGCGTGGGAATGGGAGGGGGCGGCGGGAGCGGCCGACGGGAGAGGGGGGAGAGGCGGCCGGCCTCGTCAGTGGGAGCAGCCACCGTCCCACCGGCCATGGCCATCACCGGCGGCGGGAGGGTTGCTGCTCGGCTTGCGGTGCTCGTTAGAGGAGTCGGCAAGATATGCGGTAGTATTGAGTCAAGGCGACACCGCAATGACAAGCGCCCGCCGCGATAGGGAGATGCTACCGTTGGTCGCGCACGCCGTCTCGGTCAATCAGTCCTTGTAGGTGGGGCGCCGTGGCGGCTTTTGGTCGCCTATTTCACTTTCTTTTGCCTCTCCCCCCTCTCCCCCCAGTCATGTTGGCCACCTCTTCTCCCGCCGGCGTTGGGCTACCTCCCCCTATCTCCTAGGTTGGGGAAAAAAAGAGAAGAAGGATGATGGGGCTGACATGTAGGCCTAACGTATTTCTTTTAATTTTTGTTGCTAAATAGGATGCCACGTCAACTAAATCAGGCATTCGTACTGTCGAGGGATTTACTTTGCATGGTATTGAACAGTTGAGGGGTTAACATATCTAGTATTGGGGATTGGGGATGTAGCCTCGATGTAAAGTTGAGGGATGACAAGTGAACTTATTCCTATCATTTATCCTCACGTCCTATAAAATGCAACCTAGGTTGAGCTTCTGTTGGGGCCAAGAAGTAGTAGGATCCAAACCTCTCGAATCCATGGATCGTCAAAGCATCAGAATCCCCAACAAAAAAAAGCCGAGCTGGACCGAACCACCCAATCCACGTGGCACTGGCTGTGGCCACTGAGAGGGCGGCACGTCACCCGTTTAAACATCTTCCTCCATTTCGCAAACGTTACCAGATCCTCTGACGTAGAATGGTTCTACGTCAGAGGAAAGTCTGAGACTAGATTCCCGTTCGTCTTGCATCCTAAGGCAGCATCTGTTCCAGCCTTCGTTGTTTGATCTGGAGGTGATGTCTAACCCGCTCCATTCGGCCCATTAGTATACCAAGGAGAAAAACAACACCGCAATAGCTAATCGACTCTGTCGTCGGCGATGCGAGAATGAACAAAAAGAGCAGAGGTCAGAAAAAAGCATGAGGAACTGCAGTGGAGGAGGGGACGGAATCAATAACGTTCAGATGGATATCCAACCTACGCTACGGTTCCACCCGCTCCCGCCATCCCGCGCCTGGGGAGATGACGAGAGCGGCGTGCGGTCAGGTCGATGGCCATGGCCGACGAGCGACAGCGTTTCTCTTCCACCTTCACTCGAGTAGCTAGTTCCCAACTCCCTCCACCCTGATTTCCACACGCACGCTTCCTAAACTGTTAAACGGTGTGTTTTTTTCACAAGGTTTATATACAAAAGCTACTTAAATTAGTAAATATTAAATTAATCATAAGAAAATGTTTCACTCTATTTTTCGTGCGGAGGGAACATAATGCCTCGCTCTATTTTCCGTGCGGAGAAAATATGTTCCGTACTCAAGAGAACAAACGCAGTCTTCTGCAAATGGGCTGAAAGGAGCAGTCTGGACCTCGTCTCTAGGCCGAACGACGAGGGCTGAAACAGATTGCGGCACCAAATCAGCGCCCGCCCGCGCCCCCCCCACCGCATCCCCCCCCCCCCCCCCCCCCAAGGCCCAAACCCCCGCCCGCCTCGACCTCGACAAGCCACGGCCATGGCGTGCGCCTTCTCCGTCTCCTCTGCCGCGGCGCCTCTCGCCTCCCCGAAGGTGCCCGTCTCCGCGCCGTCGCAGCCGTCCCTGCCGTTCCCCCGCTCCCTTCTCCGCCGGGAAGTCCCTGCGCCTCTCCGCCGCCGCCGCCTCGAGATCGGCTAGGGCCCGCAGCTTCGTCGCCCGGGCCGGAGGCGAGGTTCGGCGCGATTTGATGTTTGATTTTTTTGGGGTGGTATTGGTGCCTCTGTGAGAGTTGGGATTGACGCGCGGCCGCGTGTGTGCGTGCGCAGGGGGACCTGCCGTTGGTCGGGAACAAGGCGCCGGACTTCGAGGCGGAGGCCATGTTCGACCAGGGGTTCATCAAGGTATGGCGGTAATCCGGTAACCACATGCACAGCTACATTGCGCCACGCACGCACGCGCGGCAGTGTTATTCGACATAGGGGATTAATTGGCCCAGGAAAAAATGGGGCCTATTTGATTGGCAGTGTAATTCACCGTGAGATTTGATAATTTAACACTCTTTTCAATGGGTTTCGATAAATTGACATCCTAGCCCACTTTCATTCACTCATATGGTCCCACATGTCATCCTCACAAATGTCAATTAAAGTAATTGGGCAACGAAAAAAGTGTGAAATTATCAAATTTTTTTTACATTCATCATAGGGGATTAATTGGCTTGGGCCAGGCCAAAAGAAAAAAAAAGTGGTCTATTCGATTGGTAGTCTAGATTAGATGTTAAGTCCATATCCACGGCTGTTTAATGTAGAAGCTGTATGGTTGATCGTGCTTCCAATTGATATCTTCGTTGGTCGTGTCCTTCACTCCTTCTGTATATGCAGGTCAGGTCAAGCTGTCTGAGTATATTGGGGAAAAAATATGTGGTTCTGTTCTTCTACCCCCTGGACTTCACGTTCGTCTGTCCAACAGATGCGTTGACCTTGTCGTGCTCTGTCATGGAAATGCCTTTTTTTTCAGTTTTTTTTCATTCCTAAAGTCTAAATGCATGTTTGTAAGCTCTGCAGAGATCACTGCTTTCAGCGACAGATATGAGGAGTTTGAGAAGATAAATACTGAAGTTCTCGGTGTTTCGATTGACAGTGTGGTATGCTAACTTTTACCCGCATGACTTTAGATGTTGTTACGGTGTCGTTACCTGGTCTGTTGCTCTATTGAGAATTTCGTATTTCCATTCCATCTGGACATGTAGCTTTTCTCTTGACAATATTTGTGGTTTCTTGAATGCCTTAAGGTTGTGATCAATATTTTAGCTTTCCTCTTTATGTGATCAATATTCTATTTGTTCTTAACGTCTGAATATAGAGCATTAGATGAACCCTTGCATTAGGCCATAAGTTTTAACATAAGATTGCCACGTGTTGAACTTTCATTCTGTATTATAATGAAATGTGTGGTGTTTGTTATGCCTTATGGAAATATTGAATGGAAGTAAAAACCGATGCTCTCTAATATTTAGACAATAGCGTTATAAACATTCAATTCAGTTATTTTGAAACAACTTTGAGAAATGAGACTGATGTAACGTCTTAATACTCTGGTTTGCTTCTGCCAAGGAGATTCATTGCATACTCAAATAATTATCACAAATTATATCCAGTAAAAGTATTGATTTTGCTACTATTACAGTGAGTAGTTTGTAGGCAGTAGTGGTACTGTAATTTATTTTTTACTATCCTCTCTTTCTGCTTCTGCATTAAGCATTTCATTTTTTTTATCTTATAGGTATCATTCACTGTTACTCTGTCGACTATAAATATTTAATAAGTGGCCACAACCTATGCTTCATAAGTGTCGCATACTAATTTGGCTTTGAAATATCTTTTGTTTGCAGTTTTCCCATCTTGCATGGATTCAGACAGATAGGAAATCCGGTGGTCTTGGTGATCTAAATACCAACTGATTTCCGATGTCACCAAATCAACTAGCATAGTGGCCCGCGCAGATTGCGCGGCTAGCATCATTATATTTTTTTCTCTTATAATAGCATATATGTTTTCTCAATGTATTATTAAAATATATTAAAATAACAACATAATTTTGTGTGTGTTCATGAGAGCGAACTTCCAATATTCCTTTGAATTTTAGTTATTTGTAAATTGTATTTCTATATGTACTCTAAATTCTACTTTAATTTTATTAGTTTTATTCTGAATTTTAAATTCTTATATGGATTCTATACTCTTCTTCTAATATTCCTTATTTTAATTCCTAATTTATATTATTTGTAAATTTTATTTCTATATATGGATTCTAAACTTATCTTTCAATATTTTTTAATTCTTAATTTTAATTATTTTTAAATTATATTTCTATATGGACTCTATATTCTTCATCCAATATATTTTTTTAATTTCGAATTTTTTATTTCTAAATTGTATTTCTAGATGGACTCTAACCTCTATATTTAATTTTTCTTATTTTTTAATTCCGAATTTTCATTAGTTCTATTGCCCCTAATTTCTATTATTTCTAAATTGTATTTCTATATATGGATTCTAAACTTATCTTTCAATATTTTTTAATTCTGAATTTTAATTATTTTTAAATTATATTTCTATATGGACTCTATATTCTTCATCCAATATATATTTTTTTATTTCGAATTTTTTTATTTCTAAATTGTATTTCTAGATGGACTCTAACCTCTATATTTAATTTTTCTTATTTTTTAATTCCGAATTTCCATTAGTTCTATTGTATACCGACATGGACTCTAGTCTTACCTTCCTATATTCCTTATTTTTAATTCCGAATTTCAGCTATTATTAAAATTGTATTTCTATATGGACTCTGTTTTTTCTTTTTCTTAGATTAATGTGAGAATTTCTAGACCATGAGAGCGAACGTGGAGGCTTCTTTTTCTATTCCTTTAATAATATAATAGATTTCAAAGTCTTTTGGTGTACTAATCCCTGATCAGGTATACTTCAGTTATGACTGCCTGTTGGCTATATATACAATATATGTCTTTCTTCTGGATATTTACTTGTTTGTATTCAAAGTCTTTTGTCATGTATTCCTTGTTCTTAATCTCATAAGAGCTCATACTTTCTGCTGTCAGGGGATTGCTCTGAGAGGATTATTCATCATTGACAAGGAGGGTGTGATTCAGCATTCTACCATTAACAACCTTGCTATTGGCCGTAGCGTGGATGAGACGCTTAGGACCCTTCAGGTAGAATAGCAAGATAATAAAATTGCATCTGCAAACATGCATTTCTTTTCAATATACATGGCATCTTGGCAGTTTTTTCGTCTTGAATTTACCATAGTCTAGTGTCTATAACATCAAAAATTGCTCAACTAGTTATAACTGTGAGTGACAAAGTCAGATAGGAAAATTTTTTGCAAATATGCAAGTTCGTAATTTGTTTTCCTATGGTGACAGGCCCTACAGTATGTCCAAGAAAACCCGGATGAGGTTTGCCCAGCTGGATGGAAACCTGGGGAGAAGTCAATGAAGCCTGACCCCAAGGACAGCAAGGAGTACTTTGCTTCTATTTAGACATTTTATTTACATTCATGGTCAAGTTTTGCCATAGCCTTTGTTGGGTCACACATTGCTCTTATGATCGAAATTGCAGTTATGTGGACACATTGACTTTCTGCAAATAAAGTTTTGTTGTGTTTCATTTTGGATTTGTTCTGCTCCCATTTAAAAAGGAAAATTCAACCATTGAAAAATAATCTTATTTGATTCTAGTCACCTTTTTTAAGAAATGCTAGTTAAGGTTTTATGCAAGAAGTTACTTGAAGCTGTGTAATGTTTAATAAAATGTTATTGGCTCTTTTGTACCTGGAAGCGTTTCAATCTAAATGGCAAGCACATTGCTTATAAAGTGGAACAAGAAGTCCTCCATTTTGCGCTCTTGAGGACGGCCCAGTATGCCAGCCTAGGAAGGCATGAACACCCTGGCCCATATGTGTCTTAACTCTTACTGTAAGTATCACCTACTTTTTTTTCCCTTCCCACTGTTATTGTATCTTTTGCATGTTGAATACATATGTCTGATCTATGTTCTAACTTTTCAAAATAAACTTTTGCTCATGCGCAATTGCTTCTTTTTAGCAGGAAGTCATGAGAAAACAAAGTTAGGTAAATTAACAAAATGGAACCCCAGCACAGAGTGGACAGCACAGGGCTGGAAGCAATCATCTTCACCGGATTTCTGCCGCTCCAAACCATCTGAATATGGTTTAAGAGTACTCCTTTCCCCTAACTTTATGAATGACTTCTTTTTTTTTCTTAATAATAAACATGATATTCCTCCTGTTCTTATCTCAATAAGCTGATCAATGGCACTGTGGCACATATTTAATCTCATATAAAAAGAATAAATCAAGATAATAGTAGCACTAGTACTGCATATCCTAAGCCACGCTTATAATTACACTGGCAGAACCACAAGCACTTTTTCTTCACCTTGGAGGCCCCTGGAGTGGTAGTGTAGTGCTCCTGCCGCAGCTTCTGTGCTGCACCCATTACCAGTGCGCCAGGGATATTAAAATTGGGAAGCTTTTCTGCAGATAATGCCACTCATGCACTTTTTAGCATCCCCTCTTGCTCCACTTTAAAAAGCTGCTTGCAGCAACACAATGCTTAGGGTTAGTTTAATTCCTGGGCATACCACAACTCCTTTGCCATGTACAGATCTAATACAGCAGCCTAACTGCCTTATGTAACTAGAGAAAGAAAAAGAAAAGGAAAGAAAGGATCAAAAGAAGAGTATGCAGTGATTACGGTTTCTTTTCTGCTTTCCTCTTTGTGTTTTCTTTTGCGGTATTTTGCTCCTCTCTGTTCCGGGGTCGATCCTCAAACTGTGTATATACTTTCCTCCTTGAAGCGCTCCTTTTGGGGCAATGGCTTTGTGATGATTAGGGCTTGGCCTTTTCCTCCCCTTTTGGGCCATATGTGACCAAAGCTTTATTTGACTGACCACTTACCACTGCCTCGGATTAGTTTGAACAGACCATGCTTTGCATATGTAGCGTGTAACACATTGATACCAGAATCCTATAAAGAAGGTGAAAGTTTATCTGTGCAGAAACTATATAAGAGTTTCGAAGTAGTCAGTAATCACTACTAGTCGCTATATATTGGTTTTGTGAAAACTCAACGACATCAATGCGAGGCCCAGTTCTGATTGTTGTGAAGAGGCACATACACCATTGCACTTCACTAGCTCGTACAAGATGATTGAGAAATGAATGGGGATCTGTTGGGAAGGCTTGAGGGGGAAGTCATTTTTGATACTTTGTTTTTGCTGGCTGTTTAATCGACCCCTTTTCCCTGTTCGTATCCCCATAAAGAACTATGTTCTTGCACGACTTTTGATGCAAATGCACGCAGTAATGACCGGTCAATGATGCTGTAAACGTGCTTTTAACTACATACTTTGGCTTTTGCCTGACAGTTAATTCTGCTTGTAGTAACACTGCAGTACAACAGAATATTTGAGCGGCGCTTATATATGTCAATAATCATGCAATTAATAATGATGCAAATATATTCATGTTGATCTTGATCAGTGCTATCTTTGCCATATATTAGTAGTAAACATTTGTTCTGTTCACTCGTAGATTCGGCACATTGGCACTGAACCTTCAGCAGTTGCCTAAACTTAATTAGTGAATGTTTCAATTTTTGTGTCTAGTAATGTAGTCTGCTTTTTAGGGAACAAGAATGCTGAAAAGCCCCGGCTTTGCTGAACAGCATGTGGCTGTTTTATGCATTACTGCTCCTAGTAATTGTGAGCGATTCTAATCTTTCCATGCATACACACATACAGTCTACAGAGAGCATATGGGCAATAAGGGGACGCTTTATTCCATATACTTTGAGTCTAGAGAGAAAGAGGCCGTACACAGTTCCCGATTCTTTTAGGGCACAAAGATCTCTCTCTCTCAGAAAAGAAAACCAATTTAAATGGGCCCTCTTAAAAGATGAGAGGTCACTGCAGGCCACATCAGATCGTATCGATCACATAAAGCATCATATGTTGTATCGTCATCATTGCAACATCAGCCCCATTTCCCTGTTAGTAATGTGATCAATCGTATCAGTATACGACGAGCAGTGAACAGGTATAAAAGTATGTATGTACTTCCTTCATGATGAATATATTGATTGCCCTCTCTTAAAACAAAGGCTATGCGGACGTACTATACCTGTGCTACATTATATGCATCTTTTCAATTTGATGTATTTTCAGCTAGTGGCTGTTTAGTTAGATGCATGGGTCCTAGACAGACGTGCTTCTATATATGTACATGTGTGATAGAACAAAACTGTACATATGTACTCAATTCATTATGTTGCTTGGGGTAAATTTAGTTCTCATCTAGATACCTACGCCAATAATTCGGTTTACCAACAATTATCCCATACCATTGTTTCTTTCATTCTCATCATTTTCTCATGAATTTCTTGTGCATGTATCCTTATCATTTTATCATGAATACCACTTGTCACATATGTCCAATCGGGGAATAATGAAGTTGTGGTATGAAGTATAAATTTAGATATTATACTGATGGGTAAGGGAAGAGAATACACTGAGATAGGTAACCTGTCCCACCTGAACAATGTATGAGAAAAGGAGAAATAACCTGCAAAAGATAAGTGGCAAAAGCTGTTACTTGTAGTTTTGCTATGGATCGTTCCTTTCGTTTTGTTTTATTTTTGCACTAATAGGTTTGGTGGGAGATGTATTGGTGTTTACATATGGTGACATGCATGGAGCCATGGAGAGGTAGGGAAGGCATAAATTCTATCAGGTAAGAGTTGCAGCAAAGGTTTGTCTCTTATTACTAAATATAGTATCCCAAAGTATATATGGATTCTTCAATTTGCCATTTTACTATCTAGTTGCATAAAGATTAGAAAGGAAGATTCCACAACTATATATTATAGTGACAACTCACCAAACATGGTTGTGAGTTAATTGTGCTGCATGTCATGATATTTTTCCCTGAGAAAATGGAGACCCTCTGAAATAATGAAAAAAATTTCAGGGGTTATGACATTATGTTTACCTTATATTCACACTTTACTGCGCTTACTTTGTTACATGGAACAATTATTCTTGAAAAATATCATTACTAAGGCACCTTGTCTGCTCCAATGACCAATGCACACTTGTCATTTCACCAAATCCTTCTAGATCAGGTTCTAAATTTTATGGTCGCCCGGCTTTGCGCACTTTGATGCAGGAACGCATAGAATTTAGCTCAGGTCATTCTTTAGAGGCAGCTGATCATATACAGAAGACTAGTCACAAAGATACTGTGCACAATCCATATGATCTCCTAGCTAGCTACCCTCTGCATGAGAATGTGAGAACGCCTTGCTTGAAACTTGAGACTTGAGAGAGATAGAGGGGAAAGCTGGGGGGCCTTTGTATCTGCTTTGTCAGCACATGCATTCTACCTAGCCAACTTTTTCTTTCCCACCACAAAATCCACTTTGGACCCTAAAAATTATAGCCCAAAGAGAAAGAAAAAACAACTATGCAGCCCTCCCTAACAAGAAAAGCACAAATCCACACACCATAATCTCCTCCTTCCTTCAACCTCTGTACCTTCTCACCCCCCCTCTAGCTACTCAAAAGATGAACATTCACCAACATATAAAGCAGCACTGCATCCTCCCACCACTTGCAGGTTGCAGCTGAAGCAGCAGTGACCTCCGTCCCCCTTCTATATCTGCACATCTCATTCCTTCTCCTTTTTCTTCTCCTCACACACTACCGTTGCCACATCAAATCGATAGATTACTAGATTAGCTAGGTTCTTGTAGTATACGTAGCTAGCTAGGTGGTGTGGTGTACGTGTGAGAGATGAGGGCCGGGGGGTGCACGGTGCAGCAGGCGCTGACGGCGGAGGCGGCCGCCGTGGTGAAGCAGGCGGTGACCCTTGCGCGGCGGAGGGGCAACGCGCAGGTGACGCCGCTGCACGTGGCGAGCGCGATGCTGGCGCCGCCGGGGGGGCTCCTCCGCGCGGCGTGCCTCCGGTCGCACTCCCACCCGCTGCAGTGCAAGGCCCTGGAGCTCTGCTTCAACGTGGCGCTCAACCGCCTCCCGGCCTCCGCCGCCGTCGCCTCGTCGCCGCTGCTCGGCGGCCACGGGCACGGCCACCACGGCCACTACTACCCGCCGTCGCTCTCCAACGCGCTCGTCGCGGCGTTCAAGCGGGCGCAGGCGCACCAGCGGCGCGGGTCCGTGGAGACCCAGCAGCAGCCGGTGCTCGCCGTGAAGATCGAGCTGGAGCAGCTCGTCGTCTCCATCCTCGACGACCCCAGCGTCAGCCGCGTCATGCGGGAGGCCGGCTTCTCCAGCACCCAGGTCAAGGCCAACGTGGAGCAGGCGTGCAGCACCACCACGGCCACCAGCGCGCCACCGAACCAAAACCCTAACCCTAGCTGCACCGGCGCCGCAGCCACCGCCACCGCCACCACCAGCCCGGCTCATCCTCCGGAGATCAAAGCCAAACTGCCACTGCTCGACATGCTGGCGCGCGACGAGGACATCGCCGCGGTGCTCGACTGCCTTGCCCCGGCAGCGGCTGGCGGCCGGGGCGGCGGCGGCAGCAGGAGGAGGGTCGTCGTCGTCGCCGAGAGCACGGCCGCCGCGGAGGCCACGGCGCGCGCCGCCGTGGACAGGGTCAGGAGAGGGGAGGCGAAGCAGCACGACGCGCTGCGTGGCGCGCAGGTGGTCAGCCTCCGCGTGTCGTCGTTCCGCGACATGCCGAGGGAGGAGGCGGAGCGGCGGCTCGCCGAGCTCCGGTGCCTCGTGAAGAGCCGCGGCGCGCGGGTGCTCCTCGTCGTCGAGGACCTCAAGTGGGCGGCCGACTTCTGGGCCGCCGCGCACGCCGGCGCCAGGAGGGTCGGCAGCGGCGGCGGCGGCGGCTACTACTGCTCTGTCGAGCACGTCGTCACCGAGGTGCGCGCCCTGGCGTCGTGCGACGGCGGCATCTGGCTCGTCGGGTTCGGGACGTACCAGACGTACATGAAGTGCAGGGCGGGGCATCCGTCGCTGGAGAGCATGTGGGGGCTCCAGACGCTCGCCGTCCCCGCCGGCAGCCTCGCGCTGAGCCTCACCTGCGCCTTCGACGACAGGTAAAAAATCATCCGATCGATCTAAAAAAAGTTTGTTAAGTTCTCGCGGCGCAGCGTGTCACGTCAGGTGAACGAATCATGCACCCGCGCCGGCCTTGCAGAAACGAAATGCCTCTGGTCTCTGTGATCTGACCCCTTCGTTACTGAGCAATCAGTAAGCATCAGTAGTTCAGTACCATGCGGGTGAAAGCTTTTGCATCTTTTGCGTGCTTTCTGGGCAAAAGCTTTAGGTCAATCTATAGCTCCTCATCAGCTTCACATTCTCTTTTTCTAATATCGCATTATTTGAACATTCACGAGAGCATGATATATCGACAATACAATTTCAGAGGTACAGCGGCTGACAAAGATGATCAGTTTAGCTGATCTTGTGGAGACATGTCGATCGGTGAGGTGACAGTGTGTGCAGGAATCTAATTTCCGTTTTGTTATTCTTTCTGCAGCGCGCTGGGCGCAGTCAATCAGTCCATGAAAGCGAGCCCTCACACCACCGATGGGAACCGCCCGGCGCCGTCTTGCGGGCCGCTTTTGGGCGGCAGCCACCTCCTCTCCAGATGCTGCGGCGGCGACTGCTCCGCCGCGACGACGACGCACGAGCACGACACCAAGGCGTCGTTGCCCCGCTCCTTCGTGTCGTCGTCGAGCCTCCCTTCTTGGCTCCAGCATTGCCGCGACCAGCAGCTGCAGGTGCCACTCGATCGAATGCTAATCTTTTTATCTTAATTAATCGGTCAATCATTGCTGATTTTTTTTTTGTCTTCTCGTGATAGGAGTCGACACATTTCGCGGATCTTGGCAAGACATGGGGATCCATCTGCGGCAAGCCGTCTCAGCGGATGACGCTGCATTTCTCGGCGCCGGTGTCGCCGGCGTCCTCCATCTCCTCCTACGAGCACGGCCACGGCCACCAGCAGCAGCAGCACCAGCCTCACCACTCGTGGCTTCTCGCCGACCTCGACGCCAAGCACCCATGGAAGCCCAAGCGCGAGGACGACGACGACGAGAAGGCCAAGTCGCACGACGACTGCTCCGGCGCCTCCAATGGCTCGGTGGAGGTGGAGTGCCGTTCCAGGTTCAAGGAGCTCAACGCCGAGAACCTGAAGCTCCTGTGCGCCGCGCTGGAGAAGGAGGTGCCGTGGCAGAAGGAGATCGTCCCGGAGGTGGCGAGCGCCGTCCTCCAGTGCAGGTCCGGGATCGCCAAGCGGCGGGACAGGTCGAGGTCGACGGAGGCGAAGGAGGAGACGTGGCTCTTCTTCCTCGGAGGCGACGGGCACGGCAAGGAGAGGGTGGCGAGGGAGCTCGCCGGCCTCGTCTTCGGGTCACGCAAGAGCTTCCTCTCCGTCAAGCTCGGCGCCTCCTCCTCCTCGCCGTCCGCGTCGGGCTCCACCGAGGATCACCACCGGAGCAAGCGGCCGCGGACGACGACGACGTCGTCGGCGAGCGAGGCCTACCTCGAGCGGCTCTACGACGCCGTCTCGGAGAACCCGCACCGCGTCATCCTCATCGAGGACGTCGAGCAGGGCGACCATCGCTGGCAGGTGGGCGTCAAGGAGGCCATCGACAGAGGGGTTCTCCGGAGCCAGGCCGGCGACGAGGTCGGCGTGGGCGACGCCATCATCATCCTGAGCTGCGAGAGCTTCGAGGCGAGGTCTAGAGCTGGCTCGCCGCTGATGAACAAGAAGATGAAGGTGGAGAAAGAGGAAGCCAACACAAGTGATCATGATCACAAATTAGAAATCGAATCAGGCGCCCCCTCTTCTTGCTTCGATTTGAACCTTGACATGGAGAGCGATCAAGCAGCAGATGAGCTCAGCTCCGGTGATGTCTGTCTGCTCACGGCGGTCGACCGGGTGCTGCTCTTCAGAAGGCAGGATGAAATGTAACACTAGTGTACATGAAGGATCCATGTTTATCAGCTAGGGTAGCTAGCTCATTGCTCGTCTAATTAGATTTTCCTTTCATTTGTTTTGATGGTTTTTTTTGTTTCTAGTATTAACTTTGGCTTTAGAGGATCATGGCATTGGTGCGGTTGGACAATGGCATATTATGAGCTTCGTTAAGATGGAGCTCTGTTATATATTTGTGGTGGTGGTGATCAAATATATTTTCATCTACACAGCGGTTTGGATAATGGGTATAACTATATTTTGAACATGTGTGCTGAATTCACTGTTTGAGGCGACAAAGGTTCTGAGAAGCATATCCAACTGAAAAGGCTTGTGAATATTCAACTAGTGAGAATTAATATGAAGACGCTAGAAGTTATATATCGAACTTGGAGCTTTCATATTTTGGATTTTGCAGCTGCTGAGTTGGGAAACTATTTTCATCCCCCGAGGGGATATCCCCTCGTTGTTTGCATATCACCCAAATAGTTATGAAAAAAATCGAAAAAATTTGAGAAGATGTATTAAATGTGATATATCACTCTACAAACATACAAGTTTAAATTCAACTATTACACCCCGCAACGAAAAAAACAAATTTGACTGTGAATATATGTTAACTAGTTGTAGTTTAATTTGTTTTTTTCGTTACGAGATGTAGAAGTTGAACTTGAACTTACATATTTGTGGAGTGATATATCACATGTTAATATATCTTCTCAATTATTTTTAAATTTTTTCATAACTATTTGGGTGACATGCAAACAACGAGGGGATATCCCCTCGAGGGATGAAAATCCACTCCCCTGCTGAGTTTCACAATCAAGTGTGAATTTGAACTCTTCGGGGCCATTGGAGATTTTGAAGTAGCTACAGCTACTAAAAGCACCTCAAGCGGTGGCTAGCTAGGGTACTGATGATTTCCTGTGAATTAATACATCAGATTGTTTACATGTGAACCTTTTTTCATAATAGAAAAATAATTTGGACCCAACATTTCATATCGTCCAATCATCTCCACAGGTTTGTGCTACCCAATAGGATCGTTGGGCCCACATGTATTGTCACAAAGGCATGCCATTTCTGCAAACTTTTTTAACCTACTTGGAGTATAACATACTCCCTCCGTCCTAAAAAAAGACAAACCCTGGTTTCCGTGTCCAACGTTTGACCGTCCGTCTTATTTGAAAAAATTATAAAAAAATTAAAAAGACAAGTCACGCGTAAAATATTAACCATGTTTTATCATCTAACCACAATGAAAATACGAATTATAAAAAAATTTCATATAAGACGGACAGTCAAAGTTGGACACGGAAACCCAGGGCTTGCCTTTTATTTGGATGGAGGGAGTAGAAGCTAGAGGAAAAACACAAACACGCAAAAAAGGGTTTTGTGATCGATCATTATACTTGCCAATTGGGAGTTTTTTTTTTAACGAACTGAAGAGGGAAGAACTGCATGTCTTCCAACACAAAGTGATATTGTGTCTAAACTACATCACTTAACGGTGTCTATACCAAGCCATGTCACATAGACATTACTCTCAAAACTACTTCCCCAATATATTATTTATGGAAATAGGTATATAACATTCTATTTTTTTTGGAAGAAAACTTTTAAATATAACTAATTAGTTTCGTTGTAACTTGATTGTATCTACAATGTAATTTATTTTTAAATTACGTACGTAAATATGTCAGAAAAACTGTGCTAGCGCAGCAGCAAACCTACAGATTGTGGGTTCCAACCTCTCCCCCGCGCTCATAAGCAATTTTTTTCCCAGCCAGCACAAATCTCACGGTCCAAAAATCACAAATTCCTACCATGGTTCCTTTTGCGATATAGAAATAATATAGAAGAACAATGTGCCGTTTCAATGAAATAGTTTATGTATTCTAACATCATTATGTTATTAGCATAGTACCTTACGGGTATTGCGTCTAGTATCCTTCCAGTATCAAATCTAGTATATAAGATAATGTATTAACGTCGGCGTGGTATCTATATATGTACGAAACCCTTTTTTTATGAGTATCGTATCTGAGATATCCTTAGTATTAGATCTGATACCTAAGGCACTACGCTTATGTCAGCATAACTTCATCACATAAAGTGTTCCATTGGACCACACACCATCATCTAGTGATCCGCTTAGCGATAACATGCAAGCTCCACCACTGTTCTCACTAAAAGCAAGATTAATTATAAAGGGCAACTCCCCGTTAATTTTAGTATATCCGACCAATTTCCTCCGCTATTGTTCCCATGTGATCTAGATTTCGGTCTAGAACTTATTTGACGGAACTATTTTTTTTGAAAAACAACTACCCAGTTTCTTTTTAAAATATACTTTCTCCATTTCACAACGTAAGACTTTCTAGCATTGCCCACATTCATATAGATTTTGATGAATCTAGATATATATGTGTGTCTAGATTTATTAACATTTATATGTGTGTGGACAATGCTAGAAAATCTTACATTATTATATTATGGAACGGAGGGAGTAATATGTAATATTTGAAATGAAGTAGCTACCGATGATGGTATCCAGTCCAGATTTGACATGGACCATCCTTGATGTTGATCAACTAATAATTATAATAAGGAAAAAGTCCAAATACTCTCCTAAATTTAGATAGAAATCCATCTAGCACCTTAAACTTTAAAACCGGACATCTAATCCCCTGAACTTTGCCATACCATCTATATTACCCCCTAATTAAGGTGGTTTCAGATGATGGTTTTGCATATTTTGAAAGCTTAAATGAACAATTCCGAATAACTAATATAACATATTTGCATATCATCAGTTATAAATCATCAATTTATTCCTATACAATGATATCATACTATTACTATGTTGGTACTTATTTGTAAGTGAGAGCTAATAAGGAGAAAAAAGAAAGATTTAAGTCAAAATTTTAATATATACATATATGTTCAAAGTGTATGACATGTGATCAAACTCATCCAACTTATATACAAATTAGATAAAAAAAAAACCAATATGTAAAACCATCTTAGAGGGTTGTATAAATGGTATTGTACCAATTTAGGGAGTTCAATGTGAGAATGTCCGGTTTCAAAGTTCAGGATGCTAGACGGACTTCCATCCAAAGTTTAGGGGGTTATATGGACTTTTTCCTTATAATATTTTGAATGGATTGTAATACTGAAGGCCTGGAAGACAAGTTCCCTCTTTTCCTCGTCGTGTCTCATATATATGAACTTTTGAGAAGAAATTAAACAGCACTGATGCTTATGTATGTACGTACTGCCTACTACGTACCTGTGTATTCATCAGTTGTACGTGTCTAGCTCGTGTGGGACTTAGTACAAGCAGTTCTTGGATCCTTCAAATTAAAGCCTACTTGCAGCTCAGCTACTACTTGCTACAGTTGCTATGGTGCATGCACGGCAAATTAAGTAATTACTTAACCTACATATACACAAAAAGATGTGTTTAGTAATTACTTAACCTACATATGTAGCTCAAGTACTAGTTGGGGATCCAAGGATACAGTCATACAGAGAGAGCTTTGAGCCTTTGATCTCTTTTACAATCTAGGCGCATCATGTTCTACTATCGGAGGTATATATGACTAGCTACGTACATGGCAGAAAAAGGTCTGGATCAACCCACATATATCATGGCATGCATTTGCTCTCTTTTAACTCTCTCTTTTTTTCACCCTTCTTTTGGAACGTCTTTCTTCGGTAGAAACATGAAAAAAAAAGGGGGAAACAAATCATTTTATCAAGTTGTTTTTGCATGGAACTAAGAATGTGGACTGGTCAAAAAAGATGGAGGCAGTGATATAGCTTTGTTTCACGTTGTAAGAACAGAAGAGCATGATAGCATGCTACGTCTGAGCTTTATTTGTATGACCCAGAAGAAATGTTATTTGACAATCCCGAGGCAAGCCTAGCTAGATACCGGGAAGATCAGCAGGGTCTTGCATAATTCTAGACTTGAAGGATGACTTTGCCCAACTACGAATGCATTATGCATATGGCTGTTTTGTTTCCATACTTCTTCACAACTTGGGTGAAAATTCTCACCAACTTTATTTTGAAGCAATTACAAATCGGGCACCTGAATTATTTTTGACTCGATTGCCCTCTCCTCATGTACTACTTCACAACACATATGCAATTCTCTCGAGTGAGTATGTAAAATTTGTGCTCCCGCCTCTCTAGTTGTGCTCTCTCTACCTTTCTCTTAGATGGGCCTGTAGTGTAGTACTACACAGCACACACACACACACACGATTTTTTCTCTCTCATAATTTGCATATGTAAGTCTCTTACATGCACGTATAAACAACTTTTTGACAAGTTTCAAATTATTTTTAAACAACTTTTCTCCTAAATTACTTATCTAATATATGATCCGATTACACCATCATATCCATTGTAATTAAATCTTTAAAATAATATAATATATTATTATTTTTCTAATTGAGATATTTTTATATTATATATGAAACATTTACTGGTAACTGCTGAAACATTCAAAGAATATAACATGCAATATTTGAAATGAACTAGTTACATTTTTTTTGTTTCATTTGTGGTTGACGGTGTTGTAGTTAGTATATTTTGAATGTTGCATCTATGACATGTATATTATATAGTGAATTAAAACAATTTTTAAAACTGGCCAAAAAACATTTGATTTTTTCATCAAAATATAATCGTGTGAGATCTTGTTATAAATATTTAATTGTAAGAAATACAACAATGTAATCGGATGGTAAATCAAAAAAAAATGTTTTAGAAGAAAATTCGTTTAAAGATTATTTTTACAAGATGAACTCTAATGAATCTAGCTTTAGAGTTGTTTTTTTTCATCATAGCTTATTTTTCAATATTTGCTCTTAAACTATAAATAACATGGATATAAAAAAAACACTCAAACTATTTTTTTCTTATATGTCGTTTTACGGCTTATTATCTATTTTTTATAAGATCAGGCCTCAAGTTGTTTTGCGGGTACTAGCATCGTTTGAGTACATGGTTGCTAGAAGACTGGGATCTTTTCTTAGGTAGAGAACTACCGTATCTATGATACTATAGTGATATACTACTTTCTCTGTTCTAAAATATAATTATTTATAGCTGCACACTTGGACAAATATTTATCGCATAGCCTAAACTAAATGTATTCTTTTTAGACATATGTGATATATTTCAACTTCTCCAGGTGTATATGTAAAAATTGTTTTATTTTGGAAAAGAACTATATATGTGGGTGTTGGAGTATTTCATGTGTTCTCACTTGGTTAAAAAGAACTTTGATATATAAAATGATAAGATAGAGTTGGAGAATGCTTCTAATCAACCGTCCGGGCGGAAGGAAAAAATCGAACGCTTCTTAGGCTAAGAGAACAGTAGGGATATGGGTGTAGGTGCATGCAATCAGATTTAGGAAAGATGTCCATATTGATTGAAAATTCAAATGTTTTTTCTCTCTGACTATTTATCCAAACTACGAATAAATTTTATCATTTGATTCGCTACAACTAAATCTTCGTAACACGATCTCACATCACTCTGTGCTGATGACTTTTTTTAACGTCTTTTTTTGTGTTGCACTCAGTGTTATTGTGATGTTTCAACAAATATTGGTTCATATTTCACATAGTTATTTGCAATGTTGTACGTGGTGTTTTTCTATGTTCTAGCAAGATCTCATATGATTATATTTTAGATAAAAAAAAGTTTTTATATACACGCGCGCGCGCACACACACTGTGTGTGTGCAGTGTGTGTGCGCGTGCGTGCGTGTATTTAAGCAGGTGCAATTGGATGTTTCACGTGTAAGAAAAAAACATTTCAAATGAAATTTCACTTTGTAACTAATTTTAAGTTTTTTCTTGCAACATTTTACTCATAGTATCAATGTTTTTTGAAAGAGGCTCATAGCATTATTTAGATGTTTCAATAGATATTTTCTGGTGTTTCACTAATTCTTTATAACTGTTGCACACAATATACTTGTTGAAACATTCAAATACAACATGTAAAACATTCGCAAATAAAGTAATGAAATATCATAACATATTTATTGATTTCGCGTGTAACATTAAAACAACATCTATTTTATTAAAAACATAAATTACGCAACATAGTCAAATTCTAACTGAAATATTTACTTCTTACACGTGAAACATTAAATTTTAATGATTGAAACATATATCATTTTTCAATTATGATATAATCGTGCGAGATTTTGTTGTAAAAATTTAATTATAGCGAATACAACGATATAATCAGAATGACAAATGGATAAATGGTTTGGAAAATAAATCATCTCAAAGGTTACTAGTATCGTATTAATCAATGCAAGCACATCATATAGTATCATCACGTAGCAATTATGTGATTAGCTTGTTGATGTAGTACACTGGTAGCGTCCAATATTTTGCATTATGTGATTAGCTTGCTGATGTAGTACATTGGTAGCATCCCATATTTTACATTGCATGGGATGTCTGGGCGGTAGTCTCCTCTAAAGTTAGGTGGTATATTGGTTTCACGCCTTCTCAAATTTTGGTACTCCCTCCGTTTCAAAATATTTGACACTGTTGACTTTTCAGTACGTGTTTGACCATTCGTCTTATTTAAATTTTAAGTAATTATTTATTCTTTTCATATCATTTGATTCATTGTTAAATATACTTTCATGTACACATATAGTTTTACATATTTCACAAACTTTTTTGAATAAGACGAACGGTCAAACATGTGCTAAAAAGTCAACGGTGTCAAACATTTTGAAATGGAGGGAGTATAATTTTACGATGAGTCAAAAGTTTTATAGCAACAAAACTAAATACTCTCTCCTTCCTAAATTGAGCATCATATATGTTTATGCACCAAGACTAAGAATAATTTCAATCACATCAATCATGACACCATGCACATATTCTCCCACAATTAATACATCGATTAAAACGCCATGCCAATTACTCCCTCTGTCCCAAAAAACTAACTTCTAGAGTTTGAATTTTGTCCCATAAAAAAACAACTTCTACCATACTACCTACCCTCAGCACGTAAAATGAGAAGTTTTATCCCTTCAATACCCTTTAACTACATATCACTCTTACTACTTTTTTCAATAATGAAGGGCATTTTAGTTATTCTCCATATCCACTAATTTCACCTCGGGATGCTAGGAATGTATTTTTTTTTGGGACGGAGGGAGTATACCTTAGCATGCGTACATTCTCCCATACTGTATTAATTATATTCTGATGAAATCTATGTCCACGCGGTTATATGATGATAAATTTGAGAAATTTTAAATTTCATTATATGATGATCAATTTGGGAAGAGGGAGTAATAAGATTGGATCGGGACCAGTGTGTTTGGTTTGTCAGTGGATCCACCAAATTTAATAAAGTGGTGGGCTGTATTGGCTCTACCGTCTACCACGAGGCCACTGGTACCACATCCATGGACCATCATGCATGGGCCATGAAAATCTATGGCCCATTTTCCCCCGCGCTTCTCCGTTCTTCGGCCCACATAAACACACTGGCGGCCCGCGCGCACGGCGCACCGCGAGCCCTCGCAAAGCAAAGCATGGCCTCGCTCGCTCGCTCGCCCGCGCCTCCAGCGATTGTCGTCGAGACGTCTCGCCGTCTCGCGATGAAGCGAAAGGCTTTTTGTCCGCTGCGCGGCTGCGCGCGGGCGTCGGTTTCAGCCGCGGTGTCGCCGCGCGCGCCGCGGCCGGCCGGTGTGTCGGTGCGCGGCCGGATTTTTCCGGCTCATAAAACCCCGGGGTTGGCTATCAGCTACGTCGTCGTCGCCGAGGCGATGATTGATGTCGGGTGTCACGATTGATCAGCCTCAGCTATAGTTCTCCCATCGACTCTGCAGTGTCATCACTCGTCAGCTCTCCTCTCCTCCTGCCCGTTTGATGTAAGTGTAAGTACGTACTCGGGGACGACCGTGACGCGCTGCCGAATGCCACTCCCAACTCCCGCTAGCTAGGTACGTTGGTGGGTCACTCTCCATCCGCCCTAGCGCACTTCATTTCATTTCATTTCCTCTGCCTTCTCTTCGCTTTCGTTGGATCATCTCGTCTGTACTATACTGTACGGCGTGAGAAAATTGCCCACGTACGTACCTGTATCTCATGAAGACTCTTGCTCTCGTAATTTATGGTACTCGCACAAAGTTTGAATGAACGGCATGTGTCTCCGTTGAAACGCGAACAGGTACGCTAGTGTCGTTGTGGGGATGGAAGGCAGGCAGGGCAAATACTCTGTTTTTTTATACATTGTTGATTCTTCAAAAGGCATGCAAAAACGATCGATCGACTGTATTGTAAAGCTTTGATGCATAAATGTTGTTTCGACAATGACAAATGATACTAAGCGGATGTATACATATAAAAGTGGCCTTTTATTCTGCACAGATTCAGAATTGGGGGGGGGGGGGGAGGGGGGGAAGACGCGCTGACTCGATAAGCTTACACTGTTACAATTGCTAATCCGATACTAATTACTTCGGCGAGGTGCGCCGTTGCCGTTGCGTCTGTAGCTCTCATGGCGCCGCCGTGCGTGCGTTCTCCCGCGACAAGCTAGCGTACACGCTCACTGGGGGTTGCACGGTGATTTCGCGTCACACGTCGACGGTGCAGTCCGCCGCCTGCGCGAACTTGAGCGAGACGGTGGCGTTGCCGCCGGCGCCGCCGCCCGCCGTGGCGCTCATGGCGAAGGCGCCGCCGACGTTGCCGCCGCTGGCGGCGAGCAGGGCCGGGCACGTGACGAAGAGGTGGTAGCCGCCGGAGACCCAGCTGCCGACCTTCCACTTGACGCGGCCGTCCACCTTGACGTGCAGCAGCACGTAGCCCGCCGCGATGTCCTGCCTCATGGCGTCCGCCACGTACTGCCCCACGGGCACCGACTCGCCGGACATCACCGGCGACCACACCGACACGTCCTTGTGCCCCTGGTAGATCGCCGGCAGCTCCACCGGCACCGTGATCGGCTCCTCCCTGTACGTCGTGAACACGTGCAGCGTCTTGTAGTACACCCCCACCCTGTCGTTCGGGTTCCTCGACGCGATCGTCACCTACACGCACACACAGAAGCAAACGATTTTTCAGTCCCCCCAAGAACAAGAACAAACTGTACAATTTTTAGCCAGAATTTGATTAACCTGGAGGTTGAGGGAGATGGCAGGGTCGGAGAGGTCGATGTTGCGGAGCTGGACGTCCTGGAGGTAGAAAGAAGGCTTGGAGGGGTGAATCGCGAGGTAGATGACGAGCACGATGAAGCCGACGAGGACGGCGAGCGTGAGGATGCAGGCGGCGATGGAGCCGCAGCACCGCCGGAGGATCCAGTCGCGGTGGTGCTTGTCCTTGCCCATCTCGCCGGCGGCCGGGCCAGAAACCCAACTAGCTAATAATCAACTGTGTACAGTGCGTTGTAGTGGAGCGTGAGCGTGAGTGTGTGTGTGATACTGAGGACTGTGTGCGTGTGAGTAGAAGGAAAGTGTGCTGCGAGGAGTGGGGGTGGCCTTTTATTAAAAGGTCCTAACTCCTAAGCTTGATAGGAGGACAGGTAAGTGTGGTGGTGCGTGTTTCAAAGGGGATTTTAATTTCTTTTGGGTGTAGGGAGGTGACGAAAGCTACAGCTCAACTCACCGAGATTCTTCTGCTTCTTCTTTCCCCTGGACCCCCTTGCACTGTTGCACAGGAGGCTGCCCTGTGTATTAGTGTACCACTAGTAATTAAGTACATAACTCCATCAACTTAGCTTAAATTGAGATTGGTTTGTCGAGCACACATGAGCCAGGCAGACTGGTGTCCCTCTGGAGCTCTGCTGCTTGAGGATCACTCCATCTCCAGATGGTCAACAGGAGATGATTACCATTGCGGTTGGTGTTTTGCATGTGCACGTTGAGGCTGAGTTGACCTGCGGCTATGGTACCCACAACCCAGTAGTAGTGCCCACCATTTTACCCCTGTCCACTGAACTAATATTAATCTCCTTCATGTACGCAGTACATTCTCCTACACTAGTATTACTGATCAGGATAGGATATCCAGATGATAAACGATTCACAACATATATAACAACAATCAGCAGCGTTACGTGTACGTGTGCGGGCGATCAATCATCAATGGCACTCCATACACATGGCGTGGTCGGTGGCGCGCGCGCGCGTGGCTGGCGCCGGAGACGGGCCAAACTGCCAATCTGGCTAGGGATTACGCGCGCGATCTCACCCATGTCGATCTGAGCGGCCTCGAACGGCGGCCTCCGCGACCATCACCCGAGGGCCGAGGAGAGCGTCGATCGGTGCACGGCCACTACATCACATCGCCCGTGCGCCGCGCCGTCCATCGATCGATCGCCTCACGCACGCGAGATAGTACGCCGGTTGGTGGAGCGTAGCACGCGAGAGGCAGGCCGGCCGTTCCGGCGTCGCCTCAGGCGAACAGGGCCAAAGAAAACCCCACCCAAAATAAAGAAAATATGGCAGCCATCATCAGCAGATCAGCTGCACAAGCGGACGCGCGCATGACGCGCCCGCCGCGTGCAGAGGCGTGTGCGTCCATCCGGCATCGTGCCGGTGCCCTTCATTCCTTATCCCCCTCCTCCACCGACTGCGGTGCCCTGTGCCCTATGGCAGCATCTGTTCCAGAAGCACCATGCTACCTGCTACGACCCTGTCTCTTAACTAATCATCAACGATCATTTGCCTCCTCCCGTGAATTATCAGCGTCCAGAACGATCTTGCACACGCCACTGCCTCGCCCAAAAAAGAAGCTTTTTTTTCCAATACATACAGTGGCTTGATCTGGTCATCAATCATCATACACCGGATATGCATACTACTATATACCATTTCTATCCATTATTCTAAAAAAAATGAATACTACTAGACCGGAAAAAAAACTGTAGACATTTTTCTTTCTGTTGCTGTTGGATAAATTTGTGGAATATTTGCTTTTATGTAGCAGAGTAGCAGGATCGCTGTCTTACAGTATATTCAAATCAGGCTTTCGGATAAAAAGCGCCGACGAGAAAAGTTGTGGAAGGGCTTGAAGAGCTTTTGTGTCATTTGATCCATTTCCATGTAGTGTTCTGAGTCAGGATGGCTAGCATAGTGCGATCGAGGTCGTCTCTTTTGACAAAAAAGGGGGGAATTTAGCATGTAATCAATCTCAATAGTTAAACATGCGCATTGCAAAAGAAGTGAGGGTAATTTACTTTCATCTCTTCCATAAAGGATGGGGAAAGAGACTCTAAAAGGGGGCTGCAAAAAGGATGGTTATTCACACAAACTTAGCCTGGAAGTAAAATGAAAAATATGACTGTTCTACGCAGACACGTCGAACCTACTAAGGTTTGGAACTAGTGATGCACACATGCACCCAAATCACTCTAGAGTAATCAATCAGACACTTCAGATATAGCAATTGCCAGGTCATATAAAAGAACTTTGTTTCTATTAGCAATTTTGCAACGGGTTCGGCACACAATAATTCACACGCACACATTGCAGAACAGATCCACAGATGCAGGCACCATGCAAAAATACAAGCATACAGGATGTAAGTAGTACATACGGCCAGGGACCATTGGGACTTCGAAGTACAGAGCTTAGCTAGAAGACGGTCGACCTAATACCCTGCTGTGCTTATATCAGAAAAAATGGAGGCAAGTGCACCATCCTGCCCGTTCTTGGACATGTCACCTACCATCCGATCTTCTTTGTTCCGTTTGGTGCATCCGGTAGCAGTAGCAAATTGGAGGCAAGTGAAGCACGCATGCGATTCACGGTTGGTGTGTAAAGTAGTAGTAGTACTATATACCTAAGGAGAATTATTGACGTGTCCCTGTTTTTCTCCGCTATTTTGCTCGGGAAAAGGTAGGGTTGGGTCACCATATGTGCTATAACTAATCGTTCCAAGTAGTGCTAGTAACTGAAGTGAGAAATGCTGTATTAGTATATAAGTGAGGAGCGTCTGTCGCGGTGGACTTCTGTGACGTGAGATGATCGGTTACTCTATTTTGGTCGAAACATGTCCTAGAAAGTTTCAAATTCTATTATAACTTATTAAAGAAATAGAAAAAATAGCCTTCACGTTCGCTCTCACGGCCTAGAAATTCTCATATTAATCAGAGAAAAAAAACAGAGTCTATATAGAAATATAATCTATGAATAGTTGAAATTCAGAATTAAAAAATAAGAGATATTGGAAGAGGAGACCAGAGCCCATGTTGTTATACAATTTAGAACTAATGGAAATTCAGAATTAAATAAGAAAACTAAAATTTGTTTAGAATTAATATAGAAATAAAATTTGGAATAACTAAAATTCGGAATTAAAATAATATAGAGTACAGAGTTCATATAGAAATACAATTTAGAAATAACTGAAATTTTGAGTTAAAAAATAAATAATATTAGCAGAAAAGTGTCAGCGTTATGGATACCACATACCTAATAGTAGTCGACTAAATCTCGGCAGGACCCACCACATACCATGTCTTATACGGAAACAACATGTGGATATAGGAGGAGTTTCGGATAAGGAAATACAACCAGAGTTCTACATGGAAACGACAAGGACTACTCGGATTGTATCCATAATGGTTTCCCTAGTTCTACTTGGACAAGGAGACACCTATGGGTATAAATACAAGGCCCCCTAGGAGGAGAGGGGACACACTCAACATAGACGGAACAACAGAAGCCACAAGACAACATACGCCAAGAAAAAATGCTGGATATCGACTTCATGGATAAGCACGGCTAGTCCCCTACGGTGTCTCCGGATACTGTCAGGAGAGACGAAAGCGCTATCTCTGATCTCGCCGGGCACGGATTCGAGGAGGAAGACTACCCTGTTGTTGACTACGAGTAGACTTTCATACCGCCAAGTCGACAACAGTTAGATAGACTACCCCAAATATTGTACTGGTGTGATTATGGTGAATAAGAGCAATACCGGCTTCGGCCAACAGGATATAGGGTTATTACCTAACAATTCAGGGGCCCGAACCTGTATAAAAATCCTCGTCTCTATCTCTTTTACCTCAGTCTCGCGCATATACTAGTACCAACGATCCCCATACTATGCAAATACCGGAATCGCGACATCAAACGTCGACAAAAAGTATAAGGTCCATATAGAAACACAATTAAGAAAAATAACTGAAATTCAGAATTAAAAATAAATAATATTAGAAGAAAAGTGTAGAGTCCATATAGAAATATAATTAATAAATAATAGAAATTTAGAATTAAAAAAAGGAATATTATAAGAAGATATAGAGTCCCTATAGGAATTTAGAATTAACTAAAATCAGGAATAAAAATAATAAAAATTAAAAGTAGAGTTTAGATTCCATATAAAAATATAATTTACAAATAACTAAAATTCAAAATTAAAAAAATATGGGAAGAATAGCCTAGAGTCTATATACGAATACAATCTAGAAGGAACTAAAATTCGAAATAAAAAAATAAAAAACATTGAAAGATGAGTTTAGAGTCCACATAGAAATACAATTAGAAATAATAAAAATTCAAAATTAAAAATAAATAATATTAGAAGAAGTGCCTAGAGTCTATATAGAAATAAATTTTACAAATAACGAAGATTTGAAATTAAAAAATAATGAATATTGAAAAACAAGTCTAGAGTCCATATAGGAATACAATTTAGAAATAACTAAAATTTGATATTAAAAATAATTAATGACTATCACATTGGTAGTTTGGTAAATTTAGTACAAAATTTGAAATTATGTTGTCATTTTAATATTTTTAATAATAAATTGGGAATATATATATATATATGTATATATATATATATGTATATATATATGCTATTATATGAGAAAAATATAATGATACTAACTGCGCAATCTGCGCGGATCATTCGATGGAAAAAATAGTAAAAGTGGGGGTCTTTTTTTTTTAGATTTTTAGTGACAGTTATGAATAAAGGGACAGTTTAAGAAAGCCCATGGTTCCTGTACAGGAGTCCTACGCAACTTAATTGGGCCGTAACCTTGGCGTTGAGGTGCTATTGGGCCGTAACTCAGATACCCGAGCGAAGCCCATGTGTTATTGGGCCGACTCACGCTGGACTAGCGGCCGGTTTGGCCGGCCCGCAGCCCGTTCACAGCCGAGCTTCTGGGATTGTAATAAGTTCACTTATGTCCCTTAATTTGTCGCCAAGTTTTAAATTCATTACTGTATAACAATACTAATATGATGTATCCCTCGACTTCCAAAATCAGTGCAAAGAAGGTTCTAAAGTAGTTTGGATGGTGGTTTCGGCTGCGTGGCATCTACGAGTGGTGTTGACGTGACACTTCAAGTTAAAAGAAACCATAGGACTCACATGTCAGTAACTGACCGGTTAAAAATAAAAAATTATAGTTGGACCCACGTCATCACCCATATGTTTCTCATCTTCTCTCCCTTCCTCCTCTATCTCTCTTATGGTTCGAGCACGGCGTCGTCGCTAAGGAGCGTGGGGGATGGGTCCCCTTTCTTCCCCTCGAATCTCCCCGTCGCCTCCTCCTCCACGGCCGCATGGATCCCACCGCCAAGTCACCAAATATGTGAAAAGTCCTTCTCCTCTCTCATCTCCACACCTCTTTTGTTGCCTGTCCACCATATCGCTTGCTGGAGTTACATCGCCGACGCCATGAACTGGTACACTGGCACGACGACGGCTAGGGATGAGGCGCCACCGCCGGTAGAGGAGAGAGACGAGCGAAGCTCACGGAGGTGGGGGAGGTGGCCATTGCCGTCATCAACGAAGACGAGGTCGGATGCATGGTGTGGGAAGAAGGACTCTCCCCAACTTTGGCCGCTCCATTTCATTCCTTCTCAGCCCGACAAGGTCGTTCAAGCCTAGGGCGGCGGTGGCGTGCCACACGCGCTCCATTAGCCTACCACGCTACTCCCACCTGCTCCTCTCCCACCTCCCGAGCCACATTTGCTGCCATTTGCTCCTAAGCCTCCTAGCTTGTCCATGACGCCTTCTCCATCCTCGCCGACCTCCTCCTCCTCCTCGTCCTGCAGGACACGCTCTACCACGCCATCGTCGACGCCTTCCTCCTCCTCATTGTCGCCCACCAGGGCTTCCACGAGGCCCTCCTCGACCTCAACTAGGACATCGACACGTCATCCCTCTTCCACCCCTTCTCCAGTGTCGTCCGCGCCCTCCCACCGCTCTCCGTATTCTTCGCCGAGATGAACATCCTGTCCTAGGACTGGTTGTTGCATGACGTCATGGCATCGTGCGGCTAGGTGACCGCTCAAGCTCGTGATGCCGCCACCACCCAAATCCTCTCCTACTGGCGGCCGACCGCCGCGCAACTCCTCTCCCGCTAGTTACCGACTGGACGAGAATCAGAAGCAATTGAAAGCAAAGAGGGTGAGTACTGAACTGAAGGAAGTGGGGCCCACCGAGATAGATACGTCGTTGGCTTATGTCTCTTTAATCGTGTGTTAGAAGATACAACCATTAGTATGTAAGTTTAGTGTCACGCGTATAGTGGTGTATAAGCGTGCCATTGTATTTTGTAAAAACATTTGTGGATGTGTGAGTATAGTGTTGCATATACGTGTACGCGCGTGTAATGGGAAAAAGAAAAAAAAGGTCACTTCCTGTCAAATGTGTGAAGAAGAAGGGTACTCGTACTCGTTAAATCCAGAACCATCTGCAGACGCAAACTGCAAAAGCACAAGCGGCGAACCGCGAAGCTAGGCCGTACGTCCACTGGGCATCCACGCAAGCATATTCCCACTCGGATACGCGGGCCCCACATCATTTCAAAGTTCAAACCGCCCCGTGCCAAGTCACCACCCCCACCACAGGTCAAGATTGACAGGGACCACATCCCACGTGGCAGCATCCCACTCCTCTGACACCTCGGTCCCACCTGTCAGTATCACACGCTTCCCACCTTCTCTTTCCCCCCAAGCCTCTCACACCGTCGTCGTCGTCGTCGTCCTCGTCTTCCTCTTCCCCACCACCATCTCCCGCCTCCACTCGCCTCCTCTACGCGTCTCTAGAATTCAAACCCTAGCCAACCAGGTCATGGGCGGAGAGAGGCCGCCGCCGATCAGCGGCGGCGGCGCCTTCGCGTTCATCTCCAAGGGGTGGCGCGAGGTGCGGGACTCGGCGAGTGCCGACCTGAGGCAGATGCGGGCGCGCGCCGACCGGGAGCTGGAGCACCTCCTCGCGTCGGCGTCGGCGCTCGCGGGCCCGCCGCTGCCGCCGGTCGCGGCGGGGGCGCCCATCGCGGAGGTGGAGTTCGTGCGGAAGCGGATCCAGCCCAAGATCATGGAGCTGCGGAGGCAGTACTCGTCGACGGTGCGCGACGCGGGGTGGGCCCCCAAGGCCGCCGGGGCCAGCCTCCGCGTCGACCTCTCGGGGATTACGGCGATCCGCAACGCCATTGTGGCCGAGGGGGGCGGCGGCGGCGGCGGCGGCGGGAGGTGGGGGCTCGTGCGGTGGAAGGGCCACGCGGACGACGAGGGGAGGAAGGAGTGGGAGGTGGTGAGGATGATACGCAGCGGGCTGAAGGAGTTCGAGCGCCGGAGCTTGTCGAGTGAGGTGTTTGGTGGATTTCGTGGCCGCGGCGAGTTCGTGGAGAAATTCAAGTTGAGCTTGGTAATTCGAAAGTTCCATCTTAAATCATGATATGCTCCTACTTGGTTAGGACGATAAACCTTTCCACTTGCTTAGGTACATTTTCTGTAAGTTACTGATAAATGAATGGAGCAATTGAGTCTTACACATTAGTAGAACTTTGGCATCCATGAAAAGGAATCTAAGGGAGTTACATATTGATTGATACATGTTCCAATGCTTCATCAAATAGAAGGATTGTGTATTTGCAAAAAATAAGTAACATGGCATTGCTCCATTTTTGTTCATATATTGTTTAATATTTTGTCTAACTCTATATGACTAATCCATCATTTAAAAATATTGAAATGCTTCCCTGAAATAAAGTACTTTTAAGGACTGCCAAAAAGTAGCAATTCCAGTTGCTCATAAAGCCATATCATTTACATCAGGTGACAACTGACGGCCTGATGCATTTTTTGCAGAATTATGCTTTTGAGAACACTAAGTGTATTATATGATCATCAATTTTTGTGTGTTAAGTGGAGCACTGATTCATGTTTCTCATTTTGTTGCAGAAATCTCTGAACAAAGAGTCACAAGAATCCAAGGTAATGTCAGAACAAACTAAGCATAACTGTTGGAAATCTTCTGCTATTTAGGGCAAATAGTTAGTAACTTCAGATGAAGAAATGCTTCTGGATCACTTTCCTAATTAACTTGAATTTGGTTTACTTGATTTTATTTTTTCGCTGCCTAGTTCAGTCCAGCTAGATTCTCAGAACATTTATGCTCTACTATTTTGCAAAATGCAACATATTAGATTAACCTTTAAACTTTCAGTTGTTTCAGAACATTTTTCGTTATAGCCAGTTGTAGGTCAGAATTAGATGCTTATCGCTTTGTAATGGCATAGTGAAATACTGAAATTGTAACAATGACTACTTGAGTTATATGGCGGTTGAATTTCTTTAAGTCCAAGTTTTAAGATTCTTAGACACTGCATTATTGAGTATAACTAAATCATATCTTTTAATAAAGCATTTTTCCGAAAGCAGTTGATTATAATGATAATGCAATCTTCATTGTTATGTCATCTTATTAATTTCACAGAGTGCGTGTTTTCTAAACTGAATATTTGCATACAATCCAGGAGGTTCTCCCACTGGATCTTACTGAAATTCTGGCATATCTTGTGCGGCAATCTGGACCATTTCTGGACCAACTTGGTATTAGAAGAGGTACGGCGTGTTTTATTTGCCTGCACTTTCCCAACTCTTGTCACTTTGGTGCTGACCATCGTTAAATCTTTCTATATTATGCAGATTTATGTGACAAAATTGTGGAGACATTGTACAGTAAACACAATGGCCGGCTCATTTATCATTCTCTTTCAGCTGATAGATCTTTAATTGGAAATGAGAACATGACTGATGAGCTTGATCTGAGAATAGCAAGGGTGCTAGAAAGTACTGGGCATCACACAGAGGAAAGTTTTTGGAAGGATCATGCAAAGTACAAGCTCTCGGACAACCGGCGGCATGTTGCAATTGTCACAACAGCAAGTCTTCCATGGATGACTGGGACAGCAATCAATCCATTATTCCGTGCTGCGTATCTAGCAAGAAGTACAAAACAGAAGGTGACACTGGTGGTTCCTTGGCTCTGTAAGTCAGATCAAGAGCTAGTTTACCCCAATAATATCACCTTCAGTTCACCAGAAGAACAAGAAAATTACATAAGGAACTGGCTACAGGAAAGACTTGGCTTTGAAGCAAATTTTAAGATATCATTTTATCCTGGCAAGGTAAAAATCCAATTATCATCTGATTTTGATGTATTCAACCATACATTATTCTTCCCCAATGATTTAATTTCTTTATTTAAAATTTCATGCTATACAGTTTTCGAAGGAGCGACGTAGTATTATTCCTGCTGGAGATACTTCACAATTCATTTCCTCGAGTGAAGCTGATATAGCAATTTTGGAAGAACCAGAGCATCTCAACTGGTATCATCATGGAAAGCGTTGGACCGACAAGTTTAAACATGTCATTGGTGTAGTTCACACAAATTACCTAGAGTATATCAAGAGAGAGAAGAATGGAGCTCTTCAAGCTTTCCTTGTTAAGCATATCAACAACTGGGTGACTAGAGCATACTGTCATAAGGTATTGTGTTTGCTTGTCTCGTGTAAAAGCCCTGATTGCTAGGGTGAAACTTATAATGGGTGCATGCAGGTTTTACGTCTTTCTGCAGCAACTCAAGATCTACCTAGGTCTGTTGTCTGCAACGTTCATGGTGTAAATCCAAAGTTCCTCAAGGTTGGTGAAAAAATAGCAGCTGATAAGGAGCATGGGCAGCAGAGCTTTACAAAGGGAGCATATTTCCTTGGGAAGATGGTTTGGGCTAAAGGATATAGAGAACTTATAGATTTGTTATCCAAACACAAAAGTGACTTGGAGGGCTTTAATGTAGATGTATATGGGAATGGTGAGGACTCACAAGCAGTGCAGATGGCTGCTAGGAAATTGAATTTGAGCCTCAATTTTTTCAAAGGAAGGGACCATGCAGATTCTTCGCTTCATGGGTGAGTATCATTTTAGCAAGCTGCTAAAATGAACCCTCATTCTCTGGCTTATCATTTACTATTTATTGACAATGGCCTTTTTTCTTTTCTTAATTTTAGGTATAAGGTTTTCATTAATCCAAGTGTCAGTGATGTTCTATGCACAGCGACAGCTGAGGCTCTTGCAATGGGGAAATTTGTTATCTGTGCAGATCATCCATCAAACGAATTTTTCAAGTCATTCCCCAACTGCTTAACATACAAAACTTCCGAAGAATTTGTTGCCCGAGTGAAAGAGGCCATGGCTAGTGAACCTTCACCTTTGACCCCTGAGCAAAGGTACAGTTTGTCATGGGAGGCAGCAACTGAAAGATTCATGGAGTACTCAGAGCTTGACAAAGTTCTGAATAACAAAATTGGTTATTCTGGACAAGATGGGAAGAGAAGTAAAGTGAGAAAGATACCTTTACTTCCTAGACTTTCAGAAGTTGTGGATGGGGGACTGGCCTTTGCTCATCACTGCTTAACTGGCAATGAGATCCTCAGATTGGCGACAGGAGCAATTCCCGGTACACGTGACTATGATAAACAGCAATGCATGGATTTGAATTTATTGCCTCCCCAAGTTCAACACCCTGTATATGGCTGGTGATGTCAAGACGCTTTTATTAAACTAATATATATATAGTTGAAGGATGTTCTCATTAGGTATGTGCCTATTAAGTGTTATGCAGTTCACACACTGACTAGATCCTGTACTTCTGCAGTGTCCTTTTAGGGTCTGTATGGAATTAATTTTGTTTAGACTCTTTGCTTGTAAATACTACATCCATTTTTGTTACCCAAATAGGTTAGGTGTATTAATGGCAGTATGCGTGTATGATGTTTCCTTTTTTCTGACATAAACGAATTTAATGAAAGTTAAGTCCTGGAGTTTAAATTCTTTTTGTGTGCCTTTTGTTTTTGCCTATCCTATCTGTGATAAAAAAAATTGAACAGGCAATTTCATTTTGTGCTAGGAAGTCGCACCCAGCTTACAAATTGTCTTAATATGGTTTCTAATCCTTAAATGTCTCAGATTATAGATAACAAAAATGTCATTAGTTTCTCAAAGACATGTAGACTTGGTTCCTTTTAATAGTTTTAATGTCAATGGTTTCTCATATTTATATACTTCATACTGGATGAGCACCAAGGACATAAAAGAAAAGCTTAATTATGACACTACGAAAAAGAATAATAGATGGCAACATCTAAAAGTAGAACTAACATGGGATTAAGAATAAGCCACCAACTCCGGCACCATTAAAATAAGTGCTTGGTCTCCAATTGGCAATGTTTTGTTTTTGTTTTTTTGTAATCCATTAATCCTTCACTGTTCATAAGGAGGTTTATTATAGTAATTTACTTTGCATAAGGGGCTGGGATGCTTTGCTTCACTGCAGTCGGTTTGGTGATGATTGTTGATTAGTAGGTATTATTCCAATTATGTGTAGTTCAAATTGTTGTATTTCTGCTATATTCATGGTAACAAAATGGTAACATGGGAAGGATAAAGAACCTTGCTTGTTATATTACCTCTTCTTGATCCCTAAAGTAGCACACAGTTGGAACATATTAGTTATGACTTGTTATCTCCATTTCAAAATTCTGTCCTCAAAGGTAAGTCCGTACCTTTTCCCATGCAACTTGGTTCCCAGTAGTGGTTGACAGTGCAAAAGATCAACTAACTAATCGCTCCATCTATCACCAATCACTGTTATCCAATAACTTGTGGTTGATGATGATTTGCATCTATGGAGTCGGGTCAACTTTATCACCTATAAGCGGATCATCTTCCAATTCAGCTGTTTATCTTACTTCTACAAGAATATCTTTACTATATTAAAAGGAGTTGGAGGTGAGAATGTGCTCTACCCCATTCCACACTCCACAAGGCTTTTGTGGCCACATATATGAGTTTATTGATGTACTTGCATATATATAGGCTGTTTATTGATCTCATGTAGTATTGTATATACAATTTTGTAATTTAAAGATAATTATTTTTTACATGCCATGTAAATCTATGTTACATTTATTTGCATTTGTCACAATGCGTGGACACTATGCAATTTGTCCTACTTAAAAACAGGTGTTGGTGGTGATTATAGCAGGCTTTATGCTCATCTTCTGTGTTCATCTATGTATAGAGGTGTATGCCATCTGTAGGATGTTTTAAAATAACTGCACCGTATACGTATACATACGTAGATAGCTGGTTGGTATGGTTTTATTTAGTTTTGGATTTGAATATGTGACGTGTATGAATCTGAAAACTGTATGAGCTCACGGGCCTGTGCTGTAATATTTGGCAAAAATGATTAAAGAAAGGACAGTCTTATTTTACTAGATAAATATCACCATTAAAATATGTTTGTTATATCAATATCACATTTTTTCTGCTTCAATAGTTTCTGAAAAAAAATCTGTTACTTTACCATCACAAATTTTGAAATGATCTGAATGGATATTGTGAAACCATAATTGTCGTCCAGTTATTTTCTTTGGCGCAGCAACACATAGGGAGCGGTTCACTCATTCCCCAAAAATAAGAAGAAAACTGTTCATTTATATTTAGCTGCTTATAAGTAGTCTTTGTTGTACGGAAGGCTGCAACGTTTTATTTTTACAGTTCAGCATCATAATTACTTCTAGCATCGAAGAATTAGTCACTTGCTAATACTCCTACACAATAAAATTGCAGGCCGTACTAGTTTGTCCCATTTGGTGTTGATGCTCTCGACGTAGTCAGTTTGTCAACTCATGATGTTGATAGCCACTTCTTTCTGAGATTTTTCAGGGACTTTGAAGCAGGCAAGTCGTGCCAGGTTATCGACAGATTCTGCAATTTTCTTTACTTGTGTAACCAAGTCTGAAAGAAGTGATGCAGTAACTGCCACATGCATCACTTGCAGCAGAGCTTTATCCTCTGATAGCTCGCTCCTGAGTGTTTTGGCAGCTTTGATGGCTGCAGACATGGAGGTTGTAGATGGTACGGTCATTGTTCGAAGTGCTGCCGAGAGCTCTCTGAGTGCCTGAGCAGAGTGTGAGCTCATCTCACTGCATGCTGTTCGTACTTTGAAGGACAGCTCAGGATTGGCTTCAGGATACTGTCATCAGGGAAAGGTACGAGCTATTGGTCAATAAACTGGGTTCCAGTGTCTAGATCATGAAAATTATTATGATTTGTAGGTTGTAAGTACCTGAGATTTTGTGAGTGTGATGACATAGGAAGCCATAGCCTCCATGGAAGAAGCGCACTGGCGAGAAAGAGCTCCAATCTTCTGGTATTGGCTCCATGGGTGTTTGAAACTGAATTTTCCATGACCAGGCTCCCATCTGGCAAAGTTGCACTGCAGTTTTGGGAATAATGTCACATTGCATCATTTTCACCACCTTGCTTGAAGATGTCTGTAGGACTTCGCCTCTCGGCACGGGGTATGTATATATATAACTGCATAGTATGCTTACCAGAGAGTCTTCAGTGGCCTTCGAATTAAGTATGCTCTTGTACGCTTGGAGAAAGGCTTTGCCCTCCAAACTCTCACTCGTAGCGCTTTCTCCAAAGCATTCGGTTTCCATTCCTGCATTCATGTATAAAAGTTTAGGCCCCACTCTGGAATTAATCTGCCTGTAGCATATTACTTCTATAGCTCTATGTGAGTAACAAGTTTACTATTAGTAATTTAATACATGATATAGTTGTAATTCTGCCTTCAGTTGTATTGTGCACAAGCAGGGCATAGTTAATTAGAAACATAAGTGAAACCAGAATAACATGAAAGGGCACACTATTCTTCTGTGACATATCGGCCACAAGCTGCCATTTCAGCTTGCAGCAGTGCGTACGCACCTTCAAGGAAGTCGGCCAGCTTGTCGAGGTTGCCGGCGGCGAGCTTGTGGAGGTCCTCGCCGGCCCAGACGGGCATGACGAAGATGGTGGTGCAGAGGCAGGTGGCGACGCCGACGACGATGGTGGAGAAGCGCTGGTGCGCGAGCTGGATGAGCTCCTCTACCCGGTAGCTCGACACGGCCACCAGGCTGAAGGTCAGGATGAAGATGGTCACCCCGTAGTCGTACCTCGCCTTTATCTCCGGTATGAACCGCGAGAACGTCGCCGCCGACGCTGCCATCAACAAATTAACATGAATGCCACTGGTAAGTACATGCTACTAGCTACCTACTGCTTCTCTCCTCGTCTAAAAAAGTTAGTGCATGACAACATATGAACTATTATAGCCATCGTTTCGCCGGTATATTTATAAAAGAAAAGTAATTTATGAATAAAACTTTTATATAAGTATTTTTGGTGATCTAAGAGCAAATGCTGAAAAATAAACTACAATGAAAAAACTTTAAAATCAGTACAAATTTAATGTTGAAAATTTAAATTTTAGCTGATAAGTATAAACATAAACGAAAAGATAAGACCCTAAACATTGAATAGTCAATGAAGAACAACAAACACACATGCATGCATGCATACACACATACCTAGTAGGAAGACGAAGACGGCGAGGAGTATGGGCTCTCCCTGTGCGCCGCACCGGTTAGCCACCTGATGCGCCCCGACGGCGATGAACCCAGCCACCAGCGTCGCGAAGGCCCTGTTCAACCCTTTGCTCAGCGTGCCACCTGTCGCGTACGTACGTACGTACGTCCAAAACACAAACACGTCACTGAGATATGTACTAATAGCGTACTGCGTACGTAGTTACGTACGTAGAGCGTGGTAGGTACCAAGGATATATAGCTAGCGTATATATATCGTCGCCTAGCTACGACGATACGTACGCCCGCGTGTATACATATACGTATCGTCATCTGCGGCAACGACGACTTTCTGGGGATGGAATTTTGTCCCTCAACCTCATTTATCCAAAGCTACTATTTTTTTTTATTTTGACAAATAGATTGATATAGTATATATTACTTCACAAACATATAAGATTAAATTCGATTTCTACAAATTATAAAAGTAAATTAAACTCTAATCAGTATACATACATTTGTAATTCTTTTTTTACAATTTGTATAAATCAAATTTAAGCGTGTTTATAACTTATGTATCATATACTAAGGATCAACTTATCACATTTTCTCAAGAATGTTTTGTAACTATTCAAGTGATGATGATCAGTAAGAAACTCAATGAGTAAGAAACTCAATAAGGCCTTGCTCGGTTTAGAGAGGATTGAAGGGAATTAGAGAGGATTGAGGGGAATAATTCCACACCATCATAGGTGTAGAATAAATCTCCTTCAACTCCTCCCTCAAAGGGATTAACCGAATAAGGCCTCAACGAGAATACTTTCCCCCGTGAGACCCCGACGTACTTGGCATGCATTAGCGCTAGCTAGCTTGGTACACAGAGAAAATTACATACCGACGGTGTACTCCATGACGACGACGACGGTGAGCACGGCCCAGAGCGTGGAGACCCCGAACCCCTTGAAAAGCGGCGTCACGTAGTAGAGCACGGACACCAGCGTCAGCGCCAGCCCGACCTTGAGCGAGTGCGCCACCCTCCTCGGGTCGTCCGCCGCGATCCCGCCCACCTTCCTCGCCAGCCCGCCCACCCACCTCCCGGCCACCTCCACCGCCGCTCGCACCCGCGCCCAGCATCCATCCACCCACCCCCCGCCGACGACGACGACCACTTGGCCGCCGTTCTCCGCCGCCGCCGCCGCCGCCGGCGTCGTCTCCACGGCAGCAGATTGCATGATCGCCTTGAAGTACGATGATAAGTTATCGATCGAGCTAGCTATAGCTAGTGATCGATGTAGCTAATTAGTATATATAGCTAGCGCCGCGTACGTACGTCTTTGAGCTGGGGGCTTGATAGATGGAGTAGATAGCTACAAGTGAAGCACGGGAGACGATGGCTGGGTGCAGGGGAGAGGGGACGCTTATATAGACGTGCTCGCGCGCTCCGGTGCAGAGAACGCGCGGGCCAGCTGCATACATGCATGAGCGCGCGCGGCGCCTTTTTGCAGACAGGATCAACAACTTTTTCGGAGAATGACTTGGGATATTGTTGTTGTTGCTGCTGTTTCATTTTATTTTACTCCATCCGTTTCAGTTTACATGACGTTTTGACTTTGGTCAAAGTCAATCTATTTTAAGTTTGACGAACTTTATAGAAAAAAGTAGTAATATCTACAACATCACCATAGTTTTATTAAATCTATAATTGAATAAATTTTCATAATATATTTGTCTTGGTTAAAAATATTACTACTTTTCTCTACAAAATTATTTAAATTTAGAGTAGTTTAATTTTAACCAAAGTTAAAACGTCTTATAACCTAAAACGGAGGGAGTATTTATTATCGAGAACTGAGATATATATTGTGCTACGTTTGTTGTTTCTCGTTTCGACTCGTCTTCGTTTAGTTGCTCTCGTTGTCGTTGATATGCCATCGGTATTGCCAGCTCATGATCATGTCACTGGTCCGAGGAAATGTGAAGTACTCCTACTAGACTATTTTGGCCGGGTTAAGTTTAATTAGCCTTGTATCACTGGGTACAAATCAACAATTGTTGGTTTGTTTTATTTGTGGTATATATAATCTCATAATTAACATTTGCTATAGTACAGTAGCTCTCAACACATCAGTTGTAATTGTGCACCTTTATGACTTGTACATTCACTTGGAAACATTGTTGTTGGTTGAGGTAGAATGCAACTTGTCCTTTGCCTTACAAATATATGGGTGCGGCTTTATACTTAGCTGACTCATGGCCTGTAAATAAATTAAGCAAGCTACATCTTTCCACTCTCTGACTTTTTTTTAATGAACCGACCAAGTCGAGCCGTACTGAAGCATTTTTCACAAAAAGAAGCACTTTTTTTGGCATTTGTGATAAGTAAAGCAACTCTTATGCATCATTTGAAAACAGAAAAAAAAAGGGGGATCGATGACCTTTTTGTATGTGCTCCATTTCATGTCCGTAGTCTCTCTACTACGTACCATCACTAGTGGCTATCAAGATGTGGCCTGACTTATCAATAAAAATTTCTGAAATTTAGGTGGATCTCAACCCATAGCTTATCACATTGAATTCCATAAAAGCTTCGATCTAGTCCAAGCACGCACTTCTATTTCCTGACAGCACGAAATTTATGAGCTTTTTGTTCAATGCATGTGGACAAATTGTTAATCGTTGTCATCCTTTAGTCAAAACTCTTTTTCTCCACCGTTCAGAGCTGACCACCACTAACTACAAAACCCACTATTACTGTTTACTTGCTTCTGTACCACGTAATTTCCGTAGCATTCAGAGCTCTCATGAATTCTGTGAGCAGACACAGTGGCAGTCGTACTCCCAGGTGATCCACAGTATTTGCAGACGTTGATCAGTGGTTCAGAGTTCAGACTTTACTGTCTGTCTGCCTGTCGCTAGCTACGTATGTACAGGCACAGCTCATACAGCAATACATATACTTGACTACTGCAAATATGCAATTGAGTGGTTCTTCATTTTCCTGCAATATTCTTGGTATATATACGTTAACGTTACGTACTCAGCTAGCAGCTAGAATCAAATTCATTCCAAGTGAAGTAGTGAACCCAAAGTACAATCCATCTATCCATCCATCGCCCAAAAGGCTCAGCTTTATTTCTTTTTTTTTTTTGAAAAGAAGGCTCAGCTTTATTTCATCAAGAACACGATATGATACGCATATATACATGAAATGGCTGAGTACACACATGCACAAAGCTAGCTAGCTAGCACAGAGTGATCTGAATCTTGGTGCCGATCGATTCACAGGCAGGAGAGCAACGCTACGCCGCTTATTTCGCCTTTAAATTCTTCTCTCCCTGTCCAATCCTCTCTCTGTAAATATTCGCGCCTTATCCTGCTGCATAATGCAATCGCCAACCTCAATATGTACAGTATCAAAGCCACGAAATCTAGCTCTCGCGTTGTACTAGAAATGAGTCGGATAACAACAGCATCGATATGATTCAGAGAACAAAGAAGGGAACATGTGAATAACTGTTTCGTCAGTAAAACCGGAACGGCACAGCATAGCATAATCCAGAGAATATGTGCTCATATGCTGCTTCCAGAGGTTCTCCCTCTAGTGCTAGCTCTTGCATTGCTAGCCTGTGGCCTCTGTGGATCCCTGAAATCCCACTAGTAGCCTACATGTCTAAAGGAAAATCATTACCACATTATCTCTCGACCATTCAGTCGTAAAATTTCCGCTAAAGCGAAGGACAGATAACTCTGAATTAATGTAAAGCATCGTTTCTGCCTTGCATGTGCCGTTGCCAAAATGCATGGAGCTAGCTAGGGTAGTGACCCTAGATCATAGTCATATAGATGCAATATATATGTGGTGACAATTTGTAATGGGATTACCAGTCAAAAAAAAATTGTAATGGGATTATGGAAGGTGCTGCGAAGCTGAAGAAAAATGGGTTTAGTGGGATTGCCTTTGTCGTCAGGAAAAAAAGGAACCTTTTGGACACTGGTAGATCGATAGTGGTGTTCTCAGACTTAATTAAGCTTTAGCATCATTTGATCACGCCGTCATGGTATGTATGACTTCTCTTTGCACTTTATTTTGCACTTTAATTTCGCACTCGTCCTGTCGACCACCGTACATCTCTGTCCTGTGAAGTTGGTCGTACTACGTACTTCTAGGACCATTTTTCTTTGTGGCAGAATTAATTGAGAATTCTGCACTATCAAGTATCAACTAGCTGACCTTCTTGCTCATGCTTGTCTCTTTCTACCTGTTGCTTCATTGATCTTCTAGTTGGGAGCGTCTCTGCTTTCTTCAGGGAGAAGAGCGTTAATTGTATCAATTAAGGATTTGAGCTGAAAAAAGAAGGGTTTTTTCTCGAGTCTGACGGCTGCATTTGGCGTTTGTTAGGTCAGGATGAGGTTAGTACAAATATACCATGGCATCATGAAGTGTACTTTGGAAAAAGAAAATGACGATCTAGGGGGATCAAAGGACGAACTAGATGCCATGATCATTCTCCTCCCCTGATTTTTCTTATCCGGGCGAAAAAAATTAAAGCCGAAATCGCCGTCGAATTTTGTGTCTGTGTTTCATACCAAGAATCGCGCAGCTTTAATTAATTTGCCTGTTCTTGCAACCGCACTAGCTAGCGTGTAGCGATCGACGAGAACCGTGAGTGGTACGGAAAACACACAACTTGACCGGAAAAAAAGAAGAACTCAAATTAAAGGTGTCCGACAAGAACACGTCGCAATTGGACTCCACTTATAATTTTCTCATCGATCGCCACCAGACAGACGCCACAGGCCGGAGAGCTGGATTATATTCATGACAGGGTATTCGAATTCTATCTCTCTCTCTCTCTCTCTCTCTCTCTCTCTCAAAATTCAGTCACATTTCACCTTTCAATCCTCCAGATCGATCGATCGAGCTTTGTTGGATCGATCGGTGCATGCGATATATACGAGCATAATATCGATCGATCGGCCCAATTTCCTTGCAGCAGGATCGAGTTAAACAGTAGAAAGGACACGCACAGGCTAATAGAAGGCTTCGATCGATACCACACTGCAGGAACAACAAGTTGGTAAAGAGAAACAGTTTACTGCTGCCATCGGCAGCCACAGGCGTCACGTCCTTGGTGAGTTGGTGTACGTCTGAATCGAGCTTGTTGCAAGCATGCTTGCAGTGCTAGCTTGCGGCAGATCTTGGGCAAGTAGCTAGCACAATCGATCGATCAGTAAGTGACCGACCGATCGAGATCGACGTCGACCGGAAACATAGAGGCGAGGCTACACAGCCACCTCATCCAGGGAATAGAACAGATTTTGCCTCTTTTGCTGCGATACTTGTGAGCAGCTGATGAGCTCGTTGGGAATAAAGGCGACCGCGGTTTTCGAGGCAGCAAAACCGGCCTGCAGGTTTCTGGAGATGCGAGAATCGAGATCAGGTTCGTGTCGTGTATGTATGTGCTACGTACAAAGGTGATCGATCAGAAGCTAGAAAAGGAGACGATATATATGATCAAAATAGTCAAGCACGATGATGAGAACCATATCTGCATGAGTGCATGGGCACGGCATGGACAAACGGAGTCTAAACATTGGATGGCGTAATATTTAGACTTAGTGGAGGTACAATATAGCAGACTATTAGCTAACTACAAACATATTATAATGAGATAAAAGATGAGAGAGAAGAGCATCGGGCTACAGATCTGTAGCTAGCTGCAGCACGGACTCCAAAGCGCAGTGTGTGTATGACAGGTGGGACCATATATTAATAGTATAGTAAGCAACTATTATATGAATTAACTATTAGATTGGCTATAGATGAATTGGAGCTAATAGTGGGCTATACTATTAAACTTGCTCTTAGGGTGTGTTCGGAACCCCTGGTTCCCAACACTAAGTGCTCGCACGGAAAACGGAGCAACGATTAGCGGGTGATTAATTAAGCATTTGCTTTTTTTCAAAAATGGATTAAATTGATTTTTTAAGCAACTTTCGTATAGAAACTTTTTACAAAAAACGCACCGTTTAGCCGTTTGAAAAGCGTGCACGCGGAAAACGAGGGAGATGGGTTGGGAAGAGGGGCTGCCGAACACAGCCTTAGACACCCCATGGACGGATTTCTCTGGGCTGTGCTTGTGTACATATTTTAGGCTATTCCCAACCCAATGACTAGGATGATGTCCATAGCATTAAATAAACTGTCACCTAGAATGAAGAATGATGTGGCAAGTGAATAAATGAGGAAAGAGAAGGAAACCATGTCTTGTATGAGACATGGTTTCTACACAACATTCAAGATATTATGTGAGATAAATAGCATTAAATTTAAGTATGGAATAATGGTGTTTGCATTAAAAGAGTAATATCTAGTACTAGTTTCTTAATAATGGAAAGTTTATGAAAACTATATCTAGTGTCTTGGATTAGGAATGACCTTATATATGTTTCCTAGCTAGATACTCCTCCCGTTCCCATGTTGCTAGTACTAGTATAAAGCAGTACGGACATGCATGGTGTCATGGTGGTGTATCGTGCGTACATGTGCATCTTGGTCTTGGCGAGGCTCATCTGCCGCTGGAATGGATGCATCCATCGACCATCGGCGCCGGCGGCGTGGTCCAGATTGTCGGCCACACGTACGTACGTGTTTATTTCGGAGACGGTACCTCGTACAAGTTGAAGGATCGTAAAGTGCGCTCTGTGTAAAATGCATGCACCCTTTCTTTTTTTTTTTTAGCACGAGGTGTCATGTGGTACACTTACACCAACATGAACCGTGACATCTGGTTGATCACTTGATCGATACATGGATATACAGCTAGTGCCTAGTCACGCATGCATCGAGTAGTAGTGCAATTTTTTTTTCCTTTTTAACGAGCGCAGTGCAGTCTTCGGCGGTGAGGGTTGAGAACCCTTTCAAAGATAAAGTATAGAGACCTAACTCTTAAACTGGGTTTGTCAAAAAGTTAACGATGTTATTATATACTCCCTCCGTATTTTAATATATGACACCGTTGACTTTTTTATCAATGTTTAACCATTCGTTTTATTACAAATTTTTGTGCAAATATGAAAATATTTATGTCATACTTAAAGTATATTTGATGACGAATCAAGTCACAATAAAATAAATAATAATTACATAAATTTTTTGAATAAGACGAATGGTCAAACGTTTAATTAAAAATCAACGGTGTCATATGTAGTATTAAAATAGGCTTTGGTAGCGCAAACACGTTAACACCATGCCCCTTTTTTTCCCCTAGTCTTTACTCCCTTCGTTCTCATTTACTTTTTCTTTTTTTACCACAAATTGTTTGTAGATACTTGTCACAACACGAATTCTAATATAAAAATTTTAATTTTATACCCTTGTAATTAATTAAAAAAATTCACCCCCATCCACTCACTCATGTTGCTTGTTTGTTCTACAGTTTTTTTTTCTTCCTCATTTTTAAAATATACGACGTTTTTTTACTTCTCGCATAATGCTTTACTATTCGTCTTATTAAAAATTAGTATAAATACGTAAAAGTATTAGTGAAGATTATATATCATCTGATGATAAAACAAATCATAACGAAATAAATGAAATTCATGCAAACTTTTTAAATAAAAAGAATGGTCAAACGGCTCAAATATTATGCGAAAAGTTAATAGCGTCATACATTTTAAAATGAAGGGAGCATATACTAGCTTAAATATAATTAACACACTTTGGGGTTGTTTAGAATGTAGCCAAAATAAACCTTATCATACTAAAATTTTATCAAGTTTGGTAATATTACCAAAATTTTGACAGGATTCGTTATGTATTTAGCAAAGTTTGGCAACAAAATAAATATAGATACTTTTTTAACTTAAAAAAAATATGGTTGAAAATAACATTAATCTGAACAGCCCCTTCATCAACAATAGGAAAAAGTACGAATTATACCCCCGAACTATCGCGGTCGTCCGAATTACCCCCCGAACCACAAAACCAGACATTCTTCACCCCCAACTATGAATACCGGACGAATTACCCCCCTCGACTCAATCCGCGGTGGTTTTGGTCTACGTGGCGTACACGTGGCAGTCCAGTCAGCATTCTATTTATAAAAAAATTGTGGTCCCCACCTGTCATACACAACTCTCTCTTCTCTCTCACACACACTCTCTCTCACTTCTCTATCTCTCACTCTTCCTCTCTATCCCTCTCTCTCACGGGGTCAGCGGTGGCGGGGGACACGGAGCGGCGGCGGCGCGTGGCACGGAGGCCGCGGCGGTGGTGGCTGCCGGGAGGCGGAGGCGGTAGCAGCCGACGCGTGGAGGAGCGGCGGCGGACGGCGGCGTCGCGGCGACGGCCGAGCGGAGGAGGAGGGCGGCGGCTGCGGGCGCTGCGCACGAGGGCGGGCGGCGAACGGCGGCTGCGGGCGCGGCGCACGGGGGCGGGCGGCGGACGGCTGCTGCGGGCGCGGAGCGCGAGGTCGGCTACGACGCCATGCTCCCTCACGTCACCACGCCGCGCCCGCGCCTCCTCCCCGTCGCCGTCGCCGCCGCTGCCCTCCTCCTCGCCTCCTCCTACCTCGCTCTCACCCGCCTCCGAGCCGCCGTGCCGCTCGCCGCCCTTATCGCCCCTGCTACTGCACGCGTCGACGGGGACAGGGACAGCTGCGCGGGGTTCTACCGCGGGGGGTCGGGGCGGCGCGCGGTGTCGGCGTCGGCGTCGGTGGAGGAGTTCGGGGCCGTGGGGGACGGGGTCACGTCCAACACGGCGGCGCGGCGGCGGGGAGGCGGGTGAGGGCGAGGTAGGAGGAGGCGAGGAGGAGGGCGGCGGCGGCGACGGGGAGGAGGCGCGGGCGTGGCGTGGTAGCGTTAGGGGGGCATGGCGTCGCAGCCGCCCCCGTGCTCCGCGCCCGCGCCCGCATCCGCAGCCGCCGTCCGCCGCCCGCCCCCGTGCGCCGCGCCGGCAGCCGCCGCCGCAGTCACCTCAGCTCGGCCGTCGCCGCGACGCCGCCGTCCGCCGCCCGCCGCCCGCCCCCGTGCCCGCTGCAGACAGAGAGAGATTGAGAGGAAGAGGGGAAGAGAGAGAGAGATTGAGGAAAGTGGGGAAGAGAGGGTGAGAGAGTATGATAGGTGGGTCCCACCATTTTTTAATTAAAAAACGTTGACTGGGATGCCACGTGTATGTCACGTAGACTAAAACCACCGCGGATTAGGTCGATGGGGTAATTCGTCCAGTTTGCATAGTTGGGGGTGAAGAATATCCGGTTTTATGGCTCAGGGAGTAATTCGGACGACCGCGATAGTTTAGGGGGTAATTCGTACTTTTTCCTCAACAATATGGTATTATTTCTGAGTCTGGTTGCTATGATGCACGACGCATACGTGCAGTCGTGCAGCATATCGATGGACCGAAACCTCCTGGGCCTCCATGGCACTCCGCGCGATCGAGCGGCTTGCCGCGGGGCGGGGCCAGTGCGGAACGATGGGGCTGAGGCCTGCAGCCTCGGACACCGCACGGCCCGCGCATGCAGACACCCCCTCCCGTCGCCCGCTTCCGCGGCCCGGTCCACCTCCCAGCTAGGCCAGCAGCCGGCGAGGCCCAATGGGACCCTGACTCTATTTGGGCCGTTAGCTGCACCGACAATACACGCGTAACGAGCAATAAGTCGTCCTTTTTCTGATTTTAGTTCTGGGAAAACGTCGTGCTCGTCTGCAGAAAAGGGACAGAAGTGTATAAACCGCGGGACAAGCACGTTCTTTCTCCAGTCTAATCTCTTACACAGAATTCAGGGCGAATTCTCGAACGGTTAGCCCCAACACGTGGCACTTCCGGATTCCTGGATTTGGTTTCCCACCAGCCAATGCGCAGATCGTACGAGTTGCCTCCGCGCGTTCGTGCTTGTGCCCGCAAGGCAGCTGGGCGCCTGGTCCCTGGGCCATGCTGCAGCTGCACATTGACTAGGGAGGTGATGGCCCAAGCTGATGTCCGAAAACGGGTGGAAACCTTCCAAAGAAATACAAATACAAGTTAGGCTTGTCTTCGGCAGCCCCTCTTCCCAACCCATCTCCCTCTTTTTCCACTGTTAAACGGTGTGTTTTTTGTAAAAAGTTTCTATACGAAAATTGCTTAGAAAATCAAATTAATCCATTTTTTTTAAAAAATAGCAAATACTTAATTAATCACCCGCTAATCGCTGCTCCGTTTTCCATGCGGTCACTTTGGGTTGGAAAGGGGTTCCGAATACACCTTTCCTAACATGTAGTAGTAGATAATTGTATCAGAAGATGGAAATTAGACCATCTTAAAATGAAAATGTACAGATTAGCAAACCAAGGAACCATTTCTGAAGAAAAAAAGCAAAAACAGATTTAGGCACCTGTCGGTGACATGGGGCCGGGGGTATCGTGACTAGAGGCTTGGGTAGCCGCGGTCACCCACGTGGCCTGACCCCCTCGGGGGGGTCGGGCCCGAGGGTGACGTGGCCACCCCTCCTTCTGTCTCCCCGAGGGATCGGGCCGCTCCCGTTTCGGCCCCGAGGGCTGGGGCGCCCCGACCCCCTGTGGTTTTGGCGCCACGTGTGTGGGTTAGGTGAGCACAGCGGGCTCACCTAACCGCATTTATAGCAGGTTGGATGAGCGCGCCACGCCGCATTTAATGCGGCGCAGCGCACGCTTATCCGGTCCGTGACCAGTCGCGGTGTGTGACCGGTCACAGACCGGTCAGATCGCGGGTTAGGTGGCAACAGGCGGCCTGTCACACGCCTCGCCCCGTCCCGTCGGAATGATGAGAGCTTCCTGGCTCTCGTCCCTAGCCGGAGCCGGCGTGCTAACTCCTGGAGTTGGTATGTCAGTCCCGGTCAGATCCATTCCAGGCTTCAGCGCAAGTATGGCGAGGAAGTCGCTGGCCATTAAATGAAGGTTGAAATGGGCGTCCACCGGAAAAGCGGGCGAGCGGGGCAGGAGGCGTGTGCTTTGCTTGTCAGAGGTCACTTCCGGCTGTAGACTAGCCCTCATTGTAAAAAGCATGTTTCCCTTCTCAGGCAGCAGGAGGCCCATGTGGTGACCCCTGACCAGATAAAAAGGAGGCCCAGGCCTAGGAAGAAAAAGGGGGGAGAAAGAGGAAGGAGGGTTGGGACTCTGGCGAATGGGTTCTAGAGCCTGAACTCTCTCTCGCTCTCCGGCTCTCTGTATTCCTTCACGCACAGATCCACCAGAACACAGGAGTAGGGTGTTACGCTTCTCAGCGGCCCGAACCTGTCTACGTCGCCCGTGTCTTGTGCACTTCCTCTCTCGCTGACGTTCCTCAGATCGAGGGCGAAGAACCTCACTTAGCGCCCCCGGCCGAACCTGCAAAGGGGGGCCTGCGCGGTCTCCCGGTGAGGAGCCCCACGCTCCGTCAGCACCATATATAGATTCCATATGCCTCCATACTATACTAGATTACGTCACAAATCCCACCGTAAAATTTTGGCATCAAAGAAAACATCACGTGACTTTTATTTCCTTCAAAATTTTATCATTACAATAGGGTAGGTAATTGAACCAACGGAAAATATTTATTGGTGAAAAAAATGCTACTACTCAACCAAGAAAAAAATACAAATCAAATGACCATACTAAAGAAATTTCACAAATCAGTAGAGATACTTTCTTTTTACCATTTAGACAAATGATGATGTGCTCAATGAGCTTTGGCATTATCAAATATTGGCGGCAGATAATTGAACCAACTGAAAAGATTTATCCATACAAAACTGCTACTAGAATAAATAATGAAAACAATAAATCAAATGACAGTAAAAACAAATTTTAATCAGAAATTAATATTGAAATCAAAATAGAAAGACAGTCTTTTACAATTTATACAGATGGTTGTGTGCTCTATGAGCTGAGTTGCATGTTCTCAAAATTCTGTCATGCCCTAAACAATGTTGAAAAAAAATGGATTTATAATTATCTACTAGGGGTTAAAAATATTTAATTTTCTTCACTTACACAAATGGGCTAACTACAAGGTGTGCCAAATGGCGCACCATTTTTCTAGTTAGAGGTAATTAAGGCAATATTTTTTAAACCAAAGAATGGCATTTGGACCAGAAAAATGTCTAACGATAGTACCCACTTTTGCGGCTCCGAAAGTCGGAAAGCACGCAAAATCGTCGTCGGCCTAAAATTTAAAACCGTGATCAGCCGACCGATCTAGCAAACGAGTATTATAATATCAAACCGTTGAACGGTCAACTAGAGCTTCAATGATTGGTGCTAAGCTTCATATTTATAATTAACCACCTCTCATACATATAACAAATACCATAGCCTAGCTACTAACGAGTTTGTATATACAAGATCGATCATCCAGTAGACCAGTACAGTGTACATTTCTGTTCAATCGGTTTCACTTTCAGCAGCTGCCTTGGATACTTCGTATGCTAGCTACTAATTTTTTTTACTTGTATTGTTTGACCACTCATCTTATTTAAAAAAATTGTGCAAATATAAAAAACAAAAAGTTATGCTTAAAGTGCTTTGGATAATGAAGTAAGTCATAAATAAAATAAAGAATAATTTCAAAAGTTTTTTTAATAAGACGAATGATCAAACAGTAAGAAAAAGTCAAAATCCATTATATAATTATGGGACGGAGGGAGTACTTGGAATCTTGGATACGATCATGAAGCCCACATTGGCCTGCATCCATGCCAAAAGCTCCCAGTCTACCGGCCAACTAATCTGAACATACTGAATTTCACACATGCATGGGCCTGCAGGGGCACGATCGAGACCTGGTCACCCTCGACCAGCGGCGCACACATGCAACAAGTGACAAGTCTCATCGCCTTCCAACCAATCAACCTGCTCCCGTACTATTTTATGCGCCAAGTTTCTTCGGCTCCGGATTATACTATTGACCTAGTAGTATATGTAATATGTGGCTCCATATTGGACACATGTGAATTGCAATATAAATGCTTTGCAAGCGCTCGATTATTTTCCGGTTGGATTCTCCCCTAATTAAACCATGGGCAAGATATGTTTATTCATGTGTGTACCTCCACTGCAAATTGAAAGACTTGAACACTCGCGATCTTTAAAGATGGTCATACTTGCCAATTGATGATCTCCTACCATCTAACTTTTTTCTTCGCAGAACTATCGATCGAAATTTTGAAGCGGATTCATCATTCTAAAGTATGCAATTGATTATGAGATTATTGGCACTCAGCTGATAATTTTTAACAGATCAACGTTGAAGATCAGATTTTGCAGCCATTGGACAGAAATTAATGGATGCCTCTTCATGTTCCTCCTCTCCATTGCCATCTCTGGTGCTTCCACGGTCGACCATTTCCCCCAGCCTTTCCTATTCTAATTCCCTTCTCCCATATAACACATACCGCCTTTCATTTTGCTTAGATAATGTATAAAATTCGACCTCTATATATACAAGTGGATATACACATACCATGCACAGTCTAGCTCCATGGCCCAATCGGTATATCGCTTTTGGCCTTCTTCTAAGAGCAAGTTTAATAGTATAGTCAACTATTAGCTCTAAACCATATAGAGCCAATGTAAATAGCTAATCTATACAATAGTTGCTTACTATACTATTAATACCCGATCCCACATGTCATACACTCGTTATGTCTTGGAGTCCGTGCTACAGCTGGCTACAGATCTGTAGCCCGCTGCTCTTCTCTTTTCCTTTATCTCTTTAAAATATATTTATAGCTAGCTTATAGCCTGCTATTGTACCTGCTCTAAACCTAAAGATCCCCTTGTTCCCCCTTCCACCTCACGCTTATCCTACTCTAGCCATTTCATTGTAGACGATTAGTTCCTCCGAATTGAAGCAAAGGGAATCTCCATGGCCAAACTAAGGTTAGAAAATTGATTATACTGAAAAAATGGTAAAATTTAGCAATGGATAAAAAATGGATCATCATACAAACTGTTGACAAGTTGAAGATCATACTACTCACTTTTAGGAGTTGGGATCCTTTCAGGTATCAAATCTTTCAGTGAGGGCAAATGATCTTATTTCTTTTCAGAATCATCATCCAAACTAATGTTGTTTTCCAAATTGTACACTTGCTTTTGCAAGCCTCTATTGATTTTGTTCTCTCCAATAATTTCAGAGAACGAGCTACTAGTCGTTATACACGTCAAAACCCTTCGGCCGATTGTAACAAATAATAGTCTTAATTTACATCCAAAAATCGTAGGAGAAGACCTAAGGAATAAAAGGTTAATTGAACCTTAAACTCACTGTATATCAAATCATGAAGAAGCCAAGATCGAAGAGAAATTAATCTCTTGCATGTGATGAAGATCTCAGCGAGGGTAGGAAGCATTCAAGTGCGAGGCCAAGCATGGCGAGTCCCTCCACACCCTGGCGTGCATCTTGAGCATCTCCCTCGCCCTCGCCCTCGTCCGCTCGCCGGAGGCGCCGACCTGCACCAGGAAGAGCAGCCTCGCCACCACGCCGACGGCCAGCATCTCCTGCAGCACCGCCGACGTCGCCGAGTGCCTCGCCACGGCGTGCAGCGCGCGCACGGCGCTCTCGGCGCCCGCCGCGGCGGGCAGCCGCGTCGCCGCGCACGCCACCGCCGCGAGCCCCGCCGGGTGCGCCACCAGAGCCAGGCGCCCCTCCGCGCAGCCGCAGATGTGGTCGATCGCCACGGCGGCGAGCTCGCACGCGCGCCGGTCGCCGCCGCCGCCGCCGCAGCCCTCGTCGAGGAGGAGGCGCACGAGCGCCGACACGGCGCCGGCGTCGACCGCCTTGACGCGGTTCCGGCCCCACGGGCAGAGCCGGCAGAGCACGTGGAGCGCCACCTTGACCGCCTTCGCCGACGGCCTGTCCGCCACCACCCCCACCACGCCGTCGACCAGCGCGGCTCTCGCCGACGTCAGCCGCGCGGGGGCCATCGCCGGGAGCGCCGATTTCAGCAGGTGGATTCCCTGCATCCGCGAGAGGTAGCTCGGTCGCCGCAGCACGCACGCCATGGTTTCCAAGAAATCCTCACCGCCGCTGCCCTCCAAGACCCTCTTGAAGCTCTCCTCGGAGAGCTTGAGCGAATGCAGGATGCTCAGGGCCGCCTCCTCCGGCGAGCTCGCCTTCGCCGGATCATGCACGCCGCCGCACGTCGTCTCTTCCGGCTTGGCCGACGTCGCGTCGTCCACGCCCGCCACGGAGGCGCGCTCCTTGACGACGGACAGGAGGAACTCCACGGCGCCGGAGGCGCCCTGGACGCACCGCCGGTTGCGGTCGCTCTCGGCAACGATGTCGGCGAGCTCCCTCAGCGAAGCCATCAGCTCCTCCCGCTGACGACGCCGGCGCAGCAGCGGCCGCGCGGCGTCCACGATGGCGGCGACGCGGGCGGCGTCGACGGGGGGGCGCGGGGTGGGGAAGCGCTCGACGGCGTGGACGGCGCACCACCCCTGTATGAGGCGGCGGAGCGTGTGGTTGGGCGTGGGCTCCCGGTCCGCCGGCGCCAGCCGCTGCTTGGTCACCGGGCACTCGCCGTGGCCGTCGGTGAACACCCACCGCTCGATGCTCTCCCGGTCGTAGGTGATCCCCGTCGACAGCGTCACCGGGTCCCGCATGATCTCCAGCGAGATCGGGCACACGAAGTAGGACAGCACCTCCACCGCCGGCGCCGCCGCCGGCGACGACTCCTCACCCATGCAAGCCTAGTAGCCTAGCCTAGCTGGCCTAGGAGAAGCAAGAAATGCACTAGTGGTCGATCGAAACAGGAAAGCTTGTGGAGCTAGCTTATATAAGGGACAGAAGAGAGAGACGATGACACCTGAAGTCCACGCCAAGATGGATAGTTCCAGCGAGTAAGGCGCAAGTCTTCGTTTGTTTTTTTTTATGCGACTGTATCAACCGAAAAAAGCCATATACATGCTTGTCTAGTACTCCCTCCGTTTAATGTTACAAGATATTTTGATTTTTAGTTAAAATCAATTTATTTCATATCTAACTATATTTATAGATAAATATAGTAATATTTATAATACTAAATTAGTTTTATCAAATAATTAATTGAATGCATTTTCATAATAAATTTGTTCTGGATTGAAAATGTTAATATTTTTTTTACAAACTTAATGCACTTTAACTTTGACCAAAGTCAGAATGTCTTGTAACCTGAAACGGAGGGAGTAGGCTTCTAAATTGAACCCTGAGGGTTATGTTTAAAGTGGAGTTATGGAATAGCTTGGGTCATGCTCCATCTCTTCCAAGTTTTATTTTGTGACAGTACTTTAGTCTACTCCAATCATTTTTTATACGTGAAGCTGAAACTATTCGGTTGAGCAGGAGAGGTGAAGCTAGAGTTCTACCAAATAGGGATGAAAACGGCTCGAAAACGGATGGAAACCATCTCTATTGTATTCTTTTTCATATTTTTTTAGAATCGAAAATCTTGGATATGCAAACGGAATCAAATATTATCGAATACGAAAATAAAACGCATCGGATCCAATACAAAATGAATAGTTATCGGAATATAAAAATCTCTCAAACTGAACTTCTCAAATCAACGGAAAGATGTAGCTCGTTATATTACCTAAAATAGTAAATCGACATTTATAATTTTACCAGTTTCAATAATAATACAACTAATAGTATGCTTTACTTTTCACGAGAACGAGATCTATATTCACATAATGTAATTAGTATGGCTCAGCCTAATAAAAAAATAATTAGACCAAAGAAAACCTTAAAAGAAACATCTTCATCTAACTAAACACCTCAATAATCATAAGCAATCTGAACATTTTAGAGTGGAGAAGATTGAAACCACTTGTATATGAAGAGTTTCCGAATTCGTTTTTGACCGATTCCGGTTTCCAATGGATGGTAGCCTTACCATATTCGTTTCCGTTATTTATATAACAATTCTAAATTTGTTTCAAAAATTCTCCAAAAAAAAACTAATCGGCACTTTCCGTTTCCAAAAACACATCTGGAAACTGTAAATTTTTTGAACTGAACCATTATCATCCCTACTACTCTATCCGTTCTATTTTAAGTACAGGAGTACTCTAAATACAGTTGTGGGTCTCTGTATCCAATGTTTGATAATCCTTTTTATTTGAAAATTTTATGATAAAATTTTCTAAAAATAAATCACTCATAAGTAATATTTATGTTCTATCATCTAACAACAATAAAAATAATAATCATAAAAGAATTTCGAATAAGATGAACGATGAAGCGTTGGACACACAAACCCACGATTACACTTAAAATGGGACGTAGAAAGCATCAAATAGACCTAATCCCATATAGTTTCGAAAAGTCGGCGCGCTGATCAATTTAATATGAGGATGAATTGAAGTTAGTTGTTTCTCAAAAAATTGAAGTTGGTTGGTGTGGAAGGGAGCTGCGTGAGGCGGGCGGTGGAATTATAATATGCATGGGAGGAGAGGGCTTTGATCGAACGCTAATTCGCTATGGCGCGCACGGCCGATCGTTGGGTCGGTCGGTGGATGGATCGATCGGGTCGTGTTTGTCGGACGGGCGCGCGGGGGCGGCCACCGCGCGCGCCCTCATGACCACGGAAACGTTCTGCTTCCAGCTTTGACCTCGCGCGGGGTGGGGGTTTTTTCTTAATCAATTTTTCAACGGTTACTGTGCCGTTCCTCGCGTCTACTCTTCTCGCGCGTCGTTTCTCAGGTTTGCTCGCTCTCGTTTGGCTTTGAAAATTCGTGATTTCAGCTCGATCGAGTGTAGAATTTTCAAGCCGCAATTAATTTTCTGCCGTTGTTTTTCTACCCCAAATCAACGTTTTATTACTGTGAGGACGTACGTATGTTGTCCCTTCCGATCGATCAGCAGCCAGCAGCTGATCGAGCTTATATACTCCCCACTTACCATAATATAAGGGATTTTAAGTTTTTACTTATAATGTTTGACCACTCATCTTATTCAAAAATTTTGTGCAAATATAAAAAACAAAAAGTTATGTTTAAAGTACTTTGGATAATAAAGTAAGTAAAAAAATAAATAATAATTCTATTTTTTTTAATAAGACGAGTAGTCAAACAGTGCAAACAAAAACTCAAAATTTCTTACTCTCTCCGTTTCGAAATGTTTGATACCGTTGACTTTTTAGCACATGTTTGACCGTTCGTCTTATTCAAAAACTTTTGTGAGATATGTAAAATTATATGCCTACATAAAAATATATTTAACAATGAATCAAATGATAGGAAAAGAATTAATAATTACTTAATTTTTTTGAATAAGACAAACGGTCAAACATGTGATAAAAAGTCAATGGCATCAAACATTTCGAAACGGAGGGAGTATATTATACGACGGATGGAGTATGCTGGTATTTCATGTTTGACCGTTCGTCTTATTCAAAAACTTTTGTGAGATATGTAAAATTATATGCCTACATAAAAATATATTTAACAATAAATCAAATGATAGGAAAAGAATTAATAATTACTTAAATTTTTTGAATAAGACAAACGGTCAAACATGTGATAAAAAGTCAATGGCGTCAAACATTTCGAAACGGAGGGAGTATATTATAGGACGGATGGAGTATGCTGGTATTTCATGTTTGACCGTTCGTCTTATTCAAAAACTTTTGTGAGATATGTAAAATTATATGCCTACATAAAAATATATTTAACAATGAATCAAATGATAGGAAAAAAATTAATAATTACTTAAATTTTTTGAATAAGATAAACGGTCAAACATGTGATAAAAAGTCAACGGTGTTAAACATTTCAAAACAGAGAAGATATATTATAGGACGGATGGAGTATGCTGGTATGTCGTGCGCTGAACTGGAATAGTAGCGATAGTATAGGCCGCCGCGGAGAGCGTGGAATAATGATGTTTTCAGTGTACGTCTGCTCTGACACACAACGATCTAGAATCCATGTATTTTTGTGTAAAATACAATAAAGGTGCAGAGTACATTATTTATTTTGCAATCACATAGTATCATCTTTTAAGTGTAGGAGGCCAATTATGCCCTACACGTTTTTGTTAGTTTAAGTTATTTGTTCAAGTTTAAAGGCCTATTTAGGGAAGCTTTTGGCAGCTCAAGAAGAATCTTCTAGAAGCTGTAGCTACTATAAGCCCCCCCCCCCCCCAAACAATCTAAATTTTCACTCAGATTTTGAAAAGCTGTAGTTGTAGATACCAGAAAATGAAGTAGAAATCAGGAGCTAGGTTTCCCAACTTCATCAGATTCTCATCAGCTATTTCTTATGATTTTAAGCTCTCTAAACATAGCCTAAGTTTATTTTAACTGGTTGGTACATATTAACTTATTACGTTATCAAGATCTCAAATTTGAATCTAATTAACTTACGCAATTACTTTTCGCTATGAAAATAAGAATGTCCAGACTTATAAGTAAAAGTTTTTATATTTTATCATGGAGTTAGTACTTACAACTTATTTTCATTTCATGCCCTGTCGGTGAAGTATAAGTGAATTAATTACTCGTGCTAATTTTATTGTCAATTTATTTATTTATTTTCTTAAATTGGTTGGTGCAGCTAATTAACTAAATTAGTTTTTTGTGTAGCTTCAATTAGGAAATGCATAGTATGGAGTCACATCATTTTCTACATGCCCACATGTGGCCAACGATACGCCTTTGACCCGTCTCACGTCTTAACGCACGCGAGCATTTCTTAGTGGACTAAATTTTTGCTAATCAATATACAAATAACGTCACTTGCATTGTTGTCATCTCGTCCACTATTCTGCATTTACCATGTGTTGCTGACAGTAGACTAGCAGTTCCATTCCAACTTATATTATTAATTCTGACGGTATAGTATACATGCATCTAACCTAACCTGTGGCCGCGATTAATTATCGTGACGGTGCAGTCGTCGCACGACTGCAACACGTCTCGAACCGTCTATCGATCTATGCTTGACAAACTCGTTCATCTCCAAATTAATTCGTTGCAAAAAAAAAAACACATTGCTACTCATGTGCGTAATCTTGAAGAAGTGAAAAAACCATAAGATATACATTCATGCGTATGTATTCATTCGTACAAATTGAATATGCAAACCGTTCAACACGTATTTGCGCGTAGCTAAGGCCTGGTACTACGTACAAATCCATGAGGACTGTCAGGTTGATTTTCACAGTGTAAAGAAAAAAAAACCATAGCTTTTTGCCTTATTATACACTCCCTCCGTTTTAGGTTATAAGACGTTTTAACTTTGGTCAAAGTTAAACTACTCTAAGCTTAACTAATTTTGTAGAAAAAAAGTAGTAATATTTTTAACCAAGAGTAATATATTATGAAAAAATATTTAATTATAGATTTAATGAAACTGTATATGTTGGTGTTGTAAATATTACTACTTTTTTCTATATAGTTAGTTAAACTTAGAGTACCAAAATCAAAACGTTTTATAACAGTAAACGGAGAGAGTATATATTTCCACAGTTGGTTTTATCCCGCAACAATAAAAAAAATTCAAAAGATTTATATAGCTAATGAGGTAAGAATTAGGATAGATAAGGGGATTAAGCAAAAGCTCGGGGGTATACATACATTAGAAGTGCGTACGACCGTACGTACGTGTATGTAGTAGGTTTCACAAGCCAAATTAAGCCACGATTTGATTAGGCAAAGCAAAAAAAAGGTTCAATATATTCTCCGCATGGAAAAAAAGAGAAAAAATTGTAAAAACCAGTCATAAATCACTTAAAATTTGACATTCCATCCATATACCATTTTTTGTAAATATCGACCTACCTATTTAGTTTTATTGTAAAAACCACCTCAGTACGCATATGCTTAAACGAATCAACATGTTTTCATAAAGAGCGAGCCATTAGTGTGGTATTTATCAAAATTCAATTCTTCCGAAGTATTGTCTTGACACTTTTTTGGAGATTCCAAAAATAGAATTGTTGATGAGGGTTTAAATGTTGTCGCACTGAGTTTCGCTATATACGTACACACAAAAGTTCAATCAAATGCGAAAAAATAAGTCTAATACAAACACTTAGATAATATTGACTCCACTAACTTAGTATGTAGTAACTCTAACTCTACGATAACGGGCTGATTGATTAAGCACATGTGTACTGTGATGGTTTTTGCAACAAAACTAAGTATGGAATGAATATTTGCAACAAAATGACTTACGAGATAAAATATCAATCTTCAAATGATTTGTCGGGTGATTTTTGCACTTTTCAAATGAAATGAAAAAGGCAGTGTAAACGTATGCCACTGTATTTGAGCACGTGCCACATGCATGAACCCAACATATCGTCTACGCCAGTGGGTAACAATCCATATGTTTTTGGCTTGTGCGCGCGTCCCTTTCGTTTCTGCCCCAGACGCACGCACGCATGCATTCCTCCAGGTGATGCAACTACTTTTTAAAAAAAATATTCTTTTCTTTTCTTTTCTTTTCTTTTCTCTTCTCTTTTTTTTTCTTCTGGCCGGCCACATGAGAAAAAGAACAGCATGCGCACTAGGGATGAAAACGGTACGAAAATTTCCGAGAATTCCAGCTACCGTTTCCGGTTTGTACCGACCGTTTCAATCGGTATCGGTAATTGTCGGTATCGGAAATGGAAACGATAATCTCTTTCGGAAATGGGACGGGGTTTTTTCCGACCATTTTGTCGGTTACCATATTTGATCGGTAATTTCCGTTAAATTTCCGATAAAATTCTGAAGAAGAAGCCTAAGCGGCTGGGTGCCTGGGCCTGGCTAGCAGGAGCAGCCCATTTGGCCGGGAAGAAAAACCCTAGGGCATGGGCATCAGCCGGCTTGTCGCTTCTCATCCTATCCCTGTATCGCGACTCTCGCACAGCTCTTCGCCACCTCTACCTCCGCCGACCGCTGCCGCCGTAACCACGCCGCCACGCCGCTGCCACCGCAACCACGCCGCCACGCCGCTGCTTGCTAGTCCTAGCCATCGTACCCTCACGCCTCGCCACGTCCCTTGCCGGAGAAGCACGATGGCACCTGTTGGAAGAAAACGCCACATCCATCTGGATCCATCCGACGGCAACAACGGAGCAATATTGAGTTTGCCACCGTTGCCAGGTCCACCAGGTATAGCCGTATAGGTGTATAGCTTGAATGCTTGAGCATGATTAGCCTTGATATGTTTGAGCACGATTTTCTGTTGATGCGCAAGCACCATTTTCCCATGATATGAGAGCCTTGATCTGTCAACTCATTAATTATCATACAACGGTGTTATGTGGCAGCATGATGATGCAAGGGTAAAATTATAAGGTCATCTTTATGCATAGTTAAATGTGGGATGATGCCACGGTTCGATGTTTCCGATATGAATTTTTGACTTCCGACCGATATCGGTAGATTTCTGTTCCGACGGTTCCGTTTCCAATATACCGACATTATCGATATCGTTACCGTTTCCGAGTACACCGTTCCGATTCCGTTTTCGAGAAAATAAAATGAAAATGAAAATGGTAGAGGGTTTTTCCGACCGTTTTCATCCCTAATGCGCACGAGGTAATTAGGTAGAGGTATCTGGATATTTGACACAACGATCGATGTGGCAAAGGCCAAAGGGGAAAGCTAATTTTGACATTTTATTTACCAAGTTTTTCTCACGGCGTTGTGGGATCCGAATGTCCGATCCAGGGCTATAGGCCGTTCGGTCAGAGCTAGCGTGTGTGCCGGCGCGAGTCAGCAACAGCGGCGGCGTTTAATTTTGCCGGTGCTGCGTGCATGCGACCGACCGATCGATCGAGACAACGTATATGTAATTAAAGTCTACGAACAGATCGATCTGATCGTGTTATTTATATACCTGGGCTTCGACCGTATAATCTGGCATGCATATGCATGTCAAAGTTCGTTCGGCGTAACGTGCAGGGTTCATCAGATCGGGGTCCAAGGCCAGGAGATCTTGTGGTGATCATCGTGTCTATCTAACTTAATTAATTAATTTGGTCGTCATTCCGGTTGATCGACAATTCGACAGTCTAGCTAGGAGAAAACAGCTTTTGACAGGAATAATTTATGCTGCATTTGATTTGATTTTATTTGAACATGTACCCCTCAGTCCCATTATAAATGCACTCATAAATTTTCGTACCCAACGTTTGATCATCCGTCTTATTTAAAAAAATTATAAATTTTTTTTTAAAAGTTAAGTCAAACATAAATTACTATTAATATTCTACCATCTTATAACAATGAAAATACTAATCATAAAAAATATTTTAAATAAGACGGATTGTTAAAGTTAGAGACTAAAACCTACCGCGGTGCTTATTATGAGATGGAGAGAGTAGTATCTCTGCGTAGGGGCCCCACATGGAAGTCGGCTGCTGCTTGCGTTTGACAAAATTAATTGGAATCGCTACGCGTTCTCGCTAGCTTGGGTTCTGCTTGGTGTGAGATGTACGTGCATGCATGGCGGCGGGCCGGCGGCGGTGGTGGTGGCCGGTCGCCGTGGTCGGTGATGAGAGGGCGCTCAGGGTTGACTCCAATTAACCGAATCGTGCTGCTACTTACGAAAGCTAGCTTCCTAGTACTAAGTTTTAGCTTGTCCTTTGCGTGTTTAGCCAGTTTCCACTCTTCTTTTCTTTGAACTCGGGACCTATATATTATCCACAAATCAACGTGTATTAATAACTGCTAGTACTTCTTCCATCCCTAAATATTTGACGCCGTTGACTTTTTCAAACATGTTTAACCGTTCGTCTTATTTCAAAATTTTAAGTAATTATTAATTCTTTTCCTATTATTTGATTCATTCATTGTGAAATATACTTTTATGTATATATATAGTTTTACATATTTTACAAAAGTTTTTGAATAAGATGAACGGTCAAATATGTTTTAAAAGAGTATTTGCGTACGTTTACTGCCACCACCAATTGATATCCCCTCGTAAGATAGGACTTGATACAGTAGTCAAATAGAGCTCTCATCGATCAGAAAAAAGGGGAAAAAGAAGTCCACTAGAGCTCTAGATATATACTCCCTCTATCCAAAATATAATTATTTTTAAACTTTAACACGGTCTTCGAGATGTTATTTTGACCAACAATATCTATGTTTTAAATAAAAAGAGTTAGATATTATGATAGTTTGTTTAATGATAAATTTAGAAACATCAATTTTACATGATTGATTTTTTTTATTATTTTGCTATCAATAGTCAAAATTTAAAATATTTGATTTGGCATTATTGTAAAAATATTTATATTTTGTAACAGATGGAGTAGCCATATACTCCCTGTACGTATATACAATAATCAGACTTCCATTATATACATGCTGTAGTTGCTATATCTCTGAGGTTTTGGAATTATATATGAATCTCTGCACCATATGATCGAGACAACTCTATCCGTTCCAAAGAAAACCAACCTAGATATAGATTTAACACAACAACAATAAATTTGAACATAATCGTTGTTTTAGGTGGTGTCAACTCCTCATATAGACATTTTTTTAGACAGAATAAGTAGCTAAGCTACTCCCTCCGTCTCAAAAAAAGTGAATCTAAGACTGGATGTGACATATTATAGTACAGTAAATCTGGACAGATATATGTCAGATTCGATATACTAGAATATGTTACATATATAGTATTAAGTTAGTTTTTTATAGGACGTAGAGAGTATAGTTTGAACAAATCAACAGTACCTCAACTGTGATCGGCAGTACAAGAGAGGGAGAGATACGGAATCGCATGGATCCAGCACTAACCAGAAAGTTGCACAAAATTCAGAACACACAAGAGATTACCGCAGCAAGGCCAAATGGGCAATCCATTCCGTCCGCCCTGCGTTTTGTCGGGTCATTAGCCCGTTCCACGCGGAGTAGCCGCCGTGGCGCCGGCTGCCGGGGCGCTGGCCATTGGCCACTTACATCCGACCCGGGCCACCCGGCCTGCCGCCATTTGTCAGCTAGCCCACCAAAAAAGCAAGCCGTGCCGCCTGCATGCGCCGGCCCGGCGTGGGAAAAAACAAAGGCCGCAAATCCGCGTGAAACAGTCCATTTTGACTCCCTCGACTGTAACTCCAATCCGATTTATATCACTAGACCACAAAACCGGATATTTTTATATCACTGAACCACAAAACCGGATATCTTGACCCCACAGCTATTAAAATTGGTGCAATATAACTTTCTCGGTAATTTTAGAGGACGGTTTTATTGATGTGGTGCTTTGACTTAGTTTGACGGACTGACTGAACTTGTGGGACCCACATGTCAGTGCCGCCTCATCTTTTCCTTCTCTTTCTTTCTCTCTCTCTTCCTGGCACGGGCGACATAGGTGGGTGGCGCTGAGCCGGTCCATACCTCCCTTGACTGTACGGTGTGTGCAGTCGTCAGGGCGCACGAAGAGGGCTCCCTATGGTGGCGTCGAAGTCAGGTGTGGACAAGACAATGTAGCGCTGTGATGGCGAGGTAGGCGGTGGCCACAGCGGGAAGGGAATGAGAACGGGAGTGAGTCGGGCGCCGTAGTGACACCCACCTCCTTGGCTTGATGGTCGTATCCTCCTCGTTAGTTGCCATGGCTCGCACCTCTCTCCCGAGGACCTCACCTCCACGCTTCTCCTCCTCGGCGCGCTCGGTGTCCTCCTCCGCCGCCTAGCTCTGTGAGGCCGTTCACCGCGCTATGTACCCCACTCCCCTGCTATACCGACAAGAAAACATTTTGGGAGGAAGGAGTATGACATGTGGACCAAACTTTATTTTTATTTTCTTTGATGACTAGTGACGGAGCGTGGGGCTCCTCACCGGGAGACCGCGCAGGCCCCCCTTTGCCGGTTCGGCCGGGGGCCCTGGGTGAGGTTCTAAGCTCTTGATTTGTGGAAAGTTCGCGAGAGTAAAAACACACAAGACACGGGCGATGTATACAGGTTCGGGCCGCTGAGAAGCGTAATACCCTACTCCTGTGTTTTGGTGGATCTGTGTATGAAGAAGCTACAAAGTGCGAGCCAGCCCCCGATCGTTCTGGGATCCTTTTTCCTTCCCCCCCTTTCTCTAAGTGGGCAAGGTCCTCCTTTTATATCTCAAGGGGATACCACATGCACCATCTCTCCCTCTCTTTCTTACTTGACTTCTCTTCATTAATGGACGGAGATTTGTATGGCTGCCGTCCGAATGACCTTCTGATGGGACGGCCCATACCTACCTCCACTTCCGCCGGAAGCAGGCGCGACGTGGGAACATGGCTGTCTGCTGACGACATGACCATTGTCAGACCGGTCACAAATCGGTCATTCTTGTCCACCACGTGTCAGTTTAACAATCTGCATGTTCGCCCTTCTTCATACAATATCTTGCCTGTAATGGTTAGGATGAAGCCTGGCATATATCTGACCGGAACCAACGTGCCATCTCTAGGAGCTAACACGCCGGTTCCGGCTAGGGACGAGTGCTTGGAGGCTCTCGTCCTGACGGGATGGGGCGAGGCGTGCGTCAGACCGCCTGTCGCCACCTAACCCACGATCTGATCGGTCTGTGACTGGTCACTGACCGGATAAACGAGCGCGCTGCACTGCGCTACATGCGGCGTGACGCGCTTGTCCAAACCGCAATAAATGTGGTTAGGTGAGCCCCGCTATGCTCACCTACCCCATATACGCGGCGCAAAACCCACAAGGGGTCGGGGCGCCTCGGCCCTCGGGGCCGAGACGGGAGCGGTCCGACCCCTCGGGGAGACAAAGAGAAGGGCGACCGTATCACCCTCGGGCCCGACCCCCCCGAGGGGGTTAGGCCACGTGGGTGATCGTGTCTGCCTCAAGTCTCTAAGTCATGATACTCCCGGTCCCATGTCACCGACAACTAGGATGTCATGTGGACATCACGTTAGCAAATTGTTAACGACCTTCCCGCATCAACACAAATACCACTGTCAATATTATTTTGGGAAGTTAAATTACACTGATTTTAACAGTTAAGTGTGGTCAACATATCTGTTGTTGCGGACGAGGGTCCTGCATTAGATTCGGTCCATATTTAGGGACTCAAAGTAAACTTATTCCTTATTCTCCCCAGCTCTGGCTCTCCTGGGCCAAAGTGCCAAACCACCAGGCCGGCCTCTTTGGCGACCGCGACGCAGAACCACCGGGCATCTTTCCTTCTGCAGCGTTGGCTGTCAATTGGCACCACGTCGGTCGAGCTAGGCTGCTTTGCTTACTAGTCTAGCAGCCGAGGGAGACGTACGACGCGGCGGACCAGGGAGATGCATGCACCCATGGACCAATGCCTCCGGCGGTCAGGCCTCAAAAGGAGAAAAAAGATGATCGGCACTACCAGCCGCCGTTCCCTGTCCAATTTTCTTCGACGTGTCATTGTTTGAATGTTCAGCTAGTACGCACATCTGGAGTACTGGTTGACTTGCACCGAGTGATGTGTCTCTAAAGCTCCGGCAGGGCAATATGGTTATCCGGTAACACGTTTTTATTATTTTTTTCTCCCGTGAGAAAACTACCCCCACGATGTTTAGATGATTTTTAATTGTATGGATCGAAAAGATTGGCACTCATATAATCGAAAAAAAATGCACAAAATTGCAAACGTATAATAGCACAAAATGCACAATGGCCAAACAAATAAAGTCTGGTCCGGCGTCACCCCCCGGCATACAGTTCTTTGTTCTGGAGGGCCGGTCGAGGACCAGTTCAACCTACACGGCATGTTTTTACCCCTCTGTCACTGAAAATCCGGCAGAGTCAACCGCCTAAACAAACAAACAAAAAAAAACACATCAGAAAAGCACCCGAGTTGTTAAAGTGGGAAGAAAGAAAAATCACGGCGACGCGGAGACGAGGCGAGCCGAGTCCACTAGTCCACTGCCGTCTGCCCACCAAAACCCCACCCAGAATCGAACGATTCTCCGACGCAGCGTGCGGCCGGCAATTCCAAATGTAATACAGTACAGAATAGCTTATGCGTGGAGTAAGATCTAATATCAGATAGATACCGATTGTAATACCTATTGACACCTGACTCTTACACTTAGGTACCGTGCTAATGTTAGTATGGTATCGTAGATGTTACCGGGTTTAGTTCATGAGGTAAAGATACATCAGATTATTATATCTAAGTATCATGTTGACATCATAATAATATTAACTATTCAATTGAAACATTGCTACTCCCTCTGTCTTACAATGTAAGTTATTCTAGCATTTTCCACCTTCATATTTATGTTAATGAATCTAGAAATATATTCATTAATATCAATATGAATGTGGGAAATGTTAGTATGACTTACATTGTGAAACGAATGAAGTACTATTTTGTAAGAATATTTCTACGAAAAATGCTACAGGATGGTGCCCCGTATTCTCGTTCAGACGGAATGATGCCTCTGAGTTATCGTCGGATACTTATTAGGTATCGATCGATACCCTATTTAGACAGGTTGATATCTCTAAGGTATCGTGTGATACCTAATACTTATGATATCTCTGAGATGTAATCTGATATCTGATAAGTATCAACCAATACATTAAAAGTATCATTTCGTTCAAACGAGGTGCCGTTCTACAGCATTCCTATGTAAAACAAAACAATACCCTCCGTTTTAGTGAAAAAAGAAAACCCACGCGTCGCATTGACTTTTCCCTCCCGTTTCTTGCCTTTGCCGAGGTGAGCTCCACACACACACACACACACACACACTCTCTCTCTCTCTCTCTCTCTGCCCCACTCTGCCTGCCTCATGTTGAACCATTCCCCTTCCCATTCCCGACCCGGCTCGCTGTCCCCCCTCCTCCGCGTCCTCCTCCCCTCCCGCGCCGCCGCCGAGCGCCCGCCGCCGCTGAACTCCATCAGCTACCCCGAGCCCGCGGGGGCCTGCCGGGTGGCGATGGAATTCCCGTCGTCGACGTCGCCGTCGCCGTCGCCGTCGTCCGGGCAGCATCAGCAGCAGCCGACGACGCCGCGGCGGCAGCTTCAGGGCCCGCGCCCCCCGCGGCTCAACGTGCGGATGGAGTCGCACGCCATCAAGAAGCCGTCGTCCGGGGCGGCCGCGGCGGCGGCGCAGGCGCAGGCGCACCAGCTGCCGGCCCAGGCGCAGGCGAGGCGGGAGCAGCAGCAGCCGCCGCCGCGGGCGCCGGTGATCATCTACGACGCGTCGCCGAAGATTATCCACGCCAAGCCCAACGAGTTCATGGCGCTCGTGCAGCGGCTCACCGGCCCGGGGTCGGGGCCGCCGGCGCCGCCGCATCAGGGGGAGGCCCAGGCGCAGGACTACCCGATGATGGACGAGGCCGCCGCGCAGCAGTTCTTCCCGCCGGAGCTGCTGCTCTCGCCGTCGGCCGCGATGTCCCCGGCGGCGAGGCTGGCGACCATCGAGAGGTCCGTCCGCCCGATGCCCGAGCCGGCGCCGGAGTACGTGGACATCACGAACGGCGGCGGCGGCGGCGGGGTCGACGACGGCGGCCTCGCGGCGATCCTCGGCTCGATCCGGCCAGGCATCCTCTCCCCGCTCCCCTCCTCCCTCCCGCCCGCCGCCGTCCCCGGCCAGTTCTCGCCGCTCCCGTTCGACGCGAGCTGCATCAGCTGGCTCAACGAGCTGAGCCCCATCCTCCGGGCCGCCTCCGCCGGCGCCGCCTCGTCCGGCAGCGGCGGCGGCGGCAGCGGTGGCAACACCAGCAACGGCGGCGCCGCCCGCCCGCCGCCGTCCTACTACGCCGACCCATTCGTCCCCAGCCCACGTCACCTCCTCGCCACGCCCACCGTGCCGTCGCCGGCGACCTGCGCCGAGCTCTTCAGCAACCTGCCGGATCTCTAGCCCGCCGCCGGCCGCCGCATCCGTCCAAGGCAGCTTCAGTGGCAGAAGCTTAGCTCCATTTCCTCTTTTCTTTTTTTTCCCCTCCATTTTTTTTCTCTCTCTGGTAGGCTCAAGGTGGTGGGCCCGATCACTGATGACAAATTGATTAGTGCTCCGTTTCATCCATGCGCTTTGTTAATTATTCTTGGGCAAACCACTTAGCAATGAGAAGGAGCAAAGAGGAAAAGAATTGAGAAGAAGAAGAAAACCCCAAAAGAAACAATAGGCAGTGGCAAAAGTAGTAGCAGTAGCAGATGAGAGTGTAAGACTATAGAACAAACCGGCTGGCCCAGCCATGTCTCTTTTACTCCTAGTTTTCTTTTGATTCCGTTACATCTCTTGTGTAAGGTTAGGGAAAGATTGCTTGCTTAATGCATCATTTGTTTATTCTTTACTGCTGGTGTGCCTCTGATTGGATTTGGATTCTGCATGCTGACTTGGTGCACTAGACTAATAAAAACCGGTACTGTATGAGTAAAGTAAAATGAATGTTTTACTATACTACTCCCTCCGTCCCACAATATAAGAGATTTTGAGTTTTTTTGCTTGCAACATTTGATCACTCGTTTTATTTAATTTTTTTTGCAAATATAAAAAACGAAAAATTATGCTTAAAGTATTGTGGATAATAAAGTAAGTCACAAATAAAATAAACAATAATTTTAAAAAATTTTGAATAAAACGAGTGGTTAAACGTTATAAGCAAAAACTTAAAATCTCTTATATTATGGAACGGAGGGAGTATCACTACTAGTACTATGTTTCTTGTGATTAAATTGTGTGATGTTTGTGTGTGGACTGACCGTGTCAGTGGTAGCAAATGGAGTTTTCGTGCCGGCGGAAAATTGGAGAGGAGAGTAGTTGTTGTTGGGGCCGGGGGGCGGAGAAAAAAAACGGTGGTGGATAGGGATTTGCGGGTGTGAACGGGGAGGGGATTGGAAGGCTCCGTTTTTTTGTCGCTGGCGTCGCACGTGCTACGGGGGGGGGGGGGGGGGGGGGGGAAGATTCGGGGCACCCGTTCACGGCCGGGAAAAGAGGCTTCGCAGCCACGGACGCCCGGAAGGAGGGCAGAATGGGGGCCTGTGTCGTGCCGTTCTCCTCGCTCTTTTGCCATGTGGCTGTTCCTGAGGCCGTCGGTATCTTACGGGGACCAAAGATCCTTTACACTGAAATGCACGGTATCATTAACATATGGGTCCAGGGTTTCACATGTAAATGATAAAGTCAAGTGACTCCGATTACATAGAATAATGATCTATTTTTTGGTACTACGGATGTGTTTATTGCTGACCGTGCTGAGTTTGATGGATAAATTGTTAGTTATAAAGTATTGTAAAGTTGATAAAAAAATCAAGTCTATAATATACGAGACATAGTGAGATATTCGGCTGCTGGGTTGTGACTGCGCTCACTGCGAGCAGCCGCAGCCAGCACGAACAATGTTGTACTCACTGTGAGCAGCCGCAGCCGCAGCCGCCGGCCTACCGAACACTCCTAGTATTAAAAAAAATATGGTAAAACCGCAATTGTTGAGTTAAACAAACGTATATGCCTAATACCATCGCACAAACAAACAGACGACACACCAAACGGGGCAATGCTTATTTCACGACTATAAATTTTAGCTAAGGATTTCTTTTTCTTTACAACCGTAGTCTGTATATTTTATACGATCTGTATATCCTCATCTCTTTATTATATCATAAATTTTCAACGTGAATATGACATATGCTAAATATTAGCATTTGTCGATCTGGCGAGAAGATCATGGAGGAAATATTAATTCACACTATCTAATAACGTTCTATTTTATTTTTTTATTTTCGGCAAGGAATATTCAGTAATATATCGATGTATTTCAGATAGCTCTTTCGAGGCACCATATGAGTTTTCCAGTTAAGCATGTGGATTTTTCCTTTTTTAGAAATCGGTACTGCTCAATAGATATACGACTTACTTCCTCCATAAAAAAAAGGAAAATGCTAAATACTGGGATACCGTCGTGCTGCAGCTACTCGCGCCAGCTGAGGACGGCAGCGACGCGTGGGGCTTGGCCGCCGTCGCTGAGGTGCTGTGTTGACGAGCAGCGCGAGCTCGGCGTTGGAGCTTATGGACGTGGGTTGTCGCGACGGCCGGGGATGCAGCTGTCGCCGGAGTGGATAGACGTGGAGCAAGGAGGACACGGACGCCGGCGACGAGCTCCAACGTGGCGTGGACAGGGGAAGATGCGGCCGTCGGCAACGAGCTCCGGCATGGGGTGTGGATGATGGAGGATGTGGCTACCGCGACGAGCTCCGGCGTGGGGTGGAGGATGCCGGCAGCGGCGACTAGCTCCGGCGTGAGGCGTGGATGACGGAGGACGCGGCCGTCGGCGATGAGCTCCGACGTGGCACGGACAGGGGAGGATGCGGCCGTCGGCGACGAGCTCCGGCGTGAGGCGTGGATGGAGGATGCGGCCATCGGCGACTAGCTTCGGCATGAGGCGTGGATGACGTAGGACGCGGCCGCCGGCGATGAGCTCCGACATGGCGTGGAGCGTGGAGGACTTCACCGCCGGCGACAAGCTCTAGCGTGAGACGTGAATAGTGGGACCACCAGCGACGACACTTTGGTGCCCGGCTCCTGATACCTTGTAAGTATTACCTAATACGTGGTAAGAATCGCCTGATACCTTACAGGTTTCACCTGATACTTCGCAAGTATCACCTGATACATAATAGAAATCGCTTGATATTTGACAGGTTTCACCTGATACTTCGCAAGTATTACCTGATAAGTAGTAGGAATCGTCTGATACCTAACATGTTTCACCTGATACTTCGCAAGCATCACATAATACATGGTAGTAATCGCATGATACCTGATACCTCGCAAGTATCGCCTGATAAAGGTGAAGTATCAGGACATGATACCTCAGAGGTAGCAGGACCTAATATTTAACCGGTATCATCCCGTCCTAACGGGATTCTGCTGTATTAGCAGCCTCCAAAAAAACAAAGCTAGTTTGGTACGGAGGGAATAGCTCATTCCGACGATGAAATAGTGAACTCGCTCCTAAACAGCAGCAGGCAAACGTACAGCAAAATGAGTCAACATATATACTCCTACTTTTTCTGGAACTAAAGAGTCAATCAACATATATATACTCAACACTAGGTCACTAGCACTAGTAGCAACCATTAACCATGCATAGACTGTTGAGATTATAGACATATAATGATTTAATCTATTCCATAAATAAATCATGACATTACAGATGAAAACTAGCATGAACGCATCATTAGATCTATACATGTAAACTACACAGTACAACATGAACAGATCAAATATGCGCAACATATTGAACACGTACCGAGGTGACGGAAAGACCGGTTGTTTAGTCGAAACTTTTCGCAGGTGTCTACGAAGGCACGAAACACGCGAGCGAAGAGGAAGGCGAGCCGTCGCGAACGAACAGGGAGCAGTCGCGCGAAGCGCTTCCCGAAAACCTTATTGCCGCCTTCTCCCGGTGCAGAACGTCGAAGGCAGAGGTTCCGGAGACCTGCTCTCCCGATCGCCGGTGCACGCCGGCGAGCGGGATGGAGTAGTCTACGAGCGACGGCGCAGTACAGAGTAGGAGACAAACCCTAGATTGATTCGCAAGCGTTGTGTGAAGACGGCAAGTCGGTTTATATAGAGAAGGGTCGCTTGATCAGGGCGCCCGCACGATCTCTACTGCGCGTAACCGAACCGGATAAGTCGCGCGTAACTTATCCGGACTCCACGCCGTTTGCACGCACCGGATTTTTCGGAACGTTTCCAAAACAAAAACGAATCCGAATTTGCAGCAAAACAAAACTGCAAAAGGAGGTTGCATCTGCGCAAGGGTGAGGAGCCAATTTTTCGGACCATTCGACGCGTACGTCGTGCACGCGCGCCACCGGCCCGGCCCGGCCCGGCGAGGCGAGGCGAGCGAGCGCGCGCGTGTGTTTCCCCTCTTCTCTCCACCACACATGCTTCAAGTGGCTAGGAGGGCATCCTCCCTTTTAAGGAGGTCCCCCTCTCCTAGAATAAGCAAGGTGGTACTAAACTCCACATGCATGCCATCTCATGAGGTGGGCTTTTGTGATTTTCCAAAGAATTAATCTTCGAGTGGGCTAAGGCCCATTCATTAATTCCAACAATCCCCCACCAAATCTCAAAATCCCACTGAGATTTGCCTTTTCCAATGTACTGTTTATATACCAGCGGTTCGATGGAGACCAATTAAGGTTGAACATCCACCTAGAACTCCAAGCTACACTTACTCACAACTTGAACAATGGACTACGCCTTGAATTGCAAGTCTTGTGCAAGCAAGTTTCACTCAAAGTCTTATCTGGTACTAGACCGTCTGTAGACTACCCCTCGGGTGGAACGTATAAGTCATACTCCTAGGTCTTTAGTAAGCTTCCTAGAAGATTCACCCAAAATCTTCATAGACTGCGACCAACAGTCAAGCTCACAAAGGTGAGTTCTTTCAAGAATGCTCTGCAGGACAACATCTTTGCTAATTAAAGCCAACAGAACTCATTAAGGCATAGCCAACCTGCCTTGCAGCTCACGAGAGTATATGCATCTTCACTTGGAGAGGGTATATATATTGGTACTCTCCTCTAGTTTATTAATGGTTTGTTCTTCCCAGGATCTAATTCACGGGATCTCCGATCACATAGACTGGGTTACCACCATAGTATAACTCACATGGGTCTCAAACCCATCTCCTTCGATGCATTGTCTATCACATTTCGTGATAGTCCCTTCGTGAAGGGATCTGCCAGGTTTCTCGCTGTTTGGATGTAATCCAACGTTATAACTCCGGAGTTTCTTAATTTCCTGACAGACTTCAATCGTCTTTTCACATGTCTAGACGATTTCATATTATCCTTAGAACTATTCACTTTGACAATTACCGTTTGATTGTCACAGTTCATAAGGATAGCCGGCACCGGTTTTTCAACAACAGGCAGATCCATTAATAGATCACGCAGCCATTCTGCCTCAACAGTAGCAGTATCCAGTGCCGTTAGCTCTGCTTCCATGGTTGACCTCGTCAAAATTGTCTGTTTGCAAGACCTCCATGAAACAGCACCACCACCCAGTGTGAAAACATATCCACTAGTGGCTTTGATCTCATCCACATCAGAGATCCAGTTAAAATCACTATAACCCTCCAGTACCGCAGGATACCCAGTATAGTGAAGCCCCAATTCCACAGTACCTTTCAGATAGCGCATTACTCGCTCAAGCGCACGCCAGTGATCATCTCCCGGATTAGAGGTAAATCGGCTCAACTTGCTCACAGCAAAGGAGATATCAGGCCTAGTTGCACTAGCCAGGTACATCAACGAGCCAATGATTTGGGAGTATTCCAGTTGATTCCTAGCAATTCTCTTGTTCTTGCGAAGTAACAAGCTAGGATCATAAGGTGTTGGAGAAGGCTTACTATCAATGTAGCCAAAGCGATTCAAGATCTTCTCCACATAATGGGACTGCAAGAGTGTAATCCCATTCTCACCTCTAATTAGCTTAATGTTTAAGATAACATCAGCTACTCCCAAATATTTCATATCAAAATTTTGAGACAAGAATGATTTAACCTCATTTATCACCTCAAGGTTTGTCCCAAATATCAGTATGTCGTCAACATACAAGCACAAAATAACTCCCTCACCCCCACCATGGCGATAGTACACACATTTATCTGCCTCATTGACTGCAAAGCCTGCAGATGTCAATGTTTTGTCAAATTTCTCATGCCATTGCTTAGGAGCTTGTTTCAGACCATACAAAGACTTCAACAATTTGCACACTTTGCCTTCTTGACCTTCAACTACAAACCCATCAGGTTGATCCATATAGATCTCCTCATCCAGCTCTCCATTAAGAAAAGCTGTCTTAACGTCCATTTGATGAACGAGAAGACCATGTGAGGCTGCTAGGGAAAGTAGCACACGAATTGTGGTCAATCTAGCAACAGGTGAGTAAGTGTCAAAGAAATCTTCGCCTTCTTTCTGAGTATAGCCCTTAGCAACAAGCCGAGCCTTGTACTTTTCAATAGTATCGTCAGGCCTAAGCTTCTTCTTGAACACCCACTTGCACCCCACAGGTTTACACCCATAGGGTCGCTCTGTCACCTCCCAAGTCCCGTTAGCGATAATGGAATCCATTTCACTATGGACAGCCTCCTTCCAGTAGTCTGCATCAGGAGATGCATATGCTTCTGAAATTGACTTAGGAGTGTCATCCACGAGGTACACAGTGAAATCATCACCAAAAGACTTAGCCGTCCTTTGTCTCTTACTCCTTCGAGGAGCTTCACTGACATCCTCCTCAGAGACAAGTTCATGTGTATGTTCAGTTTGTTCTGGTGGTGTGATTGAACTGGGAATTATTTCAGAGGGTTGGTTCGAACCACTATGTGTATCCTTCATTGGGAAAAAGCTCTCAAAGAAGGTAGCATCATGAGACTCCATAATTGTACCAACATGCATGTCCGGTACCTCGGATTTAACTATTAAAAATCTATAGGCAATGCTATGATGAGCATATCCCAGAAAAACACAGTCCACAGTCTTAGGTCCAAGTTTGCGCTTCTTCGTTATTGGTACATTGACTTTCGCCAAGCACCCCCATGTGCGCAAATAAGAAAGTGATGGTTTTCTACCAATCCATATCTCATATGGTGTTTTGTCCTTATTTCTGTTAGGAACTCTGTTTAACACATGATTTGAGGTCAACAATGCCTCCCCCCACCATGCCTTAGGCAGTCCCACGGTGTCCAACATGGCATTCACCAAGTCAGTCAGTGTGCGGTTCTTCCTTTCAGCAATCCCATTAGACTCGGGAGAATAGGGAGGCGTCCTCTCATGTATGATGCCATGTTCCTCACAGAATAAGTCAAACTCGTTCGAGCAAAACTCTCCACCACGATCAGACCTAAGCCTTTTTATCTTTCTGTCAAGTTGATTTTCAACTTCTGCCTTATAAATTTTAAAATAGTCTAGAGCCTCGTCTTTCGTTTTCAACAAGTACACATAGCAAAATCTAGTAGCATCATCAATCAATGTCATGAAATATCGTTTTCCACCCTTCGTCAACGCCCCATTCATTTCACAAAGATCTGAATGTAGGAGTTCTAGTGGTGCCAAGTTTCTCTCCTCGGCAGCCTTGTGAGGCTTGCGAGGTTGCTTCGATTGCACACAACTATGGCACTTAGAACCTTTGACAATGGAAAACTTAGGAATTAAACACATGCTGGAAAGCTGAGACATCAAGCCAAAATTAATATGACATAAACGTGAATGCCAAACATTAGCCTCATCATCCACACTACCACAAATATGGTTCACAGACTTATTGCAGAAATCAGAAAGGGAAAAGCGGAACAGGCATCCGCACTCATAACCTTTACCAATAAAATATCCATGTTTAGACACGACTACTTTATTAGACTCAAAAACCAACTTAAATCCGTCTCTAGTCAGACGGGAGCCACTAACAAGATTCCTGTCGATAGAAGGGACATGCTGCACGTTCTTCAGCTGCACGATCTTTCCCGAAGTAAACTTCAGATATACCGTGCCAACACCATGAACAGAAGCATGTGACCCATTCCCCATTAGGACGGTGGAACCCCGTGCGACCTGATAAGAAGAAAACAATGAGATGTCAGCACAAACATGTACATTGGCCCCAGTATCAACCCACCAATTAGTAGATTGATTAACTGAAAAAACAGTAGGTAAATTACCATACCCGCTTCCATCTCCAGTGTTGCCAATGGTCACATTAGCAGACTTAGAAGTCTGCCCTGCAGGTGCCTTCATCCCCTTGCGCTGTGGACACTTCCTAGCCAGATGACCAACTTGGCCACACACAAAGCAAGTCCTCTCATCCTGATTAGGATTGTTTTTGTTCTTCTTCTGCTTCTTGAAGTTGGTGGTCTGCTGAGCTTTGTATTTCCCCTTGCTCTTGTTCTGGGCCTTGTGCACAACATTGGCACTGGACTGCCCACCATCGCCCTTAGACGCGGCATCTTTTTCCCGAGCTTTCTCCTCAACATCAAGAGACGCAATCAACCCCTCAACGGAGTATTCCTGTCTCTTGTGTTTGAGTGCAGTACCGAAACTCCTCCAAGATGGAGGTAGTTTTGCAATAATGCACCCGGCCACAAATTTGTCGGGTAAGACACACTTAAGGAGTTCGAGTTCCTTAGCCATGGTTTGTATCTCATGAGCCTGTTCGACTACAGAACGGTTGTCAGCCATTTTGTAGTCATGAAACTGCTCCATGATATACAGATCATTGCTAGCATCAGTAGCACCGAATTTAGTATTCAGTGCATCCCACAACTCCTTAGCGTCGGTCATATGCATATACACCTCGACCAGACGATCGCCAAGAACGCTAAGAATGCATCCCACAAAGAGAGTAGTGGCTTCCTCGAATTGCTTCTGCTGTTCAGCAGTAAGAACTCCTTCAGGTTTGCCAGTACTCACCCAGAAGCATTTCATAGCTGTCAGCCACAGAGTGACCCTGATCTGCCATCTCTTAAAATGCACACCGGTGAATTTATCCGGCCTCAGTGCATCGGAAAAACCAGCCATAGTAAAATCACAGTGCCTACAATAAGGTTTTTGGATTGTTGAGATTATAGATATATAATGATTTAATCTATTCCATAAATAAATCATGACATTACAGATGAAAACTAGCATGAACGCATCATTAGATCTATACATGTAAACTACACAGTACAACATGAACAGATCAAATATGCGCAACATATTGAACACGTACCGAGGTGACGGAAAGACCGGTTGCTTGGTCGAAACTTTTCGCAGGTGTCTACGAAGGCACGAAACACGCGAGCGAAGAGGAAGGCGAGCCGTCGCGAACGAACAGGGAGCAGTCGCGCGAAGCGCTTCCCAAAAACCTTATTGCCGCCTTCTCCCGGTGCAGAACGTCGAAGGCAAAGGTTCTGGAGACCTGCTCTCCCGATCGCCGGTGCACGCCGGCGAGCGGGATGGAGTAGTCTACGAGCGACGGCGCAGTACAGAGTAGGAGACAAACCCTAGATTGATTCGCAAGCGTTGCGTGAAGACGGCAAGTCGGTTTATATAGAGAAGGGTCGCTTGATCAGGGCGCCCGCACGATCTCTACTGCGCGTAACCGAACCGGATAAGTCGCGCGTAACTTATCCGGACTCCACGCCGTTTGCACGCACCGGATTTTTCGGAACGTTTCCAAAACAAAAACGAATCCGAATTTGCAGCAAAACAAAACTGCAAAAGGAGGCTGCATCTGCGCAAGGGTGAGGAGCCAATTTTTCGGACCATTCGACGCGTACGTCGTGCACGCGCGCCGCCGGCCCGGCCCGGCCCGGCCCGGCGAGCGAGCGCGCGCGTGTGTTTCCCCTCTTCTCTCCACCACACATGCTTCAAGTGGCTAGGAGGGCATCCTCCCTTTTAAGGAGGTCCCCCTCTCCTAGAATAAGCAAGGTGGTACTAAACTCCACATGCATGCCATCTCATGAGGTGGGCTTTTGTGATTTTCCAAAGAATTAATCTTCGAGTGGGCTAAGGCCCATTCATTAATTCCAACATAGACTTGGAAGACAAACGCTTGATCGAGGCCACGGTGATAGTGATGTACTCCCTCCGTTTGACAATGTAAGTCACTCTAACATTTCTCACATTTATATTGATATTAATGAATCTAGATAGATATATGTGTCTATCTAGATATATCTATCTAATGTAAGTCACTCTAACATTTCTCACATTTCACGATCCTCCTTGCTCCACGGTGATCGTGACATTAATATCAATATAAATGTGGAAAATGCTAAAATGACTTACATTGTGAAACGGAGAAAGTACATGTACAAACAGGGGTGGAGCTAGTATTGTTAGGGGGGTGCCCAGGAACCCGGTTCGAAAATTTTTTTACCTATAGTTTATCTATTTTGACCATATATATACCCCGTCAGTTTAAATATAGACACCCGTATCAAGCTAAATTTGATTTAAAGCAGAGTAAAGTAAGCGAGTGGAACCCCTTTTATTTTATTCTAGCTCCGTCCCTGTATACAAAACATAGCTCACTGCACTCCATTTCAAGAAATAGCGCCGTCCTTAGCTATCACCATTCGCCTTAGGCTTAAGATGGTGGTGGTAGTGTTGTGGAAGCAGCCTGAGCAGTAACTTCTTGTCCGCCTGGTTGGACATTTCACCGCTGGATTATTCCATCTCGGGTAGCAGATTTTGAGCAGCTCGTTCTTCTTCTCCTCGACTTGGCTAGTCGTACGTTGTTGTCGTTGTTGTTGTTGCAGGTAATTCTCTCATGTTGCCGGCCGGATTCGTATGATGAGACGGCGTGCGCGGCGTGTGATGGTTTGGTGCTCCGCCGGCCGCGGAGGTGAATGAGCGGAGGAGCGGCGTCGTACGTCGACCTGGCGCCGCCGGTGCCGGGGGGATAAGCTAGCCTCGGCAGCAGCAACACCCGCCATTCTTCCTCCTTGAGGATAGTAGCCGCCGCCGCCGCCGCCGTCCGTAGCACGCGACGTACGGCCGCCGGCTCCGACGACACCCTTCGCCGCGTGTCGAAAAGCCGCCGCCATGCGGTTGATTTCGCTCTCTGCGTACCCAGGTGTGGGCGTTTCGTGATCTCTTCTCTATTTTCGCCTGCCCTTTTTTGTCGATCCTCAAACATACCAGGAGTTTAGGTGGACATATGCATGGTGACACCATTTAGCTATCCGATTTGCACTATTAATAGAGAATCAATTACAAACTAATTTTATTATGGCCGTTTCAGTTCCAACAATATAAGTTTTGTTGTGTTCTTGCTTTGTTCCCGAGTACGGCTTGTGGATCATGAATGAGTCCATATAGAACGGGAATTACCAAGTGTCCTATACTAACTACGTAGACATAACTCCTTTCTTTCCGTACCAATATGATAAAATTAGTGGCATATAAATTTATAAGTAAAATACACCAACAGCTCCTAAATTTGTTATATTGTGTCATATAGGTTCTTATACTTTGAAAAATCCAAATCCATAGATTCTAGACCTTATTAAAGTGTGTCATCTCAGTCTAAAATTGTCATGACCCATTAGAAATCCTACTTGACGCTAATATGGTTGTCACCTCCTCCTAATTTTTTTTTAGAAATAATATTATTTTAATGGAAAATTGTAAAAGTAGAAGCTGATCGGCTGCCCTGTCAAATATCCACAGTTTGACAGGGGGATATATCAAACAACCATAATTCGACAGGGTATCTGTCGAACTGTGGTTGTTCGACAGGGCATAAAAAATACCCTATCGAACTGCCCCTGTTCGATAGGAGATAAAAAATGATAGAAAAAAAGAGATCAATCACTATGCGCACTATACACTACTGTGCACCTCTGTGCATGCAGACCTATCGAACTTTGGATGTTCAATAGGCCCCCTGCCATGCTCTTTCTAGTCCTTTTCTATTTTTTTAAGTGAACAACAACCCTGTCGAACAACTGTAGTTTGACATGATGTTAAACTTGCAATTTTAGCTGACCAGTTTCTACTTTTGCAATTTTCCATTAAAATAATATTATTTCTAAAAAAATTCCCTCCTCTCAACCCTAGCAGCAACAACCTACACAGCTCCACTGAGAGGCACCGCTGGCAACAGTGGCAGAGACAAGGGGACGGCCGGTGGCCTGGCTCTCTGTAACAATTTTTAATACACAGTTATCTAATTAATTAGTTAATTAACCTAAGTAATGATGTATTAGTTGATTCTGCCGCTGGCTGATAGAGAGGGAAAGAAATGAGGTGACAGGAGGGAGGGGTGGCAGCCGCGTTAGAGCAAGTTTAATAGTAGCCTATTACTGTCTCCAAATCATTTATTTATAGCCAATGTAATAGTCAATTCATATAATAGTTGCTTACTATACTATTAATACATGGTTCCACCTGTCATACACACATTACATCTTGAAGTCTGTGCTGCAGCTGGCTACAGATCTGTAAACCGCTGCTCTTCTCTCTTTTTTTATCTCTTTAAAATATGTTTATAGCTGGCTTATAGCCTGCTATTATACCTGCTCTTAGCGTGACTTATATTATGATCCCGAATGAGCCATGACAATTTTGAACTGAGACAACACATTGTAATAAGTCCTAGTTTAGGGACCGCTTGTGTGTTTCACTCTAGATTTAGGTCCGGTTGGCACAACTACAGATCACATAGGCCCTGTTCGGCAGGTATGGCTGCTGCAGCCGCTGCGGCTGCGGTAGTTCAAAATCGTTGTAAGCTGCAGTAATTTTGAAATGTTGCAACCGTAGCCGCAGCTGAAAAAATGGCAGCCGAACACACCCATATTCACTGTAAATTTGAAATTTCAATGTTTAATTAAAGAGGTTTAAAATTTTAAATTTTATCTAAAATATTAAAGTGGTTTAAAATTTTAAATTTTAGCTAAAATAGGAAATGTTATGAAAATAATCGCAAATATAGATTTATAGATTTATGGAGTTATGAATATCCAGCTCTAAGAAATATTGGATCTGTAAGCTGTGCCAACAAGAGACTTAACCTATGCCCAACACACCATGCAAGCTGTATCTAGATCCACCCATAAAATAATGTATTGCTACCTATGAGAATTTTCTTGCCAAATAACAAGATAATTGAAGAAAGGGAGTAGCTATACAATATTAGACAATTGATTGGTAGAAAAAATTAAATGTGACAATAGTATAATTAAAATATAATTATATTATAAATTTATAACTATATTATAATTACGTTATAACTTACATATAGCTCGTATAGAAAAAATTGCATGTGGCCAGTTGGTTGTTATAACTTAGACCTTGTTTAGTTCCCAAACAAAAACTTTTCACTCGTCACATCGAATGTTTGGATACATGCATGGAGTATTAAATGTGGGGAAAAAAACCAATTACACAGTTTACGTGTAAATTGCGAGACGAATCTTTTAAGCCTAATTGCGCCATGATTTGATAATGTTGTGCTATATTAAACATTTACTAATGACAGATTAATTAGACTTAATAAATTTATCTCGCAGTTTCCTGGCAGAATCTGTAGTTTGTTTTGTTATTAGACTACGTTTAATACTTCAAATGTGTGTTCGTATATCCGATATAACAAACAAACCTAAAAAATTTCCCCAACTAACCAAGATATTACATCTGTGCATCCTTCCTACCACACTTGGCACAAAATTTGTTCTCCCTACCCCGCCGGAGGTCGTGGTCACGGTGCATTGGACCATGGAGCCGTTCGTTGTGCATGTCTTGTCTCATTTTCCACATGCGTTCCCTCGGCTTCCCCTTACCATCACAGCGCGTGTATTAGGGGACCTACCAAATAGCAGCACTCGGTTGATATTTGTCAAGCTCCCAAAAATAGCTCCCTTTTATCATCCACTTTGGCGTTTCAGCTATAACCACCACAAAGGTACCATTCCTTGCTTTTTCTAGCCCATAAAACATTAAAGCGAACATTCATTCATGTTAAGAAACTTTTCACATATGGATTTGCATTATATAAATAGGTAATCTGCTAATTTATACACTTGATAAGAGAAGAGGGTCTCACCATAAACTTTGTGTCTTTACTTTTTCACTTTTAGATTATACAGCCCCGTTGGACTACTCTATAGTAGTGGGTTGTATAATAATTCTCGCTGTAGGATCATATTTTTCTGTTGAATCGGCTGGTTTTACTGGTCTTTTTTATGAAACACAGTGCAAACAAATGATCACAACGCGCATACACTCACTTTTATAAATACACACGTACTTCTTACTCTCGTAAGTATCTTTGAAAGTTTAAGCCGGCTATCTTGTGATTGATAAAGTTAACACGGACATCACACCGTCGACGGGTAAAGAATAATTAGGCAATCGATTGATCTATTAACACCACGGTTATTAGCTGAAGAGAAATTGTGAGGCTTGGCCGCCTTCCCCTCCCATACCACCACTGCATCTCGGCATGTACATGTTGGTCACGGTGATCCCCCCTGATCCTGACTAACGATAAGTAACTGGAGGAACCACGGACTGAAAGCGCTATGCCCAGGATCATACGCGGTCGGCGATTGTCCTCGTCTGCTTGACTAGAGGTAGACTAACGGCCTTTTTGGTTTCTAGGGACTTATTTCAAGTCCCTGTCACATCGGATGTTTAGACACTAATTTAGAGTATTAAACATACACTACTTACAAAACCCATTCCATAACCTTGGACTAATTCGCGAGACGAATCTTTTGAGTCTAATTACGCCATGATTTTGACAATGTGATGCTACAGTAAACTTTTGATAATTATGGATTAATTAGGCTTAAAAAATTCGTCTCGCGGATTAGCTCTCATTTATAAAATTAGTTTTTTTACTAGTCTATGTTTAATACTCCAAATTAGCGTCCAAACATCCGATGTGACATGGGCTAAAAAGTTTTAGCCCCATCTAAACACCCCCTAAAATGCAGACAAAGCATCTCAACTTCACACAGCTTGGCCTACGTAGGGATGACAGGGATAGCAGGCGACGTCAGCTGAGCTGAGCCAACGGCATCGCATCAGCTGCTGGTTAGTTGCACTTTCTTAATTATTAGATCTGCTCGTTAATTACCTCGGAGAGAGGTAGTACTCCAGTATTTCTGAATTGTTTTCTGATCAAGGTCAGATTCAGTATTCAGAGGGAAGAAGTCTTCCCACAAGTGGAGCAGTACATGGTAAAAATGGACTGAAATGGTACAGAAGCATATGGACAAGAGGGAAAAAACGCTTCTGGATTGACCACCTCATTTCGACAAGCACCACAAGTTCAGATTCTGAATTCGCAGTACAAAAAAAATAAGATCCTCTCCTCACCTTCCTACCATCTACTACCAACAAAAAAACTTTACTGTGTTAGTAAAGGCTATCACCAAAGCTACAGTTTTCTGTAGCTTCTTCTTCAGCGAACACACTCACGCACGCACGCAAATCAGAGTCAGACTATACCAAAGCTGATTGCCTTGCATTTGCAGATCATCACAATCTCACAGGCAAGCCGTAGTTGTGGAAAGACCTGATCACACCGTCTCGACTTGCAGTCACGATCACCGTGTTCCAAGCAGGCGAGATCGTGGAGAGACAGTCAGACAGTCGTGGGGCATCAGCGGCTTTTGCAGGTGGAAGCTTCTCCTCCGGCCATGTCGGAGTACCCTTCATGCCGTCAGCGAAACACCGCGCTGCGGGGGAACGGCGTTCCCCGTGGCGGTGCAAAATGGGTGAACTGACGGATTCTTCAGTCAGGCTGGAAGAATTCTTCACCTGCTGTCTTTCTTGATGCAGCCCGGGCCATGGTACCGCGGTTGTCACGTCCTTGGAGAAGAATTTCTCACAGGAGCGAACCGATTTAGCTTCGCCTTTATGATCGGCGACACTTGGAATGTCAAAGTTCCAGATGTAGACATTGGAATCCAATCCGGCAGATATGAGATATCTTCCATCTGATGTTAAAGATGGTGAAGAAAGAGCCTTCAAATTCCAAGGCCCTGCATCAGAAGGTATATAAAAGGAGATATCAGTACTGAGGCCACAAAATATTACTGTATAAGAAAAACAGTTATAAAATGACAGACTTCTCAGGAATGAAATATGGCATCTTGTTTAGCAAATATACCTTCAAACTTTTGAATGATATCAACACCATCGGCAACTCGAATTTTGGAACCCGTTGATGTTATTGTAATCCTAGAGGAATCACTTGAACGTGACTGCAAAATGACAACCACAAATTAGTGGAATGATATTAACGACTCCATGGAGATTATTGCTTGTCGATATCACTGTTAAAGAAATCTTAAACGAACCAAGTGAGGAGTAGAAATCAACCTGCAGACTGTTGACCCGATGGACAGCAGACTTCTTCCCTTGCATAAACAATTCTTTGTCTAGTTGGATGTTTTCACCTAATCAAGAAAATGAACTGCTCAGTTAGACGTACAAACACACCAATTGGGACAATAGTCATATTACTAACAGAAAGCACGCAGGTAGTGTGCACAATGAGCTCTATGTACCTGATTGATCGTAAAAGCGGCATTCTCCAGAAGTAGTGCCAACAATAAAGCCCTGGTTTGAAAAAAAAACAAATTAATAATTAACATCTAGTTGTGCAGAATATTTCAAACTACATTTTGATCAGATTCAAACCTTTCCATCCGGTTGGTAACTAAGAGCAGTTATGATCTTCCGTGTATCAGTCCAGTCAACTACTCTCTTATCCAAAGCATCCCAAACACGAACTTTTCCATCTATTGAACCACTGATGAAGTATCTTTCATCGATAGGATTGAATTGAACACATGTCACTGTTAACAATTTCAAAGGAATGAAAAAAAAAGTCAATGCAATAGCCCAAAGTACATATAACATTATAAGACTGTCTTTCATCGCAATAAGGATATAATCAACACAGAGCAAATAATTCTTTTTTGAAACCGAGGCGGAACTTTGTTCCAACTTTTATATTTAGAAGAAGAGAATTTACTCAGTTTATAAGGAAAACTGGGCCCGAAAACCATACAGAGCAAATAATTAGTAGTAAAGAACACTATAATAGTATGTTGCTTACCGTAGTCTTTGTGTTTAAACAGTCCAAGACAACCATCACAGCCAACTTTCCACAAACGCACCATCTTATCTTTTGATGAGGTCAAGAGATACTGCAGTCAAACCAGTTCAGACCTAGTAAGCATATGAAAAATTGAAGATATGCTAACATATGTTTATGGTACATGAAACCATGTTGATAGACATTGGACAGAAATTGTATTTTCAGACAAGCAATTTGAGTATGATTAATTGCGTATGCTAGCAATATAGTAAGATACAAGAGAAAAACTTACATCTGACTCTGACCATGCCATATCCAGGATATCATCTGTATGGCCTTGGAATTCATGTAATGGAGTCTCTGAAATGCGGAAACCCTTCTTTGGCACTACTGCAAGGGCATGATTCTTCCCTCTTCCTAGTTCCGTTTTGATGATTGTAATTTTATCATCATAGTTCTGAGGGTTGTCTCCCCCATGCAACTTCGAAGATGCTTCCACTTCCATAATCTGCCATATCCGTACAATGCAGTCCTCACCACCAGTTGCCAAATACCAGCCTGACGGGCTGAATTTCATGACTTTAATTAAACCCTTGTGAGCTTGGATTTCTTGACCCAGATGGACAGCAGAAAATTCCATAGTTTTTTTCTTTCGATGTTGAACTTTTGTTCTGGATGGTATGCCTATTGTGCAGTTTTTTACATTGACGTCGTGCTTGCAAATTCCACCAAAACTCCTGTTTTTCATGAAGCTCTTCCACAAGCTCTTGACACCCTTTTTCTTATTAAACACATTCTTTTTCTCTTCCATAGAACTGCTATACACCTTGCGCAACAACTTTTGAACAGATTGAGAAAGGCCTGGTACGCCATCAAACTCCAGAAGAGACACCACCTTATGTGATGCCACATCCTTAAGCATGCTAGTCAATTCGCCGTATCCATCATTCTGAACTGTGTATCTCTCGCCACTGTCAATATCTCCTATGCAACAGGAGGCATCAGAAACTGATTCATTCTCAGGAACAGATGAATTCACGGAAGAAATGTCACTGGTAGTACTCTCCTCCAACCCCAAGTCAGCGAAAGGACCAACAGTTGTGATTTCTCCCTGTGGTTGAGAAAAATCCACTCTGGTAGCAAGAAATTCATCAAACCCCATTCCCTTCAGGAACCTTTGCCGCCTTTCTTCAACACTCATTGGCTCGTTTCCCCAAATATCATACTCAAATCTCCTTGATGCTAATCCTTCGTCACTTGTGCTGCAATCATCTGACAATGAAGGCTCCCTTGTTGAAGTAACATCATCAAATGCATCAAAGAAGATATCATCCCTGTCTGATTCGGAACTTGGCATATCTAACCGAAATACTTCTAGCCCAAGAAAAAGAATCAACACAGAGGGGGGTTCTCTCACCCTCTGTGAAGTTAGCACGCGGTGCTCAAAATGTCATCTGCAATTGGCAACACAGGTAATCAGCCTCGTGATATATATATAGCAAACAACAACATTACCTCCTAATGTACAACAATATGGACTACATGGACATAAAAGATAATTGCAAATTTAACCATTTACAGAGCACAACTAATACAAAATGCAAACAGTGAAACAGAAGAAGCATCTAATTACCAAGAAAAACAAACAAGAACAAAGCACAGGATGCTCCTTGCCTCTCCCCACGCCAACTGTTCCCTGAACCAATAACTCACCAACCACGCACGCAAAACCCAACCTCGGGGATCCCACCCAACATGAGGAGCAGGAACAGGAACAGGAGAGCCCAACCCCAACCCCAAGAACCCACACGGGGGCGCAGATCCCAAGTAACCGAGACAAAGCAACAGCTAAAAACAGCGCAGAAAGGCTAAAAAGGGACAAAAGTAAAAGAGAGTTCTTTGATTCTTTCGACTAGGGGGCGGCTGGCACCGTAAAAACTGCTGCTACCGCGCAGTGCCGGTGCTTGGCTGGCTGGCAGCACGGGCCCACCTGTCAGCGACGTGCGCAGCCGCCGCGCGCCGGCTATCCTACCTCTACGCCGATGGCCACGCAGGCTCAGGGCGTAGGCGAGTAGTTGGCCATTAAAACCGCGTCCTTTATTAAGGTGTTCAAAGAGAGAGAGGAAAAAAAAAAACAACGAAATTCTGTGGCAGAAATGCAGGCCTAAAACAAAAGGAAGAAATTTTGACTCTTCGCTTTCCTTGTTTTTCCCCTTCAATAAAATGATTTAGGAGTACACTGAACCTGCAATCAGACGGATTAAAGTTTCGCACTTTTCAAAATCATTTAGCATTAATTGAGTGCTATAAATCTGGCGGCTGTAGCAAAATGAAAACATGAACAGAAAAGGGATTGCTGATTTGCTGGGGTTGAAAGAACATTAAAGATTCTCGACTATGCGCGCCATTAAAAGGAACAAAAATCCGATCATCGTGGCGATAAAGCGATCCGAGAGAGTTAAAAGCTCACCCGTTTTCGTACCGACAGAAATGAAAATTTGAAACTTTCCCTCTATTAAAACGACCGGAATTTTCGGTGGTGGGCGAGTGCTTTGTTCTCGGGGGAACTCCACAAATCCTCGGCTAAATTTGCGCAGCAGAATACAAAAAATTCATGCCTAGAAAAATCCAAATTCCCATAAAAAGAACCGAGAAAAAAATGATGAAAACAATCCGCGAATTCCTAATCGGCTATTCGTGTCTCCCCTCGAACTGTTCCATTAAAACAGGAAACCAAACCAGAGAGACCAAATCACTGCGCCATTCCAAACGCTAAAACCACACGAATCGATCCTAAACGGAAACAAACTTAGTACTACTAGAAAAGATTAAGAAAACCCGAATCCCATCGTCACCTTGTTCGTCGTCGTCGTCGGTGGTTCACTCCACGGAGGCGGCAGGAAGAACAACCGCCGCCGCCGCTCGTCTCCACCCGCGCCGCAGCGCCATGCCCAACCAGGTGTAGAGGAGGAGGAGGGGACACAGAGGGGGGGGGGGGGAAATGGTGGGGAGAGAGTGGGATCTCTCGCTCCTGCGCGAGCGAGCGAGAGAGAGAGAGGGCTTGGGATTTGGGATTCTGCTTGGACGCGTCCACCTCGCCTCGCCTCTCCTCTCCTCGTGGCCTTCGTTTTCTTGGCGTTTCGTTGTAAACCGGAGAGAGCTTTGTATCGCTAATGCTGATGATATGCTAATATGCTAATCCCAACCAAGACGAGGTCTTTAAAACTCGTCAGTCCAAAGTCGTCTCCGTCCTGCCCCTGGGCCCGGGCTGGGCCCCCGGATAGGGCCCGGTCCACACAGTCCAGCGATCTTCGTCATAAAAACAGTAAGTTGACTAGAACACTCCTAGTCCCCCTCACACAGCATCACCACAGAAAAACAGGGAAAAAATCTCACTGACAAATCACCAGAATATTTTCTTTTCTGATAGTAGTACGCATTATAAGGATTATTATCATAAAAATTATCTAAAAGAAATATATTTAGTGCTACTACTAATTAATACTGTTGTTTTTTCTCATTAGAATTGGGGAATAATTTTCTTTTCTACGCATTATAAGGTTTATCAAAAAAATATATCTTTAGTACTGCTAAAACTGATATTGTACGCATCAGAATTTGGTGTGTGTGGTCACTTGTAGAAGGGATTGAGGAGAACCTATCCAAACCGTCAGATGGATCTTGACAATGGATGAAAGGCAGTGGTGGTGGGGACAGTGACGCGTGCATGTGATTTTGGGTGAAGGACTGGAGGTAGTGGCCTTGATTAGTTTAGCATCATCTCCTCCTGCAATTGGGCGCTTTTCCATCCTCGAGATAAACCCCACTACGGTGCACATACTTCTAATAACATCTTTTTACGAAAAAAAAAAGATCATTATTCATTCGGCTTTTAGACCTTCTGAAGTTCTGATCGATCACTCACGGGGTACATATCTCACTTTGCATATTGTTCTTCTTCCTACAATCACTTGCCTGGGTTCACATGATGAGAAAGAACCGTGTAGTGCATCACTTCCCTTTACAGGAGAATTGGCTACAGTCGCTGTAGCATTTTTCTTTTCTTAGATGCTAGATGTATACAAGTTTATAGAGCTAAAGTCTTTGACCAGCTGGCCCAACCGGAACCCGACCGGGTCAGGTTAATCACGCTGGGTTTTCTCTTGGCCGCAAGACGCTTTTAGCAAAGCAAATATTCCAGCACACGCATGACAAGATCTAATCTGGCACAATTAGCTTCTCATAATGACAATATTATATTGTTATCTATGGTTGATAACTTACGTCTGTGCTGGAAGTAGTAGTACTGCTACTTGCTTCCATTTTTTCTGTACACGTTGGCACTTGATTTTCTCGAGAAGGGTACAGGTTGGCCAACTTGCCCATATGGCTGCAGTTGCGCCACCCACCCGTATTCTGAATATTCGCTCACGATCGAGCGTGTACTTATTTCTTAATCATTTCATTACTTGAGAAAAAAATGCGCCAGATGTCTGGATGCATAACGTTTCTTTATCAGAGAATGATGATGCTCGATTGCTCGCTGACTCTTAGGCATTTGACAAAAATAAACGATATGCCAAACTGTGCGCACAGAACTGATCGTGCCTCGGATCATCAGATATAGTTATGCACGGCAGCTTAGCTCTGAAGATGTAGCAGTACATGTTCTCCAGGAAACAAAAACAAAAAATGCAGTGAATGCAGCTGTGAACTGCGTCACAGCTGCAGATAACTTTAATATGTGATTGTGGGCAGCAGCGAAATGCAGACCACTTAAACAGCGAAATGCAGATTCACGTTTGACAGGATCATCATAATCTAATCTAGTCAAGCAACAACATCTGAACTAGTAAACCGAAATTACTCCCTACTTGTTATGTAGCAAATGCAGTGCTGGTCAGAGGATGAGTACGCACCTAATTAAGCTGCCGCTCGGCGACGGCGAGAGTTGCAAGAAGAGATCGAAGCCGGTCTCAGTCGGTAGTGACCAGCAAAAAAATGTTTCGGCAGGCAGCAGATCAAGAGTGCTTAGTTGGTGGTAGTTGTGTGCTTAGAGAAAGAAGAGCATGCAAGAACCTAAATGTATACCCATATATAGGCATGGTTAAGGCGACAGAGTAATTAACAGCTACCAATGAGCCGCAAAGATCGTTATTACTAGTATACTAACACTGTACTCGGCAGGTCAAAGCCATATCGCCATCGCCAACCTCCCAGATGGCAGGACAAGCATGTGGGCTCTCTCTCTCTCTCTCCCTCTCTCGGATTGACGATGCAGCAACGCTACGCTGCGTTATCTAATCTAATCATGCCCAATCAGGAAGATTCCGATACTTTTTTGTGCATGGATCCCCGCGCAATAATTCCGAAAAGCTCCACTTCCCCCTACTTGCTCCCGCAGCCAGTTGCACGCCACGCCGCCCGTCCGCGCGCGCGGCTCGCGTGCGCCATTACAAAATTGCCGTGAGACGCCCCCCGCACCCGCATCCGCCGCGCGCGACGTACGCGAGACAGCATTACGCGGTGGAGACTACTCGTTCTCGTCAGTCGTCTCGTCTCGGCTCACGGCGCGCGCGGGCGGGCTCGGCGGCGGCGGCGACGGGAGGACATAGATTATGCGGGCATGTGCGCGAGGGGGTACGTACGTACGCCCATGTGTGCAAGTTGCGGCTGGCTCGCGGTCGCGGACGCCGATCGATGCGTACGCGCCGCGGGTGGGCGCTGCACATGGCGGTGTGGTTGGTTTTGTTTGGAGAGTAGCGTGTGGTTGCGCCGGTTGCGACGTCGCCTGACAATCTGTCATGCGAGAAAGAAACGCGGGAAGGGGGGGGGGGGGGGGAGTGTTGCAGAAGTGGACAAGCGATCACTTTTCGGGGGGGGGGGGGGGGGGGGGTGACAGGAAGGAATCGGGAGATCACCTGCGCGCGACATGACAGGATCGCAGGGACAGCTGCAGGTTTTGATGATGATGGCGATGACGATGAGGATACGATCAGGACCGAACTTTTCAGGGGGGTGGGGACGGGAATTAAACTGGGCGATCGGATCATGACCGTATCAGCCTGGGTTTGTGTCGACGGTGTTGTTAAGTGGCGGTGGGGAGATACGGTTGGATTTGGTCATTTGGAGGCTGGGAGAGGAGAGGGGAGGATTGTGCATGTTGAGGCTGGCAGGATCGTCGCAGGGATATTTTGGTTCCATTCACTTGGCTATCATTGATGGTGATTAGTCTATCAATTGGATCATGATTCCATCGCTCACCAGGCACTTAAGATGGCACGCGACCTATACGTTTGCAACTTGAAGGAACACAAGTATGGGTAATTATAGATTTATAGTCCCATTTGTCATTGCATTAGGAAACAACCCTGACAGTCAAGATCAGACTATGTACACGGTGTACCCTCTCTCGGGACAAAGTACGCAGGGGCCATGCCTAGAGCCCTAGAGCATATGCATAAGGTATTCTACTACCTTTTGGACCTCTTCATGTTGGACCAAGGAGGATTTCTTTTGAGGGCCAGTTTAACATCAGAGATACACAGAGTTAGCCCACTATGTAGGAGTTTTTCCTACATTAATTTTCCTTACAAAAATTTCCATGTTTTTTAAAACGATGCATTCAAAATAGTGCGAGATCTCGTATTGATATAGCAGAAGAAAATTATAAAATTACAACCTTGTAAGATAATAGCTCCTAGCCTCCTAACACATCCTTGATCCTTGCTATTTTTAGAACATGAAAAGTACATTCCATTAGGACGATGATATAGACTGTGTTATTCTCCCAGTTTTTCCAACTCACCTCTTTCGTTTTCCACGCGGACGCTTTTCAAACTACTAGATAATGTGTTTTTTGCCAAAAATATATATATATGAAAGTTGTTTTATAAAAATCATATTAACCCTTTTTTTAAAAAAATAATACTTAATTAATTATGCAATAATACGTATTTCATTTTGCATGTCGGGAGGACCTAACCCCTCCTACCAAACAAGCTAAGTGGCTAGCTACCACACGAGTTACAAAGTTATTAAACCAGGACAAATGATTTGTCGCGTTCCATGGAAGCTCCCAAATCCGACAAAAGAACGGGCAACACGACTGGACATTGTTGGAGTCTAACATCATTATAACTAGATAGCACAAAAAGTTTATCTACTGTAAAAATTACAACATTAACACCATTATTTTGCCTCAGAATCATTCAAACCTTAAACTAGATTGAGAACAATATATATTAAATAGTTGGCAGTGTTCGGCAGCGCATGGAAGAGAGTAGATTTGTCTCGTTTTTTCACGCGCACGCTTGCCGAACAATTAAACTGTGTGTTTTTTTAAAAAAAATCTATGAAAAAGTTGCTATGAAAATCAAATTAATTTATTTCTCAAGTTTAAAATAATTAATACTTAATTAATCATACGACAGTGACTCACCTCATGTCGTATATTCAGATTTCCTCTCCTCTTGTACGCACCCAAGCTTGCAAGTTGCAATGCCCATTTCCGCTAGCAAAACCACTGTTCTCTCTGCAGCAGCAGATGCCTCAAATCTTGTACTAACTTTTTCAACCTTTCGGCTACAGCCATCAACAGGTTCCCAGTCTCATCACGAATGTAGAACACACCCCATTTCTCGTAGTTGAATCAAAAGTTCCGGGGAGACAGGGGAGATTGATTCTCGTTTTCCACGTGCACGCTTTTCAAACTACTAAACGGTGTATTTTTTGCAAAAAATTTCTATAGGAAAGTTGCTTTAAAAAATCATATTAATCTATTTTTGAAATTTAAAATAGTTAATACTCAATTAATCATGAGCTAATGGCTCACCTCGTTTTACGTATCTCCCCAATCTCCTCAATCCCCTTCTCCTCAAACACACCCTTAATATTTACTTTCAGAATATATATATATATATATATATATATATATATATATATATATATATATATATATATATATATATATATATATATATATATATATATATATATATGCTTACTCCACGATAGACGTTCTGTACTGGCCTGCCTTGTTTGCAAGCCGAATCACCCATCCTGCCATTCATCATTCATTCAATTTTTTGTTAGAAATATTCGGGATGCAAAATCTTTTGCACAAATATACCATCGGTCTCACACAATCATTACGCGAAAATGACGTGGAAATGACGTTGCGACCGGTATCGCGCAATGAAAGCGCACGGTCTCGCACGGTAGCAGTGCGAGACCGCGCGGTCTCGCCCAAGCAAACAGCGATAGCGCTGAAGCAATCAACGCTATCGCTCAAGCAAAGAGCGATACCGTGCCTTGCCAATTTAATTAGTGGTTAATTATCCTTATTAGTGATTAATTAATAATTAATTAATTAATCATTAATTAGAATAATTAATCACTAATTATTATTAGTTAAATGTTAATTAAGTAATTAACCACTAATCAAATGGATCCTATTGGACAATGTCGCTGATTGCTTCTGCGAGACCGAACGGTCTCGCTCTTCCATTCCGTGAGACCGCACGGTCTCGCGCCGTTGCCGTGCGATATCACCCGCGACGTCATCCCCACGTCATTTTCGCGCAACGGAAGTGCGACACTGATGGTATATTTCTGCACAAGTTTTTGCACCCCGAATATTCCTGAGAAAAAAATTAAATAAACAGTATATTTTCAAATTTAATTCACTGGAAGCTCTCTCACTGACCATCTTTTTTTTTCCTTGCAGTAATTAGCTTGTGCACCTTACCTTCTGATGCAGCTCGATCGCACGCACCTGCAGGTGCAGCGAAGCTAGCTGCCACTAAAGAGCCCGCGGTGAGTAAAGGAGCCAGAGAGAGAACTGCATTTGTTGGTTAAGGTCTCGCACGCAGAGACCGGTGGTAGTGTCGTCACACTGCCGTTTTTACACACTCATCATACATACTATTTGCTCCATTCTGAAACAACTACTGCAGCTAGCTTGGATCGGCAATTGGTGGTTTCACGTCGCCTTCTTCCTACTTCCCAGTGTCAAGAGATTAAATCCTCTCTGATCAAATTGTTACATGTACGTGGTTGTTCTTCCAATCAACAATGTGAACTCGCTAACACCATTCTAGTAGAACCCGTTTCCATGGCCCCTTCTAGCTTGGGATGATCACAGCGTGGTATTGCCTGCTGCGTGTGCTTCACTTCCCCGAATGGCGAATACCCGATCGATATATCATCCACCCACTCACAACTCGCGACACCGAAATGGAAAACGGGAAAGCGTTGGTTGATGATCTCGCTTCTGCCCCGTGGCCACATGCGAACATAACCAGTTAACCGCCAATTAAAGCTTCCGATCGATTCACATCCTTATATATTTAGTACAACTTTACAAGTTAAGCATTTGAGCACAGCGCATTATTTGCAGACGCCTTACCTTAACTTGCATTCGGCAACTTCCATCTCTTTGCAATGGTGCTTTGGCCAAGCAAGCCGGCCAGTTATATATGGCAGGTTGGAGCAGTCACGTCTGCGTTTCCGTTTTTCCTTCTACATTAGTGTGCTTACGTTTAATCCATGGACAGCCCGGTCTTGTATTCTTGTGCAAATGCACTGCCTAATTGGCCAGACCATGCATGCACTAGTAATACTGACCTTAATTAACTTCAAAGATTTAGTAGCTAGCTAGATGACCATCCTGGCATATGAGTATGTGCAGCAACACGTTGTGCTGGCAGCCGTTTCATTTCATTTCACATGTGCCTATATCACTATCCCCTTGAAGCCCAGAAATCCATTGCGTGCCAACTCAAATCCTAGGCAGTCTCATCCTCCCATGAAGAAGCAAGCTGCAGCTGCACGATGCAACGCCCTTTTTGTTGACAGATTTGAGAGTGAGTTCCTGTTAATCCTTGAATAATTCGTTTTTTCTGCTCCAATTCCCCTCCCGGCCCATGTATGATGTTTTTTTTACTTCATTTTTTTTTGTGCCTGCAGAGATAATGATGTATCCCCTGGTTGCGTCGTTGGAATACATTTTTTGTTTCGGGGGCTGGACTGCATCATGCGTGGTGTTCTTCCACTTGATCGTGTCATTTTACGGCACAGAAATGACGGAAAACCTGGTAATTAAACACATGTGCTCCTCCAAGTTGTATTTTTGCACTGTTCGTTTTAGTCTGAATCTGATGTGTTTGTAATATATGCTCGTGTAGTGTTCTTGCGATGGGATGACGGCCGAGGAGGCCGCCGCCATGCGCGGCGTCGAGGCGTGCATGCTGCTGAGCTGCGCGGCGCAGATGGCCGCGGCGGCGGCGGCCATGGCACTGACGACGGCGACGGCGACGTGGGGGCGGCGGTCACGGCGCGCGCGCGCCGTCCGCCGCGCGTCGGCGTCGGTGGCACTGGCGGTGGCCGGCCTCACCCTGTGGCTGTGGTGCGTCTACCTCCGGTTCCTGCCGGGGCTCCGGTGCTTCCGCTGCTTCGGCGTGCTCAGGAGGGTCGCCGTCGCCGCCGTGGCCCTGGGATTCGCCACGCCGGTGTTCGCCTTCGTCGCGCTGGGCTCGCACGCCGTCGTCCGCGGAGACGAAGCCGAGTGGGACGAGTGACGTCTACTGATCGATCGATCGATCAGTGAGTGTTTGGTGCGTGTGGTTTCTTGGGAGATCATGTTAGTGGGGACTAATTAATTAATGCGGTGATGTGGAGCTGATTAGTTTCATGCCGATTTTGGTTTTTGGAGTTCGGTCTTTCTCAGCAAGAGTGTTTACTGATCGCCAACCAGCTGTCTAGCGTGAAAGACATACATGAATGAAGTATAGTTAACTTGGTACCAAACTACTAGAGTACTAGTCCAGCCATAACTAGAAACGCTCTGGATTCGAAACCTCACCCCTTCTAATTATTTGATATTAGGTCATTCTCTAATATTCACGTTTTTACTAGTCCAGCCATAGAAACCCCAAATCTCTTGCCTGTGGTAACAGCTCACAGCTCAATTCCATTTCCATCCTACTCCATCATCAGTGTCAGGTAGGAGTAGAGCAAAACTTTGTAGCCAGAGCAGCGGGGCGCTGCCATGTACAATCGTAGAGCGGACGTGCAAAGCGGGCTGATTTCAATGGGCTGCGGCGCAGGGGAATGGCCTGACAAATATTTTTCCAGCCCAGAACGCATGGTCACCAAGCGATCCAATCCCTTCGGCTTGTAAGGCACGGTGCGGTCGACTGTAGGGGATCCCAATAAGCATTGGGCCGCATAGATAGACCATACGTGCCAGGTTGACAGAGTTTCAGCCCACACTGGCTGACCAAATGGTAGCGATCCAATCTGCCTCCGGGCCCTGTCACACTAACGGGCCAACTTGGTTAGGCGGGCCGCGTGTTGAAGAAACGGCCCATTTTTGTGGTCCTGTCACGGCGAAGTTACGGGCCTATATTCAATACGGGCCGAAATGGCAGGCCCACATAAGCGCACGAAACACAAAAAACATCACGACAAAACACCCCGATTCCACCCACCCCACCACGAAACCTCGCCCTTCGTCTCCGCCTCCGTCGCCTCCATCTCGCCGCGATCCCTCTCCCCGGCGATGGCCGCCGCCCTCCGCTCCTCCTGCGCCGCCGCGCGCCGTCTGCTCCGGATCTCCCCGGCCGCGCTGTCCACCCTCACCGCCGCCTCCTCCCGCCCCGCCGCGGTGGCGCCCCTCGCGCGCCCGATCGCCGCCGCCGCCGTCTCAGGTCCTCCTCCCATCTGACTCTTCTTGTTCTTGCTGTTTCGCTACCTTGTAGTCGATGATGATGATACCTCCTTCAGTTCGTGTTTGGGGTGGATTGGGCTGACGATGCGTGTTTAGGGTTCTGTGCGTGCTGCTTGCTTGTGCAGGCTGATTCCAGATTTGTGTTTGCCGTGTGGTAGAATCTGATTGTTTTGGGGGATTTCAACTCCGAGAGATTGGATTTGAGATGCTATCGTGTGTGGTGATAATAATTTGCCAGGAAGTTATTGGTTGTAAAGATACAAGGTTCGGGGGTGGCGGGGGTGCCAATTGTTGGTCGCTGCGTTGTAGTTAAAGCATCAATAGGAAAAATGTTAACACTCTGTGTATAAAGGTTTACATTTCCAAGCTGATCCTGAACTTCACTTCAGATGTGTTGTCCTGAAGTGTTGTTCCTGCTCGTGTTGCATCTTTGATCACATAATAACAGGCAATATTGTTTAAAATGATGTTGCTGCAAACCAAGAATAACTGGTTCAAAACAGTGAGATTTTTCACTTGATTCTGAAGTAAATAAGCTTATTATTCTCTAACCTTTTTGTCAAAGAATACGTTGACGGGAAAAAAAACCACTGTTTGTCCTTTATATGCCATAAGTGTATAAGAATGGGAGAAGCATGGTAAGAGGATGGTTGACAAAGAGAAATATATTTGGAAGAGTCATTGATGTCATCTTGCCTTTTGTGGTCTTCATTTTGCTGCAATGTAACACTGTTGCCTTAGTTCAAAATTGTACATACCCCAATATCAAATTTTCTGTGCTCAATGTTGTTTAACTTATACTTGTTTTAAATTCAGGTGGCAACAATGCCTTTTCATGGAACTTGAGGCGCTTGTTCAGCTCAAATGAAAAGCATCTGCCGGCGATATCTGACCCAGAAGTTGAATCTGCGTTTAAGGATTTGATGGCTGCTAGCTGGACTGGACTTCCAGATTCTCTTGTAATTGAAGCAAAGAAAGCTGCATCCAAAGCTACGGATGATAAGGCTGGGAAAGAGGCTTTGCTAAATGTATTTCGTGCAGCTGAGGCATGTGAAGAATTTGGTGGAGTTCTAGTCACCCTAAGAATGGCTCTAGATGATCTTTGTGGTATAACTGGTGAGGTCAGTACCTAATCACATATATCCCTCATTGATGTATTGCTTTCTGCCAATTTGGGGGATCAGTCATCAGTGTCTCTTTCTTATGCTTATTACTTGTTGTACCACTCCTTGCTCTTGCAGAATGTGGGCCCCTTGCCTGGTTATATAGAAGATGCTGTTAAATCTGCATATAAGCGTTACATGAAATATCTGGAATCATTTGGCCCGGAGGAAAATTATCTACGTAAGAAAGTGGAGAATGAGTTGGGGACTAAAATGATACACCTGAAAATGCGGTGCAGTGGTGTAGGGTCCGAGTGGGGAAAGGTACACTCTTATGTTACCTATCCCTGTTGTATATTTTACCTTTGTGACAGCTTCTGTGGTAGATTTGCATTTGACAAGTCCATGGATTGTGGGTCCTGATGTATGCTTTAGTGCGGATTTATGCTATCATTTTTAATGGTTTCTTATGATTGTATTCAAGATGTTGTGTAGATGTTATTTTCAGCGTAGAAGCAGAGTTAGTATGTGCAGTTTCTGCTATCACAAATGTGTTATTTGTGTTTAAGAATATATTCCTTTCTATGGCTAAGGATCATTTAATATCAGACTGCATCTTGGGTCATCACTTGTCATTGGAGTAGGTTGTACTATGTCAGGACAGTCCTTTATTATTATTTTGCTTGATACAAAGGGAGAAATGAGATTCTACATCCATCTTTTTACTTGACGATTAGAACATTGTCACAGCCTCCAGGGCTCATGTTTGATCATATCTTTTCTAATTGAATATGTATATAAAAATCATTAAAACTAAAACTACATTAAAGTGTTTTTCACGACAAATCTACTACAGTCATTTTCACATCAAATCTTAATGTTTTTGCAAATATCCGTGATTTAGGATTTTGAGGTTTGACCACATACATCCTAAAAAATCATGTATTTGAGAACGGAAGGAGTAGCTTAGAGTGAATATAAACACCTCAACCTCATCCAAAAAAACCAAGTGAATGAACTAGGACCATCATCTTGTCTATCTATTCATTTGGTTTGAAGAAGGGAAATTGCACAGGTAAGTTGAGATTTGAGAACAATTGCAGCGCATTCTCATTTTACCAAGTCTTGTGCTAGATATACTTCAAATAAATGTAAATGTAAAATGGAAGCTAAATCAGTTTATCCTGCACAGCTATACACTGTGTAAGGCTCGGTAATAAAAGGTACATGCTTGTTATTTTGTTGTTTGCTTGCACAGAGACCTGTAGTACTTCCAATTGAGCACTGGCATACACCCCTGGTACCATGTAACATGTTAACTTTCAAGAAGGGGGTATGCTTATCTTATTTTATCTGTAATTAGTCAAAAAAAAAGGAGCTGTTCATTTACCATTGTCACCACTTACTTCAAACCTTATAAGGGCTTATAGGGGTGTTTGCTTCCAGCCAATTTGGAACATATGATTTAGACCGAGTTTGAATTGTTTTCAAATTAAAATAGACGAGTTCATGCTTGACGTTGTAACATGTGTGGAATAATATTTTCATGTCAGTGTATAGCTGATATGCTCGTTCCTCCTTGCTTCGACTGGAGTTAGAAGGACAAATCTATATCCAACACCTGAAGCTCATGATTTATTTATTTCACTTGCAGATCACCCTGATTGGCACCTCAGGCATCTCAGGATCCTATGTCGAGCTAAGGGCATGAGGAAAGTCTGCAGATCATAACCATGGCAGAACATCGTTTTCTGAGGGAAGGATGCATATCAGAACAAGGTGTTCCGTTTCTCTTTTCTTCTTACTGTGTAGCTACCTTGCCAATAACAAGGAGATCATCAAACAGATGTGCACTTAAAGTAATTCAGTGTGCTCCAGACCTTCCTGCTGTAATAAGAACGTGTTTCTGGGGTTCACGTCGATTTGTTTTTGCTCCAGTCATGGTGGTGCGTGAAGCATGTAGATTCAGTTGATTCCTTGCATGAGCCGTGAATTGTTTGTTCAAGCTCCTACTCTGTATGGCTCTATTGAACTCAGAAGTAGCTTAATCGGTGTTCAGATTCCTTGCATGAGCCCTGATATGAGCTCTATTGAGTACTTCCTCCATTTTATAATGTAAGACTTTCTTATATTATGAAATGGATGGAGTACTAATGTTTGGCTTTGTTAAACATTAGCACTTGAATCGTCGTTCTGAATACAGTACGACATCACGGAGTATGGCCGTGTTTAGTTTCCCCTCTATTCCCGACTTACCATCATATCATATCACATCAAAAACTTTTCTACACGTATAAACTTTCAACTTTTTTTTTAAAACTCTCAACTTTTTTTAAACTTTAAATTTTTTTCATGAACTAAACATACCCTATGTTGATATGCGGGACGTTTGTCTATCCTTGACTTCAGAAGTTATAATTAGCTAGAATCGGTGGTCCAGAACTTAGGAGTGATGTGATATGGGTGTGTGAAGTCGTCATCCGAAGGCAATGATGCTATCGACCGCAATTGGACGACGAAAATGCCTCGGATGCCCAAACATCTTCCTCTCGCTCGTCGGCTGACAATGGCGCTGCTGCTGGGAACGGGGACACACCTGCCAGTTCGACTAATCAATCATCCGTCACCATGCGTTAGGGCTAATCATCCAGTCATCCGTCACACCGTTCGCTCGAGTACTTCCCAGTGTCTTGCTGTCTTGAAGCATTACAGCTAAATCTGTGGCTTCCAAGGCGGGGGCCCCGTTGCCGGCGGTGCGGCGGCGACTGGCAGTAGCAGGCAGCCATGGGCCATGCATGGCGAAGCGCGCGTATGGAGAAACGACGACGACGAAGACGAACGGGGGGGCACAGCAGCACACAGCACTACGCGTCTACGCGCGTGCCGGTTTGAAGTATGCAGTGGCAGCCTGCAGAGACGTCGGCCGCACGCGCACGCTCATACACACGTACGGTGTCAAACCCCCAGGCTGCTACTGCCGGTGCTCGTGGACGCGCGCGCCGCTGTGCGTGCGCCTGTTCGTTCGTAGCAGCAGCATGCAGTCGGCCAGCGCGCGGGCGTGCGGACTTCGCAACGTTGCGTGCGACTCGGCCCCGGTTGCGTGTCCATCCACTTGTGCCAGTCCTGTAGTACTCCTGTTGGCGTAGAGGAATCCTGTCCGAATCTACTACAGCATGTACTGTACTACTTCCTCCGTTTTACATTAAAGTCGTTTATTTTTTTTATTAGCCAAACTTTTAAGTTTGCTTAAGTTCAGAAAAAAATAACAATATTTTTAATACAAAATAATCATATTATCAAAATATATTTAATGTTAAATTTAATAAACCTAATGTGACGTTGTGGATGTTGCTATCTTTTTCTATAAACTTAGTTAAACTTAAAGAATTTTAACTAAAAAAAATAAAACAACTTGTAACATAAAAACATAGAGGGAGCTTTTATTTGATTTGTTTGGCTGGTAGTTTTTTTGAGCGGCCAGTAGTTAAGAATTGGTGCAGCTTGTAGCGAATTTGCGATGCAGCAGCTGCAGCTTGTATTGCTGACGAACAGAGCCAATTTACCCTCTCCGATTCGACCTGCGCGTATCACAGTGCATTCACGCTAGCGTTGCATATAAATGCAATGCGGGCTGGCCGGCGTGGTCGCGTATGCACGTAGCTTTCTTCCTCTTCTTGAGTTCTTGGTCGTCGCTTCAAGCATGATGCAGGCAGGCCAGCTGCAGCGTCACCCTCTAGTGTAAATTTTGCAGCAGCTCATCACAAGTTCACAACTTACGCACAGCACGGTTGCATTGCACGCCTTGACCGATCGAGAGGTCAAAATTGGGTAAAAGTCGAGCATACTGTTCTCGCACAGGACGACAGGCAGGCTGGCATTGTAGCATTCTACTACATTTCTATTGATCTTTCAGACGACGGACGCGAGACGAATAAGGCAGGGTTCACAATTCCAATGAAAACCAGTCGAATTCCGTAAAATTTTGACACTTTGACATGGCTCGGAATTAAGTTTCGATTGGAATTTCGAAGGTTAAACAATAAATTTGGTCAAAATTTATCGAAAACCAATCGAAATTTATCAAAAATCGTGATACTGATGGGGCTCAAAATTTAGTGGTCAATCGTTATTGTAAACCCTGAACGGAGGCTAGCAGCAGCAGCTGCACAGGTTATCTTTATTGGCCGTGAATGTGGTGCATTGGCCTCTTTCGTCTGCACCTCTCTGAAACGTCGTCCGCATTCCCTGTTCAGATCGAATGACGAGTGGTAGTAACTGCGAAAAGGGCGGCGAAAAGATCACACTATTCGTGCGCTCTTGCGTCGTCCTTGCCAATGTCCTAGAAAGCTTCCAGGTCACTGTGTGGGCGTCTCTGCCAGTTAATGAGCTGAGCTCACGTTCTGCAGCCACCAACAAGAGGCTTTTTTTTTAATCGCTTGTGATGATCTGAGAGGTCGTACTGCACGATTGTGTTTTAGTTATGATCCGAAATGCAATTTGAAGATCGAAAAGGACCGATGTCTGACATGAACCTCTGCAATCAGGCGTTGTGATGAAAGGGTTGGTTTCAATCACGAGTTGTTCAGATGATGTCTCGCATGAGCCTTTGCAATCACTGTACTAAGACGTTCTAATTAAACCACTAATCTCCTCGCATGCATTGCTTGGATGCAGTCTAGTTTCCTGCCTCCTAGGCTCCTGGCTTTATCTTTCTGAACTAGTCGATATCAAACCGTGTTTGTTAGTTCAGACGAGCACATCACAATTTCCAAGCGATTTTCCAAGCGATCAGCTTATTAGCATTCTCTCCAGGGGAGGAAAAAATATATATTTTATACTGTACGAAAAAGCAGCATGTCCAAATAGCGTCATGTCATCACGCCTTCATCCTTCTCGTCCACACCTGCTTGTTCTTTCCATCGATAGATCTCTACTACTTGACCAAATATCACAGGCAAAAAGTGTCAACCAACTACCCTCTGCAGAAGGCTAGTAATAAGCATACGCACTGTTTAATTAGCGACAACATATGACGTGATATTAGTTAGTTAATTAATTAGCATCGACTGACAAAGGTTAGCGAGATCGCATCCAACTACCTGGCGCAAGTTTAATGCGTATCCAACACACCAAACTTTGAGCTTGTGAGGATAAATGATTCAGTTGCAAACCGCTATTACTGTCGATCTCAACGGCCATTTAAATCAAACGTTTCTAAATATAAGTATCTTTTACACTATTGAGACTACTACTTAATTATCCCATCAATCATATTTCATTTAAATTTCTTTCTAACCTACCACTAACCGTGAAAGAGCATGTAGTCTAATAGTTACAGTGACCTGAGTAGCATCAAAAATCCTGAGTTCAAGTCTCCATAGTAGGGAATTTCATATAGGGTTATTCGAGAGCTAAGTTCCATATGTTCGATAAGCTAAGTTCCTAACTTTTAAAAAAAACTTATCGCTAACCAATCTCACACTCCATGGGCATCAAAAGTATATATTTTCTCCTCGATCTTAATCTCTACTAGACAATATATAAATGTAACAGTTGGAATGGAGAGAGTACATGGGGGCACACATATTTAAATGTCTTCATGGAGAGATTGTTTTAGAAAACACATATAGTTTCGAGAAATATTTAAAGCGACTTACATCATGCAACAACGTTTTATCTATATATAATGAGGGATAAAAATGATAGGGATACGCTGCCCTCTAAGGAGAAAATCTTTAATTTATATGGTCAAAGAAGTAGGATCAGCTGTTGGGCAAGGTGCTCCCAACTTCAACGTTTTTCGTCAAAGCTGGCCCTGCAATTCTGCCCCAACTAAGCTGCAGGAAAGTCATCAGCAGCCGACCAATTTCAGACATCCTCTCCTTTTCTCTCGAGAGAAAGAATGCCATAGCAGTATGCATCATCATATCATTGTTTAGCTTTAATAAACAAATGAAATCAGGTTTACAAATAAAAGAAAAAGAGCATCAACAACTCTGCATCCCAGAGTAAGAAAATGGAAGAGAAGCTTCCCCCCAAGTGATCAAAGTCGTTGTTAATCACCAAAACCTGCTCCCTTTTCTTTGATCTCCAAAATATGTAACCACTTCCTACATGGCACATGCAGGCTGCAGCTCATATATATATATATAATCAATACTACTAATTACACCACATAAAAAATGTATCTATATAATGATCTCTATACTATATACTCCAAATCTATAGCTCTCCTTCTCCTTCTTCTTCTTCTTCTTCTTCATGGAGTCTGCAGCTGGCTGTCGAGGCCGATGGAGTTGTGCTGCCTCGACGGGCCGGACGGAGGGATGGGCCCTCTCGGCAAGAACCCGAGGAAATGGTTGGAAGCTCCCCTCTCCAATGGCCTGGCCTTGAAGGTCTGCATGCCCCTCGAAGCCTTGCATCTCGGCACCATCAGCAGCAGCAGCAGCAGAAGAAGAAGCACAAGCAAGGACGACCAGCGAAACTGTAGATGATGATGAGCCTTCTTCTTCCTGCAGCTTCTCTGCCAGTAGCAACCCATGCAGATCGAGCAGCTAGCAAGATGAGGATCGGAGACTGGAGTTCTTGGGAGAGTTGGTATGATGTGAAAGTTTGAGATGTGATGAGGGTTTTGGTGAGTGCAAAATGCAGGTGAGAGGGGAGAGGAGCTGAGGGAGCTGAGAGATGGTGATATATAAGCTATAAGCTGCTAGCGAAAGTGTTGAGAACGTATATATGCGTAGTATGGACAGCATTGAGAGGAGAGGAGAGAAGAAGCCGCCATTAAATTTATATAGGAGCATATGCTGGACATATTCACAGCTCGCAGATTAAAGGGAAGAAGAAATTAAAATGAAAATCCACATGCATGACGTTGTTGCTGGCTGCTATGTATGTCTGCGAAATGCTTGTGTGGAACCATTCTTCTGGTGCAAACTGAAGATATATATGTGTCATGTACACCAATAATTAAGCTCGATCACATAAATATTTTTTTTGATTATTTGTTGGAAAAAGAAGAACAAAGTGGTGCATGATGTTAGGAGGTTTTTAATGTTGAATCTAAATCGATACAATCGTGCATATTGGTGCTCAAAGTTTAAAACTGTATTCTAAGACGACATCTAAATATAATACATTAATACAGCTACAATCAGATAAGATTAGGTCAAACTGTCGAAATTTATAAAAAAAAATTCAAGTGCTTAGCTTATAAACAAAGAATATGGATTTTGATTTGTCAAGACGTAGGTGTATGGTTTTATCCGCCAACCCTGATGTCATACTTGGGCCATGTTCTAAAGAGCTAATTGAACTTAACTGCTTCTTGTTTTTCGTTAGAACGTTTTCTAAACCGTTAAACAGTGTCTTTTATGTAAACTTTCTATATATATGGTGCTTTAAAAAATTATTTAAAAATCATTTCTTTAAATAATTCATAATATACTAATCACGTTTCTTGTTTTAGTTGTAGCTAATCATCCAAAACCTATGGGCCGAAAATAACACGCCCCTAGTTTGTGTTTAAGGATCAATTTAGTCCCTGATATTCTATATTGTCCAAACAAGTCACTAAAGTTTATTGTGTGATTTTAATATAGTCCTTAGACCCACTAAAAAGCCACGTGCACACACATCATCTATGCATTCAAATTCAATAATCAAATATCCATTCTACCCTTAAGTTTTTCATATGAAAAAAATAAAAATTATTGAGAAAAAAAGTGGCATTTGGCCATTGGCTGCCAAAAGATGTAGCATGCAATGGCAACTAAAACAATGTGGCATTTTCCTTTGTTTTATGATTGCTTTCTACTTGTTTTTCCCTTTGTTTTTCTTTTCTTTGTTTATAGAAAATGTAAGGTTAAAATGGACATTTAAATGTTGACTTTACATGCACGAATTATGTGGCATGTCCACGTGGCGTTTTAAGTGGGTCCAAAGACTATATTAAGACACATGATAATATTTAAGGACTTGTTTGGAACTTTAGACATTATAAAACATCAATGACTAATTCGAGTCCTGAGCAAAAGTTGAAGGATTGAACTAGCTATTCACCCAAAGACAAATGTTACCTTTCATTATTGTAAGGGATTGACCCCCCAAAATTGTGCGAATAAATTTCATGAGAAAATTATAAAGAAAAATCAAATAAGAATAATTTGGCTCCAATTGGGATTGAAATAGGTTCTATTTATTGCTCCTAGATTTACAGTTGTACATATGTGAGGATGATAATTATCTCAGGATGCACCTATAGAAGATTGATCAAGTTGGTGAAGAGGTTGGAAATAAATGTGCACATCTACCTCTAGCTAGCCATGGCCTATGAAGATATAGTTTTGAGACTTGATCAGGGACAACAGTGGTGATGGACATGGTCGGTGTGGGGTTGTGCATGGTGGGTCTGAGGATGTTGAGTGCATTAATAAGAGAGGTACTTGCACCTGTCTAGAGAGAATAAATTCTTTTGGAGTGAGAAAATAAGGGTTTCTTTTCTTCTTTTTTTTTTTTTGAGAGGAGATCAAGGGAGATTCAGAAGAAAAGGGAGGCAATGTGCTAGTAGCAGCGAAAGAAAGCTCATGGCCGCAAGGAAGAAAAAGAGGTGTCTGTCTCCTCTCATCATCCGTAGGTGAGTGAGACCACTGCATGCCCCACTTGGGGAATTCAATAGCCGACTTGGGCACTTGCTGATTTGCATAACCGTTCGTGCATGTACCTACAAACATCAGTGATTAGCTAGCAGGATCAGCAGCTGCGGCTCGGTGCTTAGCTGCTTGTTGTGTAGGAGTATATCTTCTGAATTTTGCAACTAGGGGTGTGTTGCCATCTCTGATGTCTCCCTGCATGTGGCCCTTGTGCAGTTGTGCTTGTGTGCCCACAGTACTTAGCAGAAAGATACTTGCCATGCCGTCAGATACTGATATGTTTTCGTACTATATACGATGTACATTGTATTGTATACGGAAGCTCTCAGACGAAACAAATTAAATGCAGATATTTGACCAGTCTTGCGTAGAGAATAATACAGTACATGCCTCTTTGATGACTGGCGATTGGCGAACAACTGTTTCTGAGGAACAGCACTGTGCAGCGATCTTTTACTGTTAACTGACCAACATTAACGATTCAACAACAGTCATTGACATAACACGTTTTGGTCAAAAAAGTTTCAGTCAAAAACTCAGTTTCCTATGTAGAAAGTTTTTTCTTGGCGTGCATAAAGTAAACTTGAACAATCTCCAGTCGATCCGTAGCTTTAGTGCAAACCGGGTGAGGTACATGACAATACGGCAAAAAGGACCAGGCAATGATCGAAAGAAATGACAAAGAAATCTAAAATAAACTACGGCCAGAACGACACAAACGCAGCACGACGCCACGAATTAAGACGAGCGTGCAACCAGCATAGGCTAAATCCAGGTTACAAAACAATAGTGCCTGCTTCCTAGAAGGGGAGTAGACGCAGTGGCTTGTGGCTGCAATCATGGATTAGGGTCTCCTAATTGCTGCCCCATGCAATAAACTATGGCCCACTGTAAGTCACTCCTGTCTGGGCTTTTGGGAGTTCAGTCCATTCCTTACTTGTTTGATAGGAGTAGGCGTCTAACAGACTAACGTACACTAAGTACACACCCCAAATTCAGCCACCATGCCTGGATAAAAACAACATGAAACGTAGCATCTACTCAATGATCAGCGCCACTGAATTACATCGACGTCCTTCTCTAGAAAGCCAATTTTTAGTAGCTCTGAACAGCTGCAGCATGGCATTGTTAGAAAAGAGTCTGGTAGTGATACTACATTTGAGCCCCCTTGATTCCATGAGGAAGCAATATAAGAGCAGGTACAATAGCAGGATACAGCTGTAAATATATTTTAAGAAAATAAATGAGAAGAGAGAAGAGGAGCGGGCTACAGATTTATAGCCAACTGTAGCACGGACTCCAAGACATATGGTGTGTATGATAAGTGGGACCGGGTATTAATATTGTAGTATGTAACTACTGTATGAATAAGCTATTAGATTGGCTATAAATGAATTAAAGCTAGTAGTTGGCTATACTATTAAACTTGCTCTAATGGAGACTCGGAGAGCCCCTGAATGCATGCACATCTCATCTCAACGTCCATATTTGCTATTTACGCGGAACGACCTATATATGCATGTGGGTTGTCATTTAGCATAGCTAAACAACGAAATTACTAATTGAGTACAGTACTCCCTCTGTCCCACAATATAAGGGATTTTGAGTTTTTATTTGCAATGTTTGACCACTCGTCTTATTCAATTTTTTTATAAATATAAAAAACGAAAAGTTGGGCTTAAAATACTATAGATAATAAAGTAAGTCACAAATAAAATAAATAATAATTTCAAAAAATTTTGAATAAGGCGAGTGGTCAAACGTTACAAATAAAAACTTAAAATCCCTTATATTATGAGACGGATGGAGTATTTGCTAGTAGCGGGGATTTACGATGTGACAGTTGATCGTGCAGCGACATCCATGGCAATCGATCAATTAATCTCGAGAGCTCATATCAGCAACAGCGATTTGGGGATCGATATACTCCCTCCGTCCCAAATAAAAAGACAAACCCTGAATTTTCGTGTTCAACTTTGACCGTCCGTCTTATATAATTTTTTTTATAATTCATATTTTCATTGTTGTTAGGTGATAAAACATGATTAATATTTTATGTGTGACTTGTCTTTTTAATTTTTTTTATAATTTTTTAAAATAAGACGGATGGTCAAATGTTGGACATAAAAACTATGGTATGTCTTTTTTTTAAGGACGGAGAGAGTATTCTTGTAGAGTCTAGACCGGCCAGTAGGACTCGCATGCATAAGGCTGTAGCTAGCTACGTTGTGTCACTCTCGATGTCGATGGGTAGATCGATCGATGACGTCCGGCACAGACGAAGAAGATCGATGATGATTGCCGGCAGGCGCTACAGTGCCGTGGATTCTCCGATCGGCGGGACTCACACTCACTATATCGGTGCAACTTTTGCTGCCGACCTGGGGCCATTAATTTGCTGCCTTGAGCTGAACTAGCATGGTGGCCCGCATAGATTGTATCTGTGCGGCTAGCATCATTATATTTTCTCTCATATAATAGCATATACGTTTTCTCATTATATTATTCAGATATATTAAAATGACAACATAATTTTAAATTTTGCAATAACTTTACGAAACAACTAATGTATAATATTCATATTTTATTTTATATACGTGATAGTTATTAATTTTTTTAATATCAAATTTTAGTTATTTGTAAATTATATATATTCCTATATGGACTCTAGACTCGTCTTTTAATATTTTTTTAATTCTGAATTTTTATTATTTCTAATTGTATTTCCATGTGGACTCTAAACTCATCTTTCAATATTCTTTAATTTTTAATTTCAAATTTCAGTTACTTCTAAATTGTATTCCTATATTGACTTTAAACTCTTCTTCCCATGTTTTTCTTAATTTCTAATTTTAGTTTTTTTTGTAAATTGTATTTTTATACGGACTCTAAACACTACTTTTAATTTTATTACGTTTATTCCGAATTTTAGTATAGACTCTATACTCTACTTCTAATATTCCTTATTTTTTAATTCCAAATTTCTTTTTTTTTCTTAATTGTATTTCTATATGGACTCTATACTCTACTTCTAATATTCCTTATTTTTAATTTCAAATTTCAGTTATTTCCTAATTATACTTCTATATGGACTCTAGTCTACTCTTCTAATATTCCTTATTTTTTAATTTCGAATTTCAATTATTTCTAAATTGTATTTCTATATGGACTCTAGTCTTCTCTTCTGATATTCCTTACTTTTTAATTTATAATTTCAGCTATTTCTAAATTGTATTTCTATACAAACCCATCTTTCAATATTCTTTAATTTTTAATTTTAAATTTCAGTTACTTCTAAATTGTATTCCTATATTGACTTTAAACTCTTCTTCCAATGTTTTTTCTTAATTTTGAATTTTAGTTATTAGTAAATTATATTTTTATACGGACTCTAAGCTCTACTTTTAATTTTATTATATTTATTCCGAATTTTAGTTAGTTTTAAATTCCTATATGGACTCTATACTCTACTTCTAATATTCCTTATTTTTTAATTCCGAATTTCTATTTTTTTTCTTAATTGTATTTCTATATGGACTATATACTCTACTTCTAATATTCTTTATTTTTAATTCCGAATTTCTATTATTTCCTAATTGTATTTCTATATGGACTCTATACTCTACTTCTAATTTTCCTTATTTTTAAATTCCAAATTTTAGCTATTTCCTAATTGTATTTCTATATGGAATCTAGTCTACTCTTCTAATATTCCTTATTTTTTAATTCCGAATTTCAGCTATTTCTAAATTGTATTTCTATATGGACTCTGCCTTTTCTTTTTCTCCGATTAATGTGAGAATTTCTAGACCATTTGAGCGAACGTGGAGTCTCTTTTTTCTATTCCTTTAATAATATAATAGATAGATTTTGGCATAATCCAAACATATTTTACTAATCGCTCGGTCTCACAGAGAGATTTCATTTATAACATGGCACAGGCAAATTAGTACTACAAGCGAAGGGAAGAGAAATGACTTTAGTGTACCTCATTAACACTCTTAATTAATTATAGTATACTAGTACTCCCTCCATTTTAAATTGATCTACATATTTCAAAGATACACCAAGACCAAAAAAAGCTAATAACTCTCTCATACTATATTTACTCAATGTATGCACCATCCCCACTATTTCCTAGCCAATAGCAAATCAAGATATTCCATGTGGGTTATAAATGCTTGTGTGCATGGATTTATCAATGTCCATTTATTCCAATGCACAAATAACGAATAGACCTAATAAATGAACACAAATATGTAGATCATTTAGGAATAACCTTAAAAAAAGACTATGTAGATTAATTTGGAATGGAGGGAGTATTTCTTAAGCTTCAATTAAATACGTATGCCAGTCTAATTGATTTTAGTCTCTTGAAGTAAAATCTTTGCTAGAGATGACTCAGATGAGGACTGCGTCGTCTTCTCGTTTTCCCAGCTGATGACTGATGTTGCCGCGCAGGGGGAAATGGGCCGGATGTTAGGAAAGGCCCAACTCAAGGCCCGTTTATGGAGCAGGCCACGCTGGGCCAGAGCCATGCGTGGCAGAAGAACTTGACTTCAGAAACCAGAATTGCCCAAACAAACAGATGGTCGACAAATTCCAACTTGTTTGGTAATAGTCTCCGTTCGTTTCCACTTAAAAAAGTGGATGAAGTTTTAAATATTCGTGGCACACTTTTTAAACTGCTAAACGATGTACGGTGTGTTTCGTGCGAAAATTTTCTATATAAAAGTTGTTCTAAAATATCATATTAATCCATTTTTCAAGTTTGCAATAATTAAAACTCAATTAATCATATATTATTACCACCTTATTTTACGTGAATACTTAATCTTAATCTTCATCTTCAGAAGATTCAATCACCACCTATGTCTGAAAGTTTTTGGTCAATCCTTCTAGTTGCGAACAGGTGTAGCCGCAAGAGACACGGCCAAGCCGAGCCAAACAAGCAGTCCGAGTTAGGAAGTCTAAGCGGATCATATCCATCTAGAATTCAGTTTGATCTGCTGGCCTAACTCCGGATTCAGGATCTCTAAGATTGCAACATGCACATGCAACTGAGGATCATATTCGTATCACGAAGTTTAGGATGCTGGGATTTTTCTTCTCTCTCTAGCAACCATGCCGTTACGCACATTGGCTAGTGAGAAGAGGAAAGAAAAAAAATATCCCATCCAACGACATAATTTTCATACGGATCATCCTTTTTTCTGCATTTCATCTTTACTGTCATAAAAGCGGGGTCCTTCTCTTTTTCATCCTCTTCTCCCAGCACGCATGAGAAACTAAATTGATTCATATGGAAATCTTGTAAAATTGCCGCATTTCAAAGGCCTCAAAGTCTACAACAGAGCTTGAATTTCAGGCCTATTTTGCTGTTACCGATGTCCAGAAGAAGAAGAAGAAGAAGAAAACCAGGGGACTGTTGGACGGAGACGTGTACAACTGTATCTCAAAGCGTCGCAATGCCAATACAATACTAGTACGACTCACTCAACTAGACCACAAGTCTACCGATGTACTAGTAGTAACATACGCTGTACCTTGGCACCAACTGACCCGACAACACACCACCACTACCAGCATACGTATCGCAGCGGGCATCGCGACGCGAAGGCTATCTCCTCCTCTACTCTAGCACGGCAGGCAAACTTGCAAGGCAAAAACCCGATCGACACGAAAGTTTTCGGGTCAAATAAGGAACAGAGAGATTCGAGCGGCAATTCCAAACTCGCGAGCTTGGATATCGTCGTCTTCCCTTTGCAAACACACATAGCTAGCACCACGCAGAGATTACAGCTCACACAACGCGAGAACTTTTCTCAACGTCACGCGGCGTCGCTGCTGCCTGCGTCGCCTGCTCGGTCGATCGGCGTCGTCGCGCGCCGTGCTAGGTCCTCGCAAAAACCAGACGTACACCGCCGCGGCGCCGCCCGAATCCGCGGCTCGTTTTCTGGCCGCGAACTCGTCGCCGTCACGCGCGCGAGCGCGGATTGGGTGGGGGTTTTTTCCTCGGCATCACGGGCGGGCGGCCGTGCTACCGTGCACCGTGCGACGGGACGGCCGGGACGCGAGTCAGTCTCGGTCACGCGCGCGCGCGCGCGCGGGCGCCCGAGTGAGTAGTAGTGTGACCGAGGAGGCGTGGGCGCGTCGCTCTCGTGCGCGCCACTCCACGTCTCCACCACCACCACGCCGCGGCGCCGTGGTTAGGTCGCGTGTGCCCGTCTCATCCGTTTCTTCCACCGCGACACCGTGCTCCGATCCGTGCGTGCGTGCGTGCGTGCGTGGGGGATCGGTAGGGATGCAAGCGGACCGACCCACGAGCCCACATATTAATCAAATAGGTGGTAACTCGTGGGTTTTCACGTCATGTTCAGCTATATAAATGGATCTATCCATAAATCCATTTATAAATTAAATTAGTAGATAAACCGTAGATTATACACTAATTTTGTTTATAAAACAGGTTTGCGGGTTAGCCCGCTTGCATCTCTTGAACGGGGTGGATTGGTGAGCGATTTGCTTTGCGAGCGATGGACATGGACTGACCGGCCGAGTGATGACTAGGCGGGAGAGGGTAGTGGTAGGCATTGTGCCGTTCATTGTGGGTGCTGATTAGTTATTTTTGGTTTTGTGAGCTTTGATTAAGTTTCGTGGTCGCGCACACACGCAACTTGCACGCCCCTGGTCAATGATTGCATTCTCCGGCATAATTCAAAGCGATTTATAGCTATATTGTTTTATTGCAGGGAGGGGCCAGCTCGTGTGGCCTTTTTTTTCTTTTAAAATAAATCTGGTTGAACTAGCTTGGATGTGTGACCAAGGAAATTGTGATTCCGCTATTGTTTGTGGTGCGTGACTTCGTGCACCCGAGAGCAGGAGAAATGAGGACCCGTTCGGGGCATGCACCTGCTGGAGCGCTGGGTACCCAAAATCGGATGCTTCAGATTGCACACGTCTGTCATGCCCGGTGGGGTCGAGAACCGTGAAATTTCGAATGTTTTTTTTCAGAATTCAAGCTTAAAATAGTAAAAGTTGACCAAAAGTTGATCAAAATATTTTCTCAAGAAAATTGATCGAAACAGGTCCAAATTTACAAAAAAAAAAAGTTATATCATGGGGTTCAGGATCTGGCACCAAATCGAATAAGTGAGCCTTAGAGAGTGTGAGAAGAGATTTACAAGATTGCGGTTATCATACGGTTATTGTGGTTATTACGTGCGGTAACCTTCTCAGTTTTTAAAAACCATGGTATACCTCACGGTAACCACGTGGTTACTGCAATAACCGCTAAACCGTGGAGTGGCGAAAACCCCACCCAAAACAGTTTGGTGAAACCTAATTTATACTTGGCCTTTGAGGAATCAATTACGTTTTTCCTTCGGTGATTCTTTTTAATGCAAAGAGTGCATATATAAAGAAGTCCATGCTATACCGACTATAAAATAGAACTGATTTATGGTTGAACTAATCTCTAACCATCTTGGTTTATTGACTTGAAAATGCAGGTTTGGTTTACTTTGAATAAATGGTTCTTTTTTTATATTCAAGGAGGGCATAAAGAAATCAATAACATAAAGAACTCTATGAATAAATATAATTTATAGTTCAGCTACTCCCAAACCATTTTGGCTTGTGAGTTCAAATAGTTCAAATTATAAAATCTACATTTAAGAGATCAAACCTTTTGTTTTAGGATTTATCAATTGAACCAATATATCTAAAACACACAAAAATAGGGAAGTCATGGAATAGAAATGATGTGTTCAGTCTAAGTCCCATATATAATACTACATCTGTCTCAAAATACAAAATACAGTGAAGTTTGATTAGAATTTTAGGACGTATACAATAGTATAAATCTGGACAAGCTATGCATATACCAATGGCTATATAGTATTTTAGGACGGAGAAAATAAAATTATATATAGCCATTGGTGTGGGTTACTGTATCAAATACTAACAATCGCTTTTAAAGCTAAGGCCTAAAAGCTACATATGCATGAATTTAAAAATTAAAGGAACTTTGGTGGTGACCAGAGTTGGGTTGGATGATCTTTTGGACTTTCCGGTCAAAGAGCGCATCAGAACAGATCGGTGTGACCATGCTAGCCGGGTTGTTCGCTTGGGGAACAAAAAATGGTTGGACTAAAGTGTTGAGGGTGCAGCTCTCCTCATCAACTAAAAGTGCACTAACACTACGTCCATTTCTTTTCAGTAAAATAAATATTTAAAGTGCTCATTTTTTTGAACGACTAATTTAAAGTGCTCATGATTTTACTCAAAGAAACATAAACACAATAATGATGCTTATGTGAGTTAGCAAGCATGGTGAGACCCTATTTGGAGCACCACTAAGGAGACGAAGGGCATCGTTTTGCATGATGAGAAGGTCCATGATTTGATTAACACAATGATGATAATCTGGATATAAGCATATTTGCACTGCCTTGTATGCGAAGTCATTTTCCTTCTTGATTGGGTGTCTTTATTATCATGAGATATAACAAAACGCGTTTTATTTTTTGGGAAGATAAAATTTTCATCCATAGAAATTTTGATTGGATATACTTAGATTTGATATGTAAAAATAAATCATAGTGTGTCTATATATATATATATATGTATATATATATATATATGTATATGTATATATATATATGTATATGTATATATATATGTATATGTATATATGTATATGTATATATATATGTATATGTATATATGTATATGTATATATATGTATGTATATATATACATATAAACAGTAAACAGTAAACTCAAAGTGGTATCAGAGCCAGTCATCATAAAGTGGTATCAGAGCCAGTCATCATAGAGAAATCAAATTCAGAAGCTAATATTGGAAAGGTAATTACTATCAAAGATAATCTGAATATAAGGTGTTAAATCACATTGAAGACCATAGTTGACACTCTAACAATAGTCAATTAATTTTAATTGTTGATCTGATATATAATTTTTATATAAATTGGGATAAAAAGCAGGAAGATTTAGAGCGAAGGTTTGAAGATTTGTTTAAAGAACGAAAGCAATCTGAAGAACAATATTTGCTTGTCAGTAATAAATTAAATTCAGTGCTAAAAGAGCTAGAGGAATATAAGATAAGGCAGAATAAGATATTACAAAACAGTGACTATATCAAAAAATTATTAGAAATAATAAATTCTAGTAAAGGAAAAGAGATAGTTTTGGCTTCAACAGGCATAATTACCTCGTCTCAAGCTATTAATTCAGAAAAATGGATCTATCTAGGAGTTTGTTTAGAAGAATAGCAAGCAGAGACGATAAATCTTTAAGTTGTATTGATAAACAAAAAGGTAAAAATGAAGACATAGATGAGCTTGAAGATATTGCAGAAGTAGACAAACAGCTCGAAAGATATCAAAGAGATACTCTGAGGGCAATAAGACCTCAACAAATATATTGCATGGGATTTTTTGAGAATAAAAATGGGTTATACAGAATATCTAAAGAAGTACAGTTAAGTGTTTTAACAAAGCCAATTGAGTTAAAAATTGTAGCCAAGGAATTTGAAAATGGATTAAAGTATTCAGGGTATAAATATATTCACCAATGTATGTATATAATAGGAATCAAAGGTATGACAAGAAAGAAATTAGGAGCTAAAGTTTTAATAATAAAAGGTGGGACACAATAGATAAAGCAGCATTAGGATTTTTAGAAGGTGATATGAATGAGAATATGTTGATAACATATATAGCCCCAGATCTAATGATGCCTATAAAAGAATTTATAGATAAAATAAGTTTTGGTTTTCAAACAAAGAGATACGAAGAATTTAAAGGAACAAATTTGCTAGTAAGCATAGAATTTATAGGAAGATTAACTAATAGAAGTGCCTCCAAATACAAAATAAATGTAAATGACGTGATTGAAAATATGCACTCTAAGGGAATAACTTTCATGAGCCCTTTAAAAATAAGTTCTGAAGAAAGGGCAGGAGAAGAATGGAAAATTAGTGATTTAATTGAAAGCAAAACTTTGAGTCAGCCTGAAAATTATATAAGTTATCAAAATAGTAAAGGAAATACCAGCATTAGATTTATAAATTACAAACCCAGAACCACAGATGACTTAGAAACAGAAGCATATGATAGAAATATAATAGATAATAGAAGACATAGTGTTTCAGAGTTTATGGAAAAATTAGATCAAGAAAGTGAGATAAAATATTACGAAAATAAATTAAAGGAAATAAATGAAGAATATAATAACACTCAAAGAGTGAGTGGCCTAAAATAAGAGATAAAGAACTTTATTTCTATAGAGAATTAGCTAGAGTAAAGAAAGTAAAGAAGAACGAAGATATGGCAGTAGAAATTTTTAAAAACCAAGAAACCAAGATAGAACAGATAAAGAGGAAAGAGCAAGATAAGCATGGCAAAGAAGAGCAAAATCTTGGTAAAATTTTAAGTGAAGAAGAGCAATGGGCAGAGAATGAAAGATTATTTCTGGAAAGTTATGAAGAAGAAATTAATCTAATAAATGAGATGGAGAATATAGAAAACGAAATAGACAATGCAGAACAATATAATGATTTTATAAACACATTAGATGAAGTAGGGTTACATAATCTTGATAATGCAATGGAAGCTATGGAAGTGGACTTAGGAACAGGAAAGAGAAAAAGATATGGAGAAGGTACTGTGAAAAACGAAGGAGAAAGAGAAAGACCAGCTAGGGCAGCAGGAAAATGGCCCCCTGATAGAGAAGAATTTTCATATAACTATATACCAGGACAATATAGGCACATGGGTACTAAGAGAAGAGACTTTGAGAAGCCTGTTAAATTTCAAAACCAGAGGAGTGATAGTGCTATATTAAATTTAGCCGCACATGACCCTATTGATTGGCCTAATATTATTAGTATTTGGAAAGGTTTAATAGTTCAAAAATATATACAAAACCAGCACAATATAGGAAGTAAAGTTGAAGATATGATAACCTACTTAGAAATATTTTTAGGTGAATCTGCTAAGGTTCTATGGGAACAATGGGTTGAAAAGAATCCTAATAATTATGAAGAATTGAAAAGAGCTGGTAGCAATCCGCATAATTTTGCAAATGTTATATCTAACATTATTATAGCTGAAGATCAGGAATTAGGTTATACAACTTTGCAGAATGAAAGGTTAAAAGAAATAGAAAAATTAACGTTAACAAGTTGGAAAGGCATAAAAGAATTCTCCCAACATTATTTATATAATGCTACAACTGCTAAACAAGGATATAACAGGGGAATAGTTGAACGTTATTTCAATAAATTACCTGACCCACTGGGAAGTATAATATTTGAAGAATATAAAAAGGAAACTGAAGAAGCTGAAATCAACATCTCGCAAGCCATAACTTTTGTGTTTAAGCAACTAAGAAAAATATGCACGGGTATCCAAGCCCAAAGATCTATGAAACACTCGGATTACAATTTCTGCAATAAAATAGTTCAAATACCCTTGTCATATGGAGAAGACAAGCATAGAAGTAAAAGGATTTATAAACATCAAAATAGAAACAACAATAATATTAGAACAAAGAAAAGGTATTTCTTAAGAAGATCAGATAATAGAGCACCCTTCTTACATAAAAGAAATGTAAGAAGATATAATCCAAAGAAAACCTATGACAAAACATGCAGATGTTTTATATGCAACTCGCCAGATCATTTAAGTAGAACATGCCCAAATAAAGATCAAAAGAGATATTCTAGTAAATATGAAGAACAAGAGAGGGTTCTAATTATAGATAGCGTAAACGAAAACATATTAGTATGTGATGATGAAATAAAAGATGACGAATCAATATATTCTATCATAGAAACAGACGAAGTTGAAACCATCAACGAAGAATATGAATCATCCGATGAAGAGTTAGATTTAATTGACGAATTAGCAGGTCTAAAAGTTGAAATGATGGATCAATTAAATTGTGAACATGATTGGATTAGAGGAAAGGGTGACTATAATATCAAATGTGCTTTTTGCATATATTACCCAAGTCAAGAAAATAGAGTGACTTGTAGTATATATCTAAAACAAGCTTGTGCTGAATGTATAAAAGTAAATAAACAAAAATGGAGAAAAGAAATAGAATTAGAATCAGATGAAAAGACTTTATCTAGTAGAGTACGAGTGTTAGAAAATAGACTAAATAAACTAGAAGTAGAATTAGAGAACCTAAAAAATAATTGTGATATTAAGGCATTACCAGAGAATAAGGACATACAAAACACCGAATTTAAAGAGCAATTGATAACACTAAAAGACAGTAATACTGCTAAAATAATTCAACTAAGAGAGGCCATAACTAATTTTGGAAATAAATATATAGTAAGATTGCCTTTCAAAGAAATATTAGGTATAAGAATCCCTGTTAAAATAAAATTGACACCCAAAGTATCTTATAAAATATTAGCACTAGTAGACACCGGGTGTACAAAGAATATTATTCATGACAAATATTTCATAAGATGTCCTTAAATAGTTCACACAATTGACGACAATAAGGCAGAAGTTTCCACAGACATGTCTGGAATAAAGAAAATTCATAATCAGCTAGCTTATAATATTGAGGTTTACATTAATGCAACTAAATATATAATAGATGAGATTACAATAAGAGATTTGTCAATGATTAATGATGACATGATAATTGGCCTAAGGTTCCTTCAACAATCAGTACAAACCACAGTAATACATGAGCAAGGAATTACTTTTATCCCATATCAAAATAATGTTCCATATATCTCAGAGGTACGAAAGCGTGGTGGAACCTCCCCCAAACTCGACAACTTAGAAGTACCTAATCTTGAGTCTGAAGAAAGAATTAATGAATATGAGCTTAGTGAGAATATAGACAACTATTATATATCAAATTCCAATATAGAGTGCATAGGACTACAAGCATTTGCACCAAATTGGTATAGGGATATTAAGTCTAAAAGGGATATAGAAAAAATTATTCAAAGATTAGAAGAAATCCAAATTATAGGAGAAATTCCTATGAAATATTGGGAAAAAAATGCTATTGAGTGCAAAATTAATATAATAAACCCAGAGTATATTATTAAGACTAGCCCAATAGAAGCAACTCCAAAAGACATAGAAGAATTTAATATGCATATAGAAGAACTGTTGAAACTAGGAGCCATAAGAGAAAGCAGAAGTCCACATAGGTCTGCAGCGTTCATAGTAAGAAATCATGCAGAAGAAGTTAGAGGTAAATCTAGGATGGTCATAAATTATAAAAGACTAAATGATAATACTATAGAAGATGCCTATAATATCCCAAATAAGCAAGAATGGATTAATAGAATACAAGGTAGTAAATATTTCTCAAAATTTGACTTGAAAGCTGGATTCTGGCAAGTAAAGATGGCAGAAGAATCTATAGAATGGACTGCATTTACATGTCCTCAAGGACATTATGAATGGCTTGTTATGCCATTAGGATTAAAAAATGCACCAGCAAAATGCAGAATATATTTAACGAAAACCAAGAATTCATATTAGTCTACATAGATGACCTGTTAGTCTTCTCAAGGACTTACAAAGAACATATTGCTCATCTTGAAATATTTTTTAGAAAGGTGGAACAAAATGGGTTAATATTATCCAAAAAGAAAATGGAAATATGCAAAGAAAAAATTAACTTCCTTGGACATGAAATAGGAGAGGGCAAAATTCATTTGCAAGAACATATTGCTAAGAAAATTTTACAATTTCCTGATGCTATGAATGATAAAAAGAAATTACAGCAATTCTTAGGACTTGTAAATTATGCTAGAAATCACATCAATAATTTAGCAAAGATAGCAGGACCGTTATATGCTAAATTAAGAAAAAATGGTCAGAGATATTTTAATTCTGAAGACATTAAATTAGTAAGATTAATAAAAGAGAGGGTGAAAGAATTAAAACCTCTAGAATTACCATTAGAAGAAAGTTACTTTATCATTGAAACTGATGCATCACAACACGGTTGGGGTGCTATATTAAAGCAAAGACCTACTAAATTTTCCGCTAAATCAGAAGAAAAAATATGTAGATATGCTTCTGGAAGTTATAAATTAAAAACTGTCAATAATACAGATAGAGAGATCATGGCAATAATCAATGCAATCAATGCCTTTAGGTTGTACTTAGGATTTAAAGAATTCACGGTTAGAACCGATTGTGAAGCCATTTGTAGGTACTATAATCAGCTAAATAGCAAGAAAAGCTCAACTAGAAGATGGGTTTTATTTGAAGATATTATAACAGGAAACGGCTATAAAGTTATATTTGAACATATTAAGGGGAAAGATAATAATTTGCCTGACATGCTTTCTCGTTTACCTGAATTGCAGGTATGAAAAGATCAATGAATTACAGCGGAATTGAATGCTTCACATTTGGAGATGACAACAAGCTCAGAATATTCCCACCAAATTCATATAAATTTAAGCCAAAAGACCATATAATCTTAGATGAAGTGCAAGAATGCATCTTGGATAATTTTTGGTACCAATACAATAATAAAAGGGAAGAAAAAGGATATATGTTATCAATATTGAATAGCCTCTCTGAATATTTTCACTTAATAAACGGGTTATTAATGCCAGCTAATGAAGATCATGAAATAATCCAACGGAAGCCTATATATGTCGTATTTGATAGAAAGCTCCTAGGGGTCTATATATCTTTTGAAGAAATTGTGGCCCAAAAGATAGATGCTAAATTTGATAGACTGATGCATGAGTTCGATCCTGACTGCTGCTACGTAACAACAATATTACAGGAAAATGCATATTTGCACTCAGGAAAATGCATATTTGCACTCGGGTTCATATGTACCTACAATCTACACCGTTGATGTGTTTCAAGATTCGTGCTGCAAAATGTACCTAACCTTAACCAAATGAACGCTTACTATAGGAAGAAAATATAATTAGGATTAGGTTGGTTCACAATATGTATAACATGTATGTTGCATTTTTTACCAAATAAAATTTTCAATAATAATCATATATGACATTTATATATCTAGTGCATTGTATTTCTGTAACCCTTATTTTGTTTATAACATGATATTTAGTCAAAATGAGAAAACAATATATCTACTATGTCACCAAATTGTCATCTTGCAAAAATGATATTTCCAAAATGATATATATCCTACCATCAAAAACTACATAAACAAGATAATTTATATAAACAAGGTAAACTACATAAACAAGTTTTGCATACAAGAAATACAAAAATTATATAAACAAGGTATTTTACACTTGTAAAAAATATAGTATAACGTAAATATCATGCATGCTACATTTTGTTAGCACCTAATATACTTGTCCTAAGATTCGTGCAATATACATATATTGTGGGTACATGTGAACTCGCGTGCAAAAAAATCAAACTTATATATATATATTCTTCTCGGTAACCATGATTACAGTCTCACTATGGTGCTCTTTACCGTAAGTAGAAAATAATCTGAGCCGTTGATCTAATTTTATCAAAGGGTTCAAATCTCGGTTGGCGCTAGTAGAAACGTCGAGGATATAATTATCCAAAAAAAGATCTTCTTTCCCTTTAAATAGGAAGCTACGTGAGATTTTAGGAAAAAAAAAAGATCGATCTCCACCTCACGACGACTCTAGCCTCGCTTTCGATGCATCTCTATGGCTGCCCTTACCGGCCATAGCCACAGCCGACGCAACATTCACGGAGCTGCAGTCAAAGGTTCACAAAACCGATGAAATTTTACGAAAATCAGTGAGCTTTTGTGAAACTGTTAGATGTCGGTTTATAAAAGCCGGTCGGTATTAATCGGTTTTTGTACGGCGTTGATAAAAAATAGTCGGTTTTTACCCATTTTTGGTCGGACTTTAGTAAACCGGTGAGGAGCAGTTTTTATTTCGAAATCGAAAAGTTAAACACTGGCTAGCTCCAGTGCCCACGCACGGCGGTGAAAATGGGTTGGCGTGGGATTGCAGGGTTGAATGTTGCCAGAGTGTATTGCCGTGGACGGGAGGATCTCACGATCAGAAGCGAGCGAGTTGTTTTCCTTTTTCTTTTTTTTTATTGGAATATGAGCGAGCGAGATGCCAGTGACCGTACGTGTGAGATGAATAATCAAAAGGCAAAATTTGCTACAGGGACACGTAAAAAACGTGTAATTAGCTGGGAGACACCATAAAAACGTAATACGGCTGATGGACACTACAAAAATTGTGTGATTGGCTATATGATACTGGTCGCATTATTTTATTATTTCTGGATCAAAAGAGGTGAGATATTTTCCAAAATGACCAAATTGCCCCTTCTCTTTCCTTCGTTTTCTCCTTTGCTCGGAACGCGCGCGGTGGGGCGAGGTTGGCGCAAGCTCAATGGCGGCAGTGGGGCGGCAGACGGAGAGGCCCGCCGTCGATGGCCCTCAGGCTATACCTCGACATGTCCAGCGGCGGCAGTGCGCTGGCGCCGGGAGGAGGGTAGTCGAGTAGGCAGAGCCCCGCGGCGTGGTGAGGTCGTAGTATATGCGGCCGTCGAGGCCGTTGAGGGAGTTGGTGAAGGAGACGAGGACACAGGAGAGCGCGAGCAGGGCGAGGAGGGCGGCGGTGAGGAGCCAGGCGGTGCCGTCATAGGAGCCGTTGTTGGTGAAGGTGGGCGCCAGCAGCTAGAACGCCATCATCGTTCCCGTCGGGAGCAGGTTCGCTAGGCTCGCCGTCGGCGCCAGCGCCTGCGAGAATAGCGATGGCCTTGCAGCTGCCGGCGGACGACGACCACCGCCGTCGCCGGTAGCAGCGCTCTCTCCTTCTCCAGCTTGCTTACCTACCGCTGGCCTTTGCCTGACGACAGCGGGAGACACCATGATCGATCGACCGGATTGTTCTTGGATAGGCAGCTAGCTAGCTCGCGCTCGCCCCGATCTCAACCCACCGCACGCGTTTTTGGCGAAGCAGAAAACGAGGGAAAGAGAGGGCAATCCGGGCATTTAGAAAAATATCTCACCTTTTTTTTTACCCAGAAATAATAAAATAATAAGACTAGTGTCTTACAGCCAATTACACAATTTTTTTAGTGTACATCAGCCATATCACGTTTTCGCGGTATCTCCTAGCTAATTACACGTTTTAGGTGTCTCCTGTGATAAATTTTGCCTAATCAAAAACAGGACAAGAGGAAATGAGCACAGACCAACCAAGAGGACAGAAACTTAAATATCAAACTTATCCCTAATCAATATGCTAGTAGTAAAATAGTGATATGTTTTTAAGAACTAGTAACTGTTTAGATCATTTCTATTCCTATTAGTATTAAAGCACCGTACCGTTTCTCGGGTTAATATTAGTATATGTTCGAAGGTATAATTGGGGACTTGGCTGTGTTCGGATGCCTGAGTTTCCAACACTAACAGTACGCACGAAAAACAGAGTGGTTCATTAGCGTGTGATTAATTAAGTATTAGATAATTCATTTTTTAAAAATGAATCAATATGATTTTTTAAGCAACTTACGTATAGAAACTTTTTTTAAAAAAAATGCACCGTTTAACAGTTTGAAAAACATGCGCGAGAAAAATGAGAGGAGAGTGTTAGAAACTTAGAGTTCTGAACACAGCCTTAGAGCAGGTACAATAGCAGGCTATAAGCCAGCTGCAAATATATTTTAAGGAGATAAATGAGGAGAGAGAAGGCCAGCGGGCTACAGATTTGTAGCCAGCTGTAGCACGGACTAAAAGACGCGGTGTGTGTATGATAAGTGAGATCATGTATTAATAGTGTAGTATGTAACTATTGTACGGATGAGCTATTAGATTGGCTATAGATGAATTAGAGCTAGTAGATGGCTATACTATTAAACTTGCTCTTACTAGTTACTCGTGACAGTTTACACCAAATTTAAGATAGGGTAAAGTTTCAAAAGTTTGAGTAAATTGAGAGTACCATGGAAGGACCTTTTGGATTTAGGGCAGTCCCAGCCCATGGTGTCTATAAGTAGTGTCTATGGTGCCATGTCAATAATACATCACAATAGAAACTACAGTGTATATTCCATGGTTTCTTAAAGTGGGCCATTAAGAAATGTTTCATCTCTCTTCTCTATCAATCATATTTATTCTTCATGTATTATGAAGACATTATTTTCTCCCAATGCAAAACTTGGTAGTGTCTAGTGCATAGGTTCTCGTGTTGGAGCTGTGTAGACCCAGTTTCTTCCTCTCTCTCCACTCTCTCTCTCTCTTAATTAATATAGTGCCACATAAGTTAAAAGTCTTATATGACAATGTAGTTAATATCATATACACCATTCTAAGCGAAGAGTTAGGACTGCCCATAGCAAGCACAATCCCAAGGAACACGTTGGAGGACCGACAAGGACGTGGTAATAAAGATATTTGAATATCGACCTTTTTCCGTTCACATCTTCACTGAACTTTTCAGTTGCAATATTACAGCTAATAATTTGATATGACCAACAAATCGCCGTCAATTGCACAACGACGTCTGGAAATGGATCGATGTGTACCGCAGGTTGAATAATATATACTGCACGGAACATAATTGACTTGGAACAACGTTACAGCCTTACAAGCTTACAGCTAGTCATGCACGATTTTTTTTTTACAGATAATTGTGGTTATGAACAATGTTTTTTTTTAAAAAAAAGGTACTAAATTCACACTATATTTTCTCGGGGCAGAGGCCGGTTTATCTGCATGTGGGTCCCAGCCACTGAAAGCAATTTATTTTTGAAAGGGAAAAGACCAAAACACAGGTCCCCAAAGCCACAATGTACATATATGCTCCTTCGCGGACAAACAAACAACCACATATATATAATATAAGATTAATACTCCTATCGAGGGATGATCATCGTTGTTAGAGTAATGAAAAATCGTATAGATCTCTCTGTTATTTGTGGACTGGATGGTGGGTAGTCTTTATTTTTTTTTCTTTTTGATGAAAAACATAGTAAAAATATAGGTGTCCACAACGCATCCACACTCACCACTATGAATACACACACGCACATTCTACCCCTATGAACACATCCAAAGAATTGGATCGATATATTTTGAGATTAGCGAAGTCACCATGACGACTCGCTGTCGACGGGTACGTCACGTACCGTTGAAAGAATAATTAGCCATAAATGCGAACACTCATGTTAAATCCAGGATTTGAATTTGGATAAACTGGTTTTACCACAAGAACCTAACTAAATTAGCTACGCTCACTCTTCAAAATTTTCTTAAACTATCATGATTTTCTGCACATGAGAAGAGATAAATTTACATGAGATTCCATGAAAAAAAGAATAGCAGTGACATATAATATGCACCCGCAGGCACGGATGGCACTGTTTGATCGGCATAAATGATTTTGGTGGCCTTGTGCTATCTAAATGATTTTAGTACTCGATGTATCATGCATCATCCAGCTAATTCGGAGGCTGGAAATTATTAGCAGCACCACACGCAGCGCGTCGTCCCAACTTCCGGCGGATCAGAGAAGATACATGTGAAATATGAATAATATTTAGGTATAGGATCATGTTCTTTGTGAAATGCTGCCCCCTTGCCCATGAGAATCACAACGTGATTTCTGTTCCCGTTAATAAGATACGCATATATAGATGGTTAGAAGAAGTTTAATAGTATAGCCAACTACTAACTTTTTTTTAGGTAAAAGCAGGAGCTCTGCCTATTTCATATAAGGAGAAGAGAGAGAAACCAGAGTTTTACAAACAAGGTTAAAAAAGGATCCCAAGAGGACCCTCCTCCGAGAATGGCAGGTCGGAGACAAGAATTTTTAGGTAATGTAAAGCAACTAATGTGAGGATACGAGGACTAATGTGAGGATACGAGGACTACTCATGTAAGTTGTGAGCTCCGTCATAGGCTTTTCACATGTTGGATTATGGACTCAACGACTTGCAACACTGTGCTGTACGCCCCATTGAAAATCCTAGCATTTCTTTGTAGCCAAATGCCCCAAGCTGTGTAGATGAAGAGGCCATCAAAGTTTCTTCTTTGATCTTTCGCCATCTCTCTCCTGCAGGCCGTCCACCATCCAAGCATGTCTCCATTGTAAGTGGTGGCTAATGGCATATGAAGGCCCGCTTCCTGCCAACTACTAACTTTTAATCATATATAGTTAATATAATAGCCAATTCATACAATAATTACTTATAAACATATACTACACTATTAATATCTGGTACCACCTGTCATACACACATTGCGTATTGCCCGCCGCTCTTCTCTCTCCACTTTTATCTTCTCAAAATATGTTTATAGCTGACTTATAGTCTGCTAGTGTACCTTATCTTATGTAAATGGAATCATCTGACTTCCCACCATGACACGCTTTGGATGTTGTACCTCGATACCTGTTAGTACTTTTTAAGCATAAGTTCACTACTAGAAAATTCATTTGTTGCCACGAAAAAAATCGTGGCATCAATACTAAAATTGTGGCAATAGATACATGTTGCCACAATTTTAAAATCGTTACTAGCCATGGTAATAAATAGCGTAGCAATAGGTTATTGCAACGATTTTTATTTAGTGGTAATAAATTTAGATGTTGCCACGGAATAGATGTGGCAAAAAGTCATATTGCAACACTTCGCATCGTTGTAATAAAAATTATTGCCACCACTCCATATGTGGCATTAGTTTTATGTACCAAAATAAAAGTTCAAATATTAATCTATCATCCTATCTATTTATCTATTTGTTTTTTTATATCGTGTCTTGGCTAGTATTCGAACCCAAGACCTATCCTTCACGCGTGCTCTCCTTTACCCACTGACCTACGCATCAGTTCTGTTGGAAAATGCATATCGTTCCATTTGAGCCTATCTAACTGAGATTTGAATCATAGATTTGATTATCTAAAAGATTTCAAATGAAAAAGTTATCACCTATAAAATTGTAGATCTCGTCAAGAGCTATAATTTCCATAAAAATTTGTCTCAATCCGTGTCCATATAAAAAAATTAAGTTAAATTATAATACGGTAATTTTTTTATTGCAATAAATTTGTTGATCGTGGCAACAAAAAAATAGTGAAAAGTAACATGTACTGTGTAAATTGCCACAAAAATTAAAATTGTGCCGATAGAACATGTTTTTTGCAACAGTACGATTTTTTTTAGCGATATCTCATTTTCTATTGCAACAAAAGTACTAAATAAAACAATGATTGTATATCGTTGCATTAAAATATAATTATTTGCCACAGAAAAATTATCGTTGCAATAGTACAATATATTGCTACAAATTATTTTTTGTTATAATAATTTGGTGGCAATAGCTCAATTATCTTGTAGTGGTTAGACTCATATCTTGTAGTGGTTGGACTCATATATCTATATAGACGCGTGTTGTACTTATGCCACACATATCTATGTGGATGCATCCTAGCGATGTGCGATATCTAAATGAGATCGAAGAAGATATAGCCTTTGCGTAGCATGAATACACATTTACCACTAAACATACCCATGTGTATATTCAATCTCTTTAGATTAAATTCCGCGAAGATGTGGGCACTGGTGCCAAGTTTGGGACATTAAAACTTTGTTCAAATTATTGCCAAATTGAACCTTTTCAAAATTTGACAATACCAAAATTCTGGTAAATTGACATCATTGCCTGGTTTTGATATGGTAGGCTAAATGTAATGTTGTCAAAATTCTTTAGGAATTAACGGCGTTTGGTAACAAACTAATTGCATCTACATGTTTATCCATTTTACCAAACAAGTGGTATAACTTAAAATGACACCAATCCAAACAAGCTTAAAACATGGGTTAGATTGAACATGGTTAGACAGGTTAAGGCTACAACTACCTAAGTCACAAGATTTATAAAAGGTTTACTCCATAGATTCATAGACATGATTTTTTCGAATACTTTTATAATGAAAATGTATTAGATACCGATATCTTTTGTACATAACCATATCCTACCCATTTATTTTTAAAATTTTGAGTCAACTGATTCATGACATGATGGCTTTTGGAATATTTTCTCTATAATGAATGTGTTGACAGCAGGGTTTACATTACCGTCAGTAACCGCGGTTACCGCTCTTACCGCGGGGGTACGGTAATAGAAATACCGCGGTAACCCCTTAAATTTTAATAAATTTAAAAAATAATTTGAATTTTTGATCAATTTTACACGGTTTCGTACGGTTTTTTATGGTTACCGCGGTAACCGTGCTTACCGCCGGGGGCGCGGAAACCCCGGCCCAGGCGGTTTGGGAAACCCTGGTTGATAGTGATATACATGTCTATCAACACATGATAGCTTTAGGGAGTATTTTGTAACATAACCTAGGTGAATCTGTTGGCCTTTTATTTATTTCTTTTTTCTTGTTGGATATTTTAATTGCCCATTCAATACAACTGGTTGTTTTTCACCCAACGAGAACACCTGGGGTCTTAAACACACGAGAAAAGGCAGCTTTTCCAACCCATACACATCCAAAAGTAAGAAACCTCGTTCCTCTCGAGAAAAAGGTAAAAATTTCAACGGCGAGCTTTTACCACCTTGCATGGTCGAAACGTCAAGGTCAATTACTGATCCATTCACCTGAACAATTTGAGAGAGAAAAAAAGTTGGTGATTCGACGAGCCTTTGATCGTGTGATACTAATTAAGAGCAAGTTTAATAGTATAGCTAATTACTAGCTTTAAATTACCTATATTCAATGTAATAGCTAATTTGTATTGTAGTTGTTTACTATACTATTAATATCTGGTACTACCTATCATACACACCGTACGTCTTGGAGTCCGTGCTGGCTACAAATCTGTAGATCGCAGCTTTTCTCTCTTCCTTTATCTTTTTAAAATATGTTTATAGCTGACGTATAGCCTGCTATTGTATCTGCTCTAATGGTTAGCTCAACAAAAGTTTGATGGCGAGAGCATCTAAGTTTAATACAGTAAAATACTTCATCCAAAATACTCCTACTACTCCATAAACATCTATGCGTGTTTTTTTAAAAAATAAACTCGGATGATGGATATTCAAATATACTTTTAAAAGCAATACTTATATTTCAAAATGGGTGTAGTAGTACTACACATTATGTAAATAAATAAAATAAAGACATACTCCCTCCATCTTTTTCATATAACATTAGCTAATTAAAAATGTAATAAAAAAGGAAAAGAAAGATGGAAGGAAACTGTTGAATTCTAAATCGCATTTGGCCGGTACAGCCATGGCCGAGCTGGCTGGAATGGCCGGTATCGTCGACAAGACTACAACCTCGGATATTTCAACCAAAATCACAATCAAATTTGACGAGCACATGTCATGCCAACATTCTCTACGCAGACACGGTGGAAGGAGGCGCCAGTTCATTTCTCGTTGTATGAAACGGCGATCGAGTTGGGCGACACGGTAACCAGCGAGCGACAAGAGGCGGACGCGAGCGCTAGCTCCATCGGCACCAGCTAGCGTGCGTGGCTCCATCTCCTCTCCCTCATCTTTTCTTTCGCCTTCGATTTGGACGGGGAGGCCGACGGCGACATGGATCCGTATCATCCTTGACCATTGACCGGAGGACAAAATCCGTGCAGCCCAGCCAGAATAATAATTCCCCCAAAAACAGAGACACGGCCATTTTTTCTCTTACTATGTGTTTAGTTACTTTGGCTGTAAAGTTCTTTTTAAAGTATATCGACGCATATTCGAAGTTTTATACGCAGACTAATAATAAAATAAATTATAGAATCCACCTGTAAACTGTGAGACACATTTATTACTTAATTAATCTGTCATGAGCAAATATTTACTATAACATCACATTGTCAAATCATATAGTAATTAGGCTCAAAATATTCATCTTGCAATTTACATGTAAAATGTGCAATTAGTTTATTTTTTCTCACATTTAATATCTCATGTATGTGTCCAAACATTTATACGACTTTTTAGCCAAATTTTTTTGGATCTCTTATACGGCCTTATTCGTTTTTCTTTCCAGTTTTCTCCACTGGAGTACGTGTTTATATATATATATATATATATATATATATATATATATATATATATATCGTTTTTCTGTGAAGTGAAAAACGAAGCGAAAACAAGGCCGGAGTGAGACGAGAGGAGGGAAAAGGAGAGAAAGGGAGAGGTGAAGCCGCACGACAGCGAGCAAAGCAAAGCCGGGGGGAAAGCGACCGCTCACCCCGCCCCATACGTCACCCTCAATTGCTCTTCCTTTGACTCATCCTGCTTTTCTCTTTGAATAACCCCCCCCCCCCCCCCCCCCCCCCCCTCCTTTTCTTTTCTTTTCCTCGTGGTATTCCCCCCCACACGCCCTCTTTTTGTAACACGCTCTTTTGCGGGTACACACCCAACAAAACGGAAAGTTGCATATCTGTACTAGTACATCATATCAATATGTAATTGTTTGTATGTTTTTTTCTGTTTTTTTCCCCAAATTCAAACCTGTTAATGTTCATATATGTGTATAATTTGAGAGTTA